>NC_063338.1:44670874-44698298 GCF_021869965.1 Rhincodon typus
AAGTCTTTGCTTCTCTAATATGCTCTTTCACTTCCCTGTTGAATCTTCAGCAGTCCTCTTGGTTCTCAGTTCTACTTGCTGCCTGACAGTGTGATGTGTACAATTATTCTTCATTACCTCAATTTCTCCCTGCTTTGTCATCCACTGAGCTCTGGATTTGTTTACCACACCTTGCTCTTATGAGGGAATATACCCTGACTGTTACCAAAAACATCCTCTTTGAAGGTAGCCCTTCACTCAGTTACAGGTTTGCCTGCCAACCTTTTAGTTCCAGTCTATCTTGTGTAACTTATTCTTGACCCATCGAACCAGCTCACCAATTGATTTTTCTTGTTCCGGGTTAACCACTGCTATTCTCCACCATCATCCCATGTTACAATGATTACCATCTCCATAGTGTACCCATTGACGCTTGATCCGCTTTGCCCACCTCATTTCAAAGAATCAGATCCAGTGTATCCTTTGTTGGACTAAACACATTGCCGAAAAGTCTCCTAAACATGTTTGCCTAGAGCACAGTCTTTAATGCCCTCCATTATAACTACTCTATTATCCTGGCATCTCAAATTTGCCTGCAGATTTGTTCCTCAGTATCCTTCCCACTAGCTGACTGTAAGCTAGCTTACATTGAGCAGTGCGATTGCACCCTTTTGTTCTCAGCTGTAGCCAAACTATTTCTGTCCATGAATCACCCTCTTTCTCCAGCACTGCAATGCTCTTAACCAATACAACCGCCTCTGCCTTCTTTTCATATCTTTCCTGAACACCCTTCACCCAATATTTCACACCCAGTTCTGTCCTTCCTTAACCTGGGGATCTTATTACCACAGAATTTTTCTACACTGCAAATCGGTGCCGGTAACTGCCCAATCATACTTACTGTATGTGAATGCATTCACATAGTGACCTTGATTTAGACTGTATTACTCTCTTCCTTACTCCAACTTCACTATTAACATTGTTCTTTATACTAGTACTATGTGTCTCTCCAAGTATTTTGTGCACCCTGGTGATATTCTCCAATATTCTATCTTGGTTCTCACACCCCTGCAAAGTTAAGTTTAACTCTGCCAACAACTCAAACAAAAATACCTTGCAAAGAATACGGTCTAGGCACAGCCTGTCCTATCTTGTACCAGTACCATCTTCCCTAGAGCCAGGTGCAGTGCCCTGCACTCTACATTCAAATCAACCTTCTCCTCCTATTTGTGTATTCACTTGTATTTGGCCCAAATACTGTCTGCATGTACTTTGAGGCCCTGCTTGATGGGCCACATCCCTCTTCCAACCCAACCCATGAATACCAATGAGAACAATCTTTGTCTGATCACAACATTCTCCCACCCACCTCTGGGTATTCTCAGCCCTGGTACCAGGGAGATATTATGCCATCTGGAATTTATGTCTAAGGCCACAGAAACACCTGCCTGTTCCCTGAACTAATGATCCCTATCACTATTGCTCTTCCATTCCTTCTCTTCACCTGCCAAACAGATGAGCCATTATTACAAACATGGCTTGACTGCATTACAAGGAACCAATACCCTCAACAAAAAAAAGGACACAGCTTTGAGGGCAGAACCCTAGCAATATCCCGACACCAAATCAGTTGAAAATAAAGTCCCTTGTGTCAACAATACTTCACATACATTCACAAGTTGTTGATTATCCAGATTCACAGACTCATGTCCTGTGTGTTTAATTCTCATGTATCCCTGATGTAACATGGACATGATATCTGTGTAATGCTTCTGGTATTAGGATTTGTTTGCCCTTTAAATGACTTGTCATGATAGGTGACCTTTGTCTCTATGTTGAAAATGAGTGACTCTTCGCAGTAACTGCATCACTTGTGGCCTGTTTCCCCACAGTGAGAGAGCATGGTTTGAATCTCGGAATTATGAGAATACAGAGACTTGTGCGTGCTGTTATTCGTGCCACAACTGGACCACTGGTAATGACAAAGGTAGAAGATTTTGGAAAGCGAAGATGAGTATTGACACTGCAGTCAGAATCTGCCTAGGCACAGAATCATTGATGCTTTATATACGTACAATGGCCTCTTGCAGGCTATACCCTGGGGTGCCATTTGCTAAAGTACATTTCCTTCAGGATACAGTAGTAATATGCTGACACAAGCACACATGTCAATTTAGACTTTTAGTGTGCGCCATTCTGCTTTCAGGCTATGAGAGATTGATGGTTGTATAAGCTTTTGATTGCTGTATACAGTCTATGGTTTTTGAAATACAGTACACTTCCAACTTCAGAAATTTGCCTTTTGCTTGGCTGACTCAACTTGAATGATGCATTTTCATTTCTTACCACTTGCTTTGCTGTCGTCGTTGTTCTGGTGTTGTACTGTTCTGTTGATCACAAATATTCACCTTTTCCTAGTTACTATCAGTTCTGAAGATGGCTCACTGGACTCGCAACATTAACACTGCTTTCTCTCCACAGATGCTGCCAGATCTGCTGAGTTTCTCCAGCAACCTACAGTTTTGCTTTGTTATTTCATTTTGCTGTGGGGTCTGGCCTGATGTTTGGAACCAGATTTCCTGCACACATGTCCAATGTCCCTCAGTGCCACATGCTTTAAAAGTCAGGAAGAACTGGCCAGCTTTTGGGTGGGTGCAACAAACAATATCTGTACATGTCTTGTCGGTTTGGTGCATCATGTTGATCACAGCAATAGCGTTGGCTGCTCCTGAACTTTATAGCTTTTGTTGGCCAGCCACTATGGTTTCACCCTTGTGTCCATCCTCAAGACAGACATTAATGGATGGTCCTTTTCTCGCCCAAAATGTTCCTTCTAATGAAGAAGATGAGCACTTCTTACAGCTCCTCTTCAGAAAATTCACACTGAGTATTTCTCCCTTTTCTTGTTTAACATTCACACTATTTCACAAGCTTCATATAGCATACAAGGCATTGTTTGATTGTCACGTTTACTCAATGAAGGTGGTCACTCTTTCTACAAAGTAGTAATCCCAATAAACTATGATATAAGCCACACTCATGCTAGGAATAGTCTCCTCCAGTACCTCTAAACTTGTTATTTGTCCACAGCCCCAGAGGTATCGCATCTCTGCCGAACTGATTAGAACCTAGAGCAGCTAATCGCCCCTGACAGGGACAACTTCTCTACTGTCCAGGTCTTATTCACTTGCAATGAGAGTCATCAGTCAGAAACCAGATCAAATTCCATGCAGTCTGAACCTGGCCTTGCTAGCAGTTTGAGTGGCAGTGGAAAAGAAACCATGCCTGAGTTTTGAGCCAGAAATATCTTGATTAAATAAGATGCCTCAGTATTTCAAACCACCATGAGATGATTGAAAATTTCTCTTCATAAGTGGAACTGGCAAATGCAACCAATGTTTAATTGACTTCGTACAAGCAAGCTAAAAAACCTTAGAATACTAAATCTGCTGAACAAATCTTTCCTGAAGAAGTCTTAATACAACTTAATCCGGCGTGAATGAAATTAAGTGACAATCCAATCACTACCACAGGAGTTGCAAGGTTAGGTTCACATGTACCATTCTCTCCAGAGGTTTTTCTACACCACCTCCCCCCACCTCATTTCAGCCAGTTGTTTCCCACTTTCCTGTGAAGAAAGAGTGGGTGGGGAGAAAGGAAACAATGTCAAGCAAAAGTGACGCACTTTTTTTGAAAACAAGGAAGAATAAAAAGGTGAGTCAGACTTAGCTATAATCACTTTCCAGCAGCCCTAATAAAAGCAATAATGAAGGCCCGAGTGTTAAACAGCAGCTCAGGACCCTCCCAAATCAATTGAGAAGAGGCTTCATGGAGGCATGTTGAAAGGAGATAAACAATAACAGTACAATCCTTTTCCAACTTAACTTCTGCCAAAAGGAATGTGTCCTGGTTTAGTAATGACTAACCAAGGTGGCACACAAGTATTGTAGACACGAGCAAATGTTGCAAAGGGACTTTGATAAAGAGAGTTGAAAGGCTGTAGAAGATGGGGTTCAAAATAAGAAGTCAATTTTTAAAACTTAAGATAGATCAGAGTATTTCTAAATGAGAAGCTAGAAATGGTGGAAAAATAAGATTTATAGATGCATGTACAGCAATCAATAGTGAGCGAACGGATATCAAAAAAGGTGAATGGAATATTAACCTTTACCTCAAGAAAAGGTGTGGAAGTTACAGAACTGCATCAAAATCTGGTTCAACTGTATCTAGAGTATTGCACCTAGCCTAGATCTTGCACATTGGTAGGAATATATTGGCCTGGGAGGGTGCTGTTTCAATAAAATTATACTGGGGATAAAAATGAATGAAGGGTACATTGCACAAAATAAGTTTGTATTCTGAGTCCAGAAGAATAAAATGTGAAGTGCTAACTTAGCTGAACAGCTTATGAAACTGACCATTTGTTCTACGCCCATCAAATCCTTCCGAAAGCACTTCCGAAGAAACATAAAAGAATATACCATTTACAGTAGAATACTGCAAGTTCAAAGCTATTGCAGCAGGCTAGTGGTATCTGTGGGTGCTCGACTCTAGATCAACTACTGCAGTCATTAACTGGTTCAGTGGAACATCCAAATCTTTGTGTACTTGGTCTTACCCACCAGTGTGTGCCCAGCATTTTGTGATAAATGCAAGCTCTGTTCTACAAGACGACGTTGGGCTAAAGAGTGTAGGAATTCCAAAGACCCAGAGAAATCCAAAATAACAATGCTCTTCAGCAGCACGTGAGAAGCTTTCAAAGTTTCATCCCTGGCACACAAAGCAACTCACAGTCCAAGAGGTAACTGCAATGTTCAGTTCATAGAACTCAGTCAGATAGAATATCAACTTAACACCACATGGAAATCATCAGAAAAACTGAAGCCTCTACCTCCACCTAAGTGATGTATCTCATAAAAACAACATGCTTATACGACATGATTGACACTGGTGCAAGTGCCAATATCATTTCTTTTCACAGCTTTCGTACTTGGGAAACTGGAGTTATCTAGTACAGTGCATACCCGATAAGCTAACTGCATACAACACGTCTGAAAAGGCTAATATGAACGCTTCAGATGTACACCAGAAACCTTTCCTATCAGATGGACAACCTATTTTCAGTCTTCCAGTATGCACAGATCTATTTCAATCAATGAGGTGACAAATCTGTCAGTTACAATACCATACATTCCTAGACTGTAACAAATCTCATACATTCTGGTCGCAGGCAAGCAGATACAGCAAACTATGCCAGATGACAGCCAACTGCATGGACAGCTCAAAAATCTGAGCAACAATTGAGCATCAAAATGGAGGTCACAAGGGAAATGGTTTGTGAAGTGTAATAATCATTAGTGCAATGGTTTTTGACACATTGGATCTATCATATTCATTATTTGCAATTTGTTGAAGTACATTGACTGAGATCTATCCACAGTACACTGTCTCCAAGACACACAGGAAATGGTGTATTCAACATATTAACCTTCTTCTCATTCCTCAGTCTAAGTCTCACAAAATGCACTGTTCATACTATTAAATCTATGATCATTAATTATAAAGTGACTTGCCAAAATTTTCAAAGTGATGTTAAACCTGTATCCTACTCCTCTAGGCAATGGTTCACCAGTAGCTTTCATGCTTTTGGAGATAAATCTGCATAGTTCTTCCCTCCCATTCTCTTACTACCCAACCACGTGTGTGACATATTCCTGGAGAGGGAGGTAGTGGTACAGGAGCATGATCACTGAATATACAGACTGTCATACCAACTTTAATCAGGAAATAGCATAAGAGAGTTTCAGATTTTGATATGTACACATGGATTCATCGGAACATACTACATTGTGTCTAGCTAGGTGATTATGCTGTTATAATAAGCAATGTCCAAGTCCTTTGAAGAAATAAATAACACATCCATATCCAAGCTGTGCAGCTTGAATGAGCAATCACATTGGAAGAAAATTCAGAGTCAAGAGACATCATGCCAGAAAACAATCATGCATCTATGGAAACTAATACACATCCATCTATGATAACAGATAGCACACTGCACAATGAAACTACACCACCAAGTTGTAATAGCTGTGTGTCTCTATGCATCAAATACCAGTGTGTGTGTGTGAAGGAACATGTAGGAACATGTTGTAGAATGGTATAGATTTCAGGCCTGTACTTTTTACACAGTTGCATGATATCATAACATGTGACATTCTGATATAAAAAGACACTTGCCTCACTTTCAGCCACACTCTGCCTTACAATATCAATACGGTCTGTCAGTTGTGCGCAGCATGCAAAAACACATCCAACAAATGCAGAACCCACATCACATGTGAAAGTCTGTGATATCGTAGAGGTATAAGCTTTTGGTGTTGCAAATAAACTTCAAGATCTAACTCAAATAGAACCCTGTCTTTGTGGTATATATTACACTAACATTCAGTAAACTATAAATACGTTAATAAGAAGAATCTTTTGGTAAGCTGTACAACTGAAACAAAGACAAAGACAATTTTTGTTTTTAAAAAGTACCTGCAAACATTTAGTCTCAGAAAATTGCCTAAAATAATTTCCAAACAATGACTGGTCTGTTTAAAAAAAAAAAAGAAAAATTCAAATATTTGTCACAATCATCTCAAAAAGAAGAAAAAAAAAAACACAACTTAAGAATGCAATGGCACAAATTCACAATTTAAAATATTGGTTAAACAGAGCTCTGTTCATTGACAATGTTAAAAACTACATGCAGGTGTAGGTGGCAGCAGAGACCACAGTTCCACAGTGTAAGAGCAACAATAACTTTTAAAAGCAGATATTTCAGGCAAATTTTCATTTACTAACAAAATACAATTTTTTTTTTTTTTTTTCGATTCATTATACCTCCCACCACTACAAACAGCATATTGTCAGGTTTTGCTCCATGTAGTTCAACGCTGGCCTCATTTAACAGCATTTTGCAAAATATTTCAGGGCTGTATTTTCATACTTTTCACAGTTCTAAAATATTGCTTGTGGCACGTGTAAGGCATATTTTTAAAACAAGCACATTATAGTGTGGTCAAGTCCATCTAATTAATCATTCTAAGATGGTCTCAGATTTACCAGCTATGGGAATTTTTAAACAAACTACAAATCTCACATTAACTAGTTTTATCTCCAAGATATCAGAATACCCATCTCTTCAGTATCCTCTTGCCCCACTATCTTGCAGTCTCAACTCTTATTTCTCCCTTTATCCAGTCTTTTCTAGGCTAAGTTCATGACTCTTCAATAACCTGTGCCACTTGAACTGTTTTCTGAGCCAGCTGTAAAAAGCTGATAAGCAATTGTTTTCAAAAAAAAAAACTTATTTATTAGAATGAAAAAAGGTACCCATATAAGCCAGCCCATAATGGGGAGGTGTTAACTTAATGCCAGTCACTTCCCCAGTAACAGGGGCAGAGAGCCCAATATGAATAAAACAGTACATGATCACAAAACACAATGGCACACCACAAGAATTTTGTTAAAAGCATTTGCTGCACTTAAAAAAAATTCTCAAATGAATTCTGGTAGATAGGTGTACAAATATCCAATTCAAGTTGACAAAGCAATGCATGTATAAAGGACAAGATCAGAAATGGAAGACTATCAATGATTTAGTGGTGCTAATTTTTGTGTTCCAGTTGTGAACATGCACAAATTAGACATTTGTAATCAGAACAAAAAAAGTCAAGACTTTTTTTGACTGGGTCTCTCTTTTGCACATGATATTTAGAAACAGGAAACTCCTGCCTGAATTATTATAATATTCAAATGACGTGGGAGTGATTACAAAGCCTCCCTTGTCTCTTTGACTCCCTCGTCCATTCCACACTCCTCACTAACCCCCACCACCTTTCCCTGCAACCACAGGAAGTGCTACACCTGCCCCTACAGCTCCCTCCAAGGCAGAAAACAAACCTTTCATATCAGACAGGGGTTTACCTGTACATCCCTCAACTTGGTCTACTGTATCCACCTCTCCCAAGGTGACCTCCTCTACATCAGTGAGGCCAAGCGGAGACTCAGACAGGTTTGTAGAGCATCTGCGCTATGTATGCGACAAACTACAACACCTTCCGGTCGCCAATCATTTCAACTCCTTCTCCCACTGGGTGAAGTGTCCATCCTGGACCTCTCCAGTGTCACAATAACACCA
This sequence comes from Rhincodon typus, assembly GCF_021869965.1. NCBI lineage: Eukaryota > Metazoa > Chordata > Chondrichthyes > Orectolobiformes > Rhincodontidae > Rhincodon > Rhincodon typus. Next base: position 44,679,039 of record NC_063338.1, read on the forward strand.
CCCGCAAACTGGAGGAGCAGCACCTCATATTCTGCCTCAGGAGCCTACAGCCTGATGGCCTAAATATGGAATTCACCAGTTTTAAAATCTCCCCACCCCTAGCCTCATCCCATGTTCAACCCTCCCTCTCATACCCAGCTCCTTGACCTGACAACTTATCCATCTTCTCTCCCACCTATCCACCCCACCCATCCCACTGACCAATCCCCACCACTGCCTACCTGTATTCACCTATCACCATGATACCAACCTTCCCCATCCCCACCCCTGCTCTCTATTTATTCACCAGCCCCCTCCCCATTTCTGAAGAAGGGTCCCAACACAAAACTTCAACTTTCCTGCTCCTCTGATGCTGCCTGGCCTGCTGTGTTCCTCCAGCTTCACACTTATCTCCCTTGTATTTTTCTGCTGCATACTTCATTGCAGCATAGCTTGAAAAACATCGATGAATGTCATACATAATGCATGTCATGTTTTGCTCAATACTGAGCTGTACTTGAAAGCTAATTTAAAAGTACCCAGCAAGAGAAACCATTCAAATATGACAAAACATTTTAAGGCTTTTCCCTTCAGAACTTTTCTTTTCTACAGAAACTAGCATTCTCATGAGCCCTGTGATTAGTTCTCCACCATTGGGCCCAACAGACGCACAAGATAAACTCTGAATTCATCCATGAGCACTCTGATAGTCAACCAGACCTCCCATCGTTGGTGATCAATGCTTTTGGAAAATTCAACAACAGTTCCTAAAAGCTTTCAGAATTTCTGCCACCTCTGACATTTCCCTTTAATTTTCCAAATATTTTAAAAGTGGTGCTTGCACATAATTATTTAATTATTCTACAACCCCTGCGTAAATCTGTGCCTCAGTGAATAATTATGGAAATTGGAGTGTAACAAGTATATTGTTATTCAGACAGGATTTATAGAATCTCTTGGCCATTCAGAACTAAACTTTGACCATTACAGGTTTGTTTATAGTGCAACTCCCTAAAAATAAATGAGTATTATTTTCAAGATTAGAGACTGTTACAAACTTTAATATTTCTGCCTTCCCTGGGATTCCACTCACAACTGGTCCCGTGAACCTTTCAGTAGCACTATATCAGAAAGCCAACTCCCACTGTAGCTTAAGGAACCACCATTATTGCTGTCACAATTAAAGCACATTTAAGCAAGTTTCAAACAATCATCTAACTCAAGTACACCCAATATACTAAATCAGTTTTATCAAAAGTGCAATTATCCATTGAATAATTGAGAAGCTGAGAAGGATGTGTCTGCAGATTATTATGATTACACTAAAAAGTTTTTAACATTTTTAAAGTGAGCTGTAAACAGAGGTAATCTATCAGAAGGAAAACCAATATGACTCAGCTCATTTAGAAAAAAAAACTGGATTTTATGTGCCTGTTGATGTTTAACAAATGTTTCCATAGGCAGACTGCACCAATGTTAAATAACAATTTAAATACCAATTGTCAGTACTTGGTGTCAACCACTAAAAACAGATTCATCATGATTAGATCAAATCTCCTCCTACTGCAATCACATTAAATTTTCAATTTTTCACTACATAAACAAGCATTATAAATTCAGACCAAAAATAAATTTCAACTCAAATATTTCTGGTTGAGCCATTTAACCAACATACTGCATTCCAATAGAATAGTCAGAGAAACATTGTGCAATGACCTGGATACATTTTGAACTTTTATTGGGTTGTTATGAACCCAGGGCATTAGGAAAAAATGGATTAAACTTCAAACATTGCTGAAGGTGACATCATAGAAGGAAAGAACTGATCAATTAAGCAGACTGCTTGCTTAAAATCAAGAGTTTTACATTTAAGGAATGTTTTAATATTAACCAACAGATCTTATGTTATTAATTACTTTCATACCCTCTTAAAGGACCACATCTGAAAACATTGGAGAAAAAGAATCTTCACACAAAACCTAAAATTCACAACAATTAAGTTGTGCTCTATAGCTCTTGAAAATACCAGTGACTGTCAACAATTGTTGTTAAACAAAAATAGAAGCATTCATTTACTTCATACACAGTATCACATACAGTCCACCATCAGAACCTCCTATATAGAGCCTCTGTTTTTCCTGCTTTCATCTGATATGTCAAGCCCTCAAGGGTGTGTCATTGTGAATGACGGTTTACTTTCATCTACTAAGTGACAGGTGGAGCTCATTCACTTAATTTACTATTTAGACAGTGGCTTTTGCTTAAACAGATTTTGCATGCACAGTTTTAAATTAGGATTTAGAATGCTGTCACATGCAAACCATTTGACTTGGTTATGTTTTGATTTTCAGAATTTGATGGGGGAATGGATATTAAGACAATTTTCTAATTATATTTCTATTCTTTTCAATGATATTAATTACAGCTATGTTCACAAAAATACATCTACTTAAAAGTCATTTTTAAAATTCTGAGCTCAATTAATGATAGTGTTTGGGATTATTAAATTGCCAGCCCTCACAGCAGGCAAACTAGGAACTAAAGTGTATATCTGTGTAGCTACCAGTTACTACTGTCTCTCTATGCAGTGAGGACATAGAGCACTTACACAATTAGCTTTGTCCATCATATACTACTCTATACAAAACATTATTGCAGACTTCCCTCTTGAGAGTTATTAAAACTCATAACAGAATTCACTTCAGTGAGAAGCAGATTGAAAAAAGGTTCAAAAGGTTCAATTTTGCGTTAATTACTGTGATACAGGTTAAGCAACTGGGAAAAAAATCCTGGCAGCTGGAAATATAATGTGAAGAAATGTGAGGTTATGCACTTTGCCAGGAAGAATAGAGCAGCTGAATATTATTTAAATGGAGAAAGGCTGCAGAAAGCTACAGCACAGAGGGATTCATCCATGAATCACAAAAAGCCAGCATCTAAGTTCAGTGGGTAAAAAGGACAGGCAACTAGAATGTTGGTCTTTATTTCAAAGGGAATAGAGTATAAAAATAGGGAGGTTTTACTAAAACTATAGGTGCCATTAGTCAGACCACAACTGGAATACAGTGAACAGTTTTGGGCCCCTTATATAAGGGAAGATATATTGGTATTGGAGGCAGTCCAGAGAAGGTTCATTAGGTTGAAACCAGGTATGGCGGAATTATCTTACGAGGAGACGTTGAGTAGTTTGGACCTGTACTTATAATATAGAAGAATGAGAGGCAACCTGATTAAAACAATCAAGGTACTTAAAGGACTTTAAGTCACATTTGACAAATTTGATAAAATTTCTTGAGGAATTAACTAGTAGTGTTGGCAAGGGTAACTTATTTTGTGCAGTCAACCTGGACTTTAACAAAGCTTTTGATAAGGTCCCATATGACAGACAGGTCAAGAAAGTAAGAGCTCATGGGATCCAAGGCAAGGAGAGGAAGTTTCCCCTTGAGGGAGAGAATATGATGAGAGGGCATAATCTCGGAATAAGGAGTCGCACATTTACTAAATAAATGAAGAGGACGTTCTTCTCTCAGAGGATTGTGAATATTGAAATTCTTTACCACAGAGGCTGAGTGATCAAGTATATTCAAGGCTGAGATTGGCGTATTTTTAAACATAAAGGAATCAAGTGTCACAGTGAAAAAACAGTTTGGTGGATTTGAGGATTATCAGATCAACCATGATCACACAGAATGCTGGAGCGGAATGGATGAGCTGAGTGGCCTACTTCTGTTCCTACATCTTATGGTCTTATTTTGCCATGTCTAGCAATAAGGGTGACCAATAGCTTCAGATAGCATCGTAGTTCCCAAATTTTTTGTTGACATGAGAATGTGGCAGTGTGGGATGGGTAAATTGCTAATTGGGAGTTGAGATCTTTAGTGAAATTCTTTGACGTAGACCTGCTTTTTTTTTGCTCTTAGGCTCCTGCAACCTGCTCTATTTTACCTGCTTCTATTTCTATCTGCATCACCACCCACTTGCAGTAGCTATTTATATCTTCTCTGTGTCTCATAAATTACTTTAATTTCACTCATTACGCCTACTTTCACTTCATGTTAATAGCATTGTAGCTATTTAACAATCTCATATTTTTCAGTTAAACACTTTACAGGTCACTCAGTGCTCACCTAATTTTGTATCTACATATTTTTCTCCCTTGTCCTTTTGTTCTGTTCCTTTTTAATGCATTTTTAAAAGCATATTTTTAATCCCTTGTGGACTGACTATATATTTATTCCTTTAAGTATGTCGTTATCAGTGATTTCACATGCTGGAATCACCACAGCAGTCTCACTACAACAGAAAATGAATAAAAATTCAGGCAATGAAGCCTACTATCACCTCACTGCCTAACTTGTATGTTCCTCTTCTCATTCCTGTTGAGAATGACACTGACTCTTCCTTCCCTACCGCTGCATACAGATGACATTGGAGATGACCCCTGGTTCCCTCATAATCTCATAGAGATTTACAGCAGAGAATGAGACTACTCGGCCCATTGTGTCCATGCCAGTTAACATTAAGATTGGGCTACACAACCTAATTTTCCAGCTCTAGGCTGATAACCCTGGAGAATATGGCAACACAAGTGAATATATAAGTACCACTTAAATATCACAAGAGTTTCTGATTCAATGACTTTTCACAGGCAGTGAGTTCCAAGCTGCCAGCTCTCTCTGGGTGAAAAAAGTCTGCTCAATGGACTTCTTAATCATAATCCCACATTTAAGTCCAAATCATCATTGTATCCCACAAATAGCAAGGTCCCCAGCAACGACCCTGCTGAATCCCTCTTGGAACAGACTTTTAGTCACAGAAACATCCCCCGACTATCATCTCCTGCTTTCGGCCTCTCAGCCAATTTTTCATCCAATGTACCACCTTGCCTTGGATCCCATGAGCTCTTACTTTCTTGATCTGTCTGTCATGTGGGACCTTATCAAAAGCTTTGTTAAAGTCCAGGTTGACAACACAAAATACGTTAGTTACCCTTGCCAACACTCCTGGTTAACTCCTCAAGAAATTTTATCAAATGTGTCAAATGTGAAGTTGCCTTACTAAATCCAAGCTGCTTACCCCAGTTTAATCCTTGTCTCTCCATGTGCAGACATATTTTGTCTCTCAGAATTCTTTCTAATAACTTTCCTATGACCGAGGTGAGACTGACTAGTCTGTAATTTCCTGGTTTATCCCTTCCTCCTGTTTTTAAGTAATGCGACAACGTTAACAGTCCCCAGTGCTCTGGTACCTCACCTGTGGCTAAAGAGGATTTGAAAACTCCGGCTAGGGGCCCTGATATATCCTTCCTTCACTCCCTCACAGCTGAGAATATATCTCATCCAGGCCTGGGGATTTATCCACTTGTAAGGCTGCTAAACCCTCTCATACCTCCTCTACCTTAATGGTAATTTCTTCTAATATTTCACAGTCCTTTACCTTGATGTTGTAGCATCATTTTCCATTTTGAAGACTGGTGGAAAGTATTAATTGAGGACTTGCCCATGTCTTCTGGCTCATACACACAGACTGCCACTGTGATCCCTTGTGCATTGTACTCTTTCAGTAGATCTCTTGCTCTTAATATATTTTAAAACCCCTCTTGTGTGTTCCTTTATTCTACCCACCAAAGCTCTCTCATGCACTCTCTTCACTTTCCTAATTTCTTTTTTAAGTTGCCCTTGAACGTTTTTATTCACTTGTGGGGACTCTGCCATATTGAGCTATTGGTATCTTCCTTAAGTTCCTCTTTTTTTAATACTAGTCTTTAGGTTCCTTAACATCAGGATTCTCCAGTCTTGGTTCTACCCTTTGTTTTCACAGGAATATAATTGCCGTGTACACGTGTTATTTCCTTCTGAAATGCCTCACTTTGCTCTGACACAGTTTTGTCTGCAAGTAGCTGTTCCCAGTCCTCTTGCGTCAAACTGTATCTATCACAGCAAAATTAGTCTTTTTCTGGTTTATAACTTTTATTTCTCTCCCTGTTCCATAACTATCCTAAATCTAACTTTCTTCAAAACGTTCCCTTTTTGATAAATCGTCCACCTACCCAGGCTCATTTCTGAATATCAGGTCCAGAATTGCCCCCTCCCTTGTTGAGCTTTCCATGTACTGGCTAAAACAAAACAACTGGATGCAATTTAAGAATTTTGCAAAATAAATACTCCATGCATTGAAACATATTCCATTTACCCTTGATAAACTCACTTCTTTCTTATCTGACCTATATTTCCTTCGTCTTCCAGGATCACTTACTCAATTTTCAACTTCCAATTCCATCTCAGCTTCTCTCTTTTCTGAACTACTTGCCAGTACCCCAACGCCTGCCAATCTCGTTTTAATCTAGTTCAACAGCATTAACAAACTTCTCCACAAAGATGTTGGCCCTGGTTCTGTTCAGATGTAACCTAATTGATTGAAATTTGTATAAGTGAATACCAAATTTAATCGTTCACAACAATTGCATAACATTTTTCAAAAGAACCAAAAAGTACATGCTGTTTTCAGATTTACCTCCCAAAGTGCTTTGAAGTCTTTCTGTTCGATGCGGAGTAGCTCACTGTACTCCCTGGTAACAATTGTTGCATGGCGAGGAGTATTGTCCAGAATTGATTCTCCAAATGCTGTTCCAATTCCAAGTGTACAGAGTACAACAGCATCCTTCCAAAAAAATACAAACCAAAATTTCTAAATGTTTTAAAACATTATAATATTCTAAATGGAATAATTCCATTGGACAATTGTTATAATACATTTACACTTCATAATCATTCAGTTCCTCAAACATTTTTCTTGTTATTCAGAATTTAACACCTTTTGGAGTCTATTGAGGTGGTAATAGTTTGGATTTTGGGCGACATGGTGGGTACATATGGAGACTCTCACAGTTATGTGGTAAGGCCTGAGTCCTCATTACAATGGAACCAACAGCCACTCAGCAAAGCGTAAGTGAAGATCATGCCACGGCTAGCAAGACAAAGAAGTCCATGAGGAGGATGAGGGCAGGGATAAAGAGATGTAAGACTATAAAAGGCAATCAGAGACTGGGAATGGGAACAAATAAGGATAGAGAGAAGGATCAGCAATATGTATCCTTTAAATGTGCACTAAGAAGGAGAACTCCTGCCCGTCCTGGCTCCCAATTCATGTAAGTAGTTTTGAAAACTCACCATGTCGGGAGCAGGCACCGAAACATGCTAAACTCGGGAAAACCAATCTTGCAGCAAGGCCCGCTGAAGCTAACAGACGTCTTATTTGCATATGCAAAGACAGCTAAATCCTGTTTCAGGCTTGGGTACTGAAAGCTAGGTTTTCTCCTTTCCCATAGTGATGTGGCGCACATCTGGCCAGAAATGTAAGATATTACCTTAGGATCTGAATGAAGCATCATCTCTAATTTGAGCAGTTAGAGACCGTTAGCAGTGCCAGCATTTACTTGTAACAAAATGCACTGCATTTCATTAAAAATCTGCAGTGATCTCATTAGTCCTTTTTTACACATTAGTTCTAGGATGATGGAACTGGGGCATGGAATCGTATAAAACTATTGTGCAAATCTTCCAATCTCAGGAGAGTTGGAAATCGGACATTCCCTGAAAGATGCTTGACAAGTCTGCGCAGATGTTCCAATGTATTGTGATAATTGCCCAGGGAGGGGAAATTTCCAACAGACAAAGTCCCAGCATCTGGAACGCTCTGAAAAAGTCCCCGTCTCCCTAAGTCAGAGTTGGAGACCTCAAAGCGTTCCAACTAAATAAGGGTTCTACCTAAATAGTCACCTAGAAAACATTAAAGGAGTTAAAACCTGCTTTAACTCCTGGTTAACAATGAAACTGAATCCTCCCCCCAGATATGCCTACACTGAACCCCTCCACCCAAGGGACTAGAACCCTACCCCATCCCTCAATCTCCAAACCCCTAACCCCTCTGGACCCAGCCCATCCCTCAACCAGCTTGTGGCCAGACCCAACCCAGACGCTGATCTGTCACTGTGCAAACATCTAATATTCTTCTCCAGATCTGCCCTATCAATTAAATTTTTAAAAAGCTGCACTTGGAAGAAACAAAACTCAACTTTGCTTTTCTCCCCAGATCCTTAATTTAAATGATACCAGCGAGCCAAATTGCCAACAGCAAGATCAACTAGAATGTTCTTCAATATGAAGTGGGCAGAAAAGTGAGAGCACAGGCATTTTACAGTGTGTTCTACATTCCAATCATACTGTTAATCTGTTATTGAGGACAGAAACTGACTGGGGACATTGAACCCAAAGCAAACACTTAATTTGCCACAAGTTGTACAACTAAATCATCTACCCTCTACATTAAACAATTAGAAAAAGTATTAATAGAACATAGAACATAGAACAGTACAGAACAGTACAGGGCCTTCGGCCCACGATGTTGTGCCAACCTATTATCCTACTAAGATCAATCTATCCTGCATACCCTACATTTTATTATCCTACTGCTACATTTCCTTCCCATCACCATATCTGTCACAAAAGCAGAAACTGTTGGAGAAAGTCAGCAGGTCTGGCAGCATCTCTGGAGAGAGGTAAGAGTTAACATTTCAACTCCTGTGACATTTCTTCAGAACTCAAGAAGGATCTCAACAGGTGTTCTGAAGAGGTGTCATTTGACTCGAAATGTTAACTCTGCTTTCTCTCCACAGATTCTGCCAGACCTGTCGAGTTTCTCTGACAATTTCTGTTTTAGTTTCAGATTTCTGGCAAATGCAGTTCTTTGTTTTACCATATTTGTCACCTTAGGTGGCATTATTTTTATAAAACAAGTAATATTCCCATCAGCAGTGAAGTGATGGTCTTTGCTGCTAATCTCACAAATTGCCTACAATTTCCTTGACGTTAATTTCATCTTTGCACCAATGGAGATTTCTGATATCCAGCAACAGTGATGTTTTTGGTAAAGCAGCTAACTGAAGGAATCTTACAGATGGCAAACCAGGAATCTCTTAATCACTGGTTACCTTTAACAATTTAATCAATTTGTAGAGAATAAAACAAAGATTAGATTACACACACGAGTTTAAGGTTGAAGCTGAAATATCATAAACTATTTTTTTAATCTATGGAATTTTATTAAAATGGAAAAGTCTGACATTGCACAAATATAAAATAGAATTTTCACATCCTTGGAAACTCTCAAAACAAAGTTTAGGTATCTGGATGGGCCAAGTACTTAATAATCCCTTTAAATAACACTGACAGGAATCTTCACAGACACTGGAGATGTGTTGAAAGTATTTGTTGAAGACACAATGTTGGCTGGAATGTTGAATTCAAATCCACAATCATTGGTATCATTTCCAAAAGATGTTCCCTAAATGTGCTGATCACCACCAAAACATTGACAGGTATGGCTCTCACCAGAAGCTTGCAGCATATTGCAATTACCATGTAGAAGCCAAAGTGGCTCTCATCATGCAAAGAGTTGCATACTATAAAGCCAAATATTGTGGCTAGTGCATTTGAACAAAATACTCCACATACCTGGTGGTTGGCTGTTTCTGACACTTTAACATCCAACGATCCAGCGAGTACTGCATACCAACTTGTCCCAAGATCCCCTTGTCGAAACACTTTGAAACAAAAATAAAAAAAAAAATTCTAAAATATGGAATGGAATTATTCTCACTAACACCTACTAACCAATTGGCAAATGCAGAAAAATTTGTTAAGTCATTTCAAGCACCAATATCTTACTTCATGGTTTTTGTTGGCCTTTTCCCGGATCACATAATAAGTAATCTATGGAATAATAGAAATTTACAACCTTTATACCATAGGAGAAAGTTGGTTTGCCATCATTGCTTGGCTACTCTTTGCTACTGCAGTCTAAAAATGATCCCACAGCTCTGCCACACTCATTCCCAGTACATTCCTTTCTTTCAAATATCTTTCACCTTCTGCAGCAAAGTTGGGTACTGTACTTTGGAATACTAGGGGGAGAAGCGTTGCATGGTCCCTTTAAAAGATGATGTGTTTTTCTAGGGCTTAGAAATTTTTTTTAAAAATCTGTGAATAGTAGCTTGAAAGTTTGCAAGTACACAGACAGCATCCAAATTGAAACATTTGTGTCAAAAGGCAGTACAATTAGCAGGCCAAGCAGCTGTTTTTACCAAGACAACAAGTTTTGAACTTAGCGAATCAATTTGAACGAGGCACTTAGATAGGAAAAACCAATTAAATTTAAATCTGATGGTTTTGACAACATAGGACAATCCTATTGTAAGAAATTGATCTATCGTCAAGGGTATAAAAGAAGGGAGGAGTTGGACAAAGACAGGAGCAAACTGCCACCCGCCAGAGTTAACAGCCCTCAGCTCACAAGAAAGAATTGCTGGCTCTCACAGACTCCTCTCAGTCTTAGAGAAAGCACCATCTAAAGATCAAAGGTGCCCATGGCACAACTAGGGAATATTCCTGACAGATGAATCGACAGAGGAGGCCTTTCTGATAGAAGAATCAATGGAGAAGGCACAGAGCATTTCGGAAGACACGTTACCTGGCTGTAATTTTGAGAGACTAAATTATACATTTTTTAAAAAATTTATTTTATATAAGTGGGACTTGTATTTATTGTAACAGCATACAATTAGAATCTTGTTTTATTCAGGAATAGTTAGTTAGGAGGGATTTATTCACTTTGTTAATAGTTTAGTTAAATTTTTCACTGTAAGAGTTAGATAAATAAATTGTTACTTGTTGATTGTAAAGTGAGTGTCGGGGTTTACTTTAGTTAACGACTACAAGTTGCTGCAAGACAGGTTACACCATTTTTCACATTCCTTTAGCAGATTTTAGGACAAGGTGCTCCTCATTGGGTGTTTCAGTTTTAGTTCTCAGAGCGTGGTCAAACTCCATTTTATAACACCTTCCCACTTTCCTTCAAACATGAAAAATAAAATGTTCAAGAGCATTGAAAGATGAAACGTACATTCATCCCAACACCAGGAGGAACTTATAAGAAAAATTACTGTTAAAAATGCAAGTCAGCTGCTCCACTCCCTTGATTGATTTGCAATCTACTTTGGAGACTCAACTATAACCTAGAAAAAAAAGGGCCATCTGTTCTTCGGTTTCAGTGGACTTCATTATTTGTATTTCCAAGTGTTTGACTTGAGAGTTGAGGCCATTGTGAATGTTTTGCTGCATTTCATAAAATCCAGAATCATCTCAACAGGGAGCTCTGTTCACATTTTGATTGGCAATTGTAAGCAGTTGTTAAAGGATTATCTGCCTTTGATTTGATAAGTGATGAATTTTGTTTGTTTCCACGACAGATAGACTACTTAAGAGGTTTTAAGTTTCTTTGAAGTGTGTTTGAATAGCAGCTCTAATGGATTGTTAAGAACCTATTTCTTTTAATTTCCATTGCAAAAATATAGCTCCTGAGGTCTGCCTATAGTGTTTATTAAGTGAGTGGTCATGGAGGATACATGGTGAAGGGGCGAAAGAAGGAGCATGGAGACATTAGGAGGATGCAGGATTCATGGAGAGGGAATGGGGCAAGAGAGGACACAAAAGGGAAGTATGACAAGGCATGTAGAGGCTATGGGGATATAAAGAAGAATAGAGTTGGCATGGGAAGCATGAGTGGACATGGAGTGGATACGAAGGTATAAGAGACGTGGTAATATGAGGGAGCATATCAAAAGAAGGTACACGTGATCTGAAACTTAAACTGTTCATGGTATAAAATTGAGGCTACATTTCAAGAGAGATTGGAGGGAGTGTTCTTCAAAAATTGGATGGAAATTTCCACTCCCTTGAGTTGAATGGGCAATGGGAGAACGTCGGGAAAAAGTTTCCAATTTTCCCCTTAAGGTTCAAATAGCAAATTCCAAATCTTGGATGCTGTTTGGATAACACGAACTTTCCGCTGCCCAGGTACAGCGATTTCCCTATAACGCGATTTTCTATGACAATTTTCTATTGTGCGATTTTCTATAACATGAGGTTACACAAAAACACAACTATCGCATTGTAGCAGAACTACCTGTAATGAACAGTGACCACCCCAGTTCCAATGTATTTGCATCTGATTATTAGCCCAAATCACCTAATTTCACCCCAGCTCTCAATGCTTCTCTCCTACAAGAAACTAGGCAGAGCCACTTCCCAATGTGAAAATCAGAGAGGTTTCCTGGCCGCAGCAACTCACTACTTGCTTCTCCAGGCCTTCAGATAATTCAGACTTCACCGCAACATACCTTCATGTTCCACGGACATTGTCCTCCTCCACCCTTCCTCCGTGCAAGTGGGCATTACCAAATCACCAGCCTCATCACAACATCATTCCTGCTCTCGGACCAACTCTCACACCACTTCAACATTTCATTTAGGAGCCCAGGGATTCTAATGACTTGCATGCTTCTGCCTGTTTGCTTTGTGCACAGGGACAAACACACACACTCATCTCACACATGTGCACAGGATGCATTGTATGTCTCACGTTCAGACACTTTGTGCTTACTTTTACACTAGCAAGCTCTGAAGCATTGTTTTTCAGCTCATAGGCTCTTTGATGCTAAGTTACAGGCTGTCAGACTCTGTGTCTTTCACTGCTTTTAAAACAGAGTCGTTATACTTGCAATAGTGAGAGTTGTCGTCCATGAGCCTCAGTGAGATGTGTGTGTCAAGGCAGACTCAATTGAATGGTTGCCTTCTGAGTGTGAGGCAGCAGTGAGAAGCACAAACTCCTGCAGAATGCAGAAGATCATTAACTTTCTTCCTTTACTGCTGTGCATTTCTTTTTAACCTGGGTCACTGCACCAGCCCAGGGCACTACCTCAGTCCAGGTTTGCTGATGTGGCCTCCACTGCTGGTCAGCAGGTAAAAGGATGGTTATCCTTTCAACTAACCTGACCACCAGTACCTCCAGGTCGCTGTCGGTGAAGCAAGGAGCCAACTTTCCTTTTTAGACCATGTTCCTAGCGATGGCAGTTGAGCACCACAGTGTGAAGGACAGTTCCTGTCTTGCAATGTCTGACATTGTGTAGAGCTGGTATTTAAATATGGCACCAGCAGCATGAATGTCCCAAAGTCCCAGCAGCTGGAAGCACTTCCACCATTCCTGCCATATGATGGATACTGAAGAGCTTAGTTACAGAATTAAAGAGTTTGAGAGTAGCAGATTGCATTAGAAAAGCCAACATGGACCATGGAGCACCAGCTCCCATGAATCTCATTTGAAAAAACACTTTGCCCAAAACTGTGAAAGTTCAGCCCAAGGAATCAATCAACTTAAAAGTGATAGCCTTGTTAATTTTTCAGAATCTTTATGGTTCAGAATTAGGAGGTTTTTAGTCTTAAACAGCTTTGAGTTGAGACAATACTTTAGAAGCTGTGCATTTAAAATCATCTGAAACATTTGCAACATAAGCATTTTATTGTTTTTTAATTATATAGTTGAATTGAAATGTATTAATTTTTGCAGTGTTCAATGACTGAATCTTTTCTGTCAAAGTTTTAAGAAATGTTTTAGTTCAGATTTTCAGCATCCACAGTATTTTGCTTTTATTAAAAAGTGCTTCTGTTAGTGTCAGTGAGTAGTGAACTTATCAAGTAAAGCAAAACACTAGCAATTTTCATATGAAGCATATTTATTGTAATTTATAAAACCTCTTTTTTTTCACCACTTGTAGCCAATCCACCATCAAGTATCATTCTGCAGGGTAGGATTGAATGGGAGACAGTCTCACACAGTTGAGTTGCGCAAAGTATACTTCATTAGTCAGCAAACACAGTTCTTTTTCCAGAAGTTGCTTAAAATTTCTTGCTTGGAGAATAACTAAAATGCTGTTCAGCTACTGTATTTCTACTAGTTTAAGTATTAATCCTACTCTACAAGAAAATCTTATGATCTTGTCTCATGATCTGAAGTTTACCCATCCACCAAAGCACACAGATCATGAGCATGTTTATGAGTTATGCTAAATGATTATTTTGAAGTGGTTTTATTGTAAAATCTAGGCAAACCCAATGGGTACAGAACAAAAAAGCTTTTCTTGTACAGCAGGATTTAAACTTGAACTGGTAGATACAGAGTAGCTGAAAGGCATTTTAGTTCTACACAAGCAAGAAAATTATGTGGGAATGGGAGAATCAAGAAGAAGTACAATTGGAAATAAAAAACAAGTAAAGACACTTGTGGTGGCAAAACTGCAAAATGGCAACAGCTGGAAGCAGAGCTGAATTAGATAGTGGACCAGTGGAAAAACAGAATTTCTGCATCTATCAAAGTGATTATTATGTGAAGCAAGAGTAGTAACAGAGACAAATGATATTTCTGATTTTTCCAAGATAATATCTCAATTCTACACGTTAATGAAAGGACACAGGCTAAGCAAACCGGATGGCACAAGGGATTGAGGCTAGTGTATTGAGGATGATATAAAACTGATAGCAGACAGGAAATAATGAATATGAATAAATGGGTCCTTTTTCCGAAAGTTAGGCTGTGAGTAGTGGGGTACCACAGGGATCAATGCTAGGACACCATCGATTCATAATATATATGATGAATTAGATAAGGGAACTAAATATAATATCTCCAAATTATGGCTATAAATTGAGAGAGAGGAGTGGGCAACAAGACCCTAGTACACTAGTCACTGAAGGTAATGATGTAGATGCAGTGGGCAGTCAAGAAGGTAAATGGTTTATTAGCCTTCATAGTGAGAGCATTTCAATACAGGAACAGAGATATCTTGCTGCAATTATACAGGGCCTTGGTGAGACCGCACCTGGAATATAGTGTGCAGTTTTGGTCTCCTTACTGAGGATGATTTTTTTTCTATAGAGGGAGTGTAGCCAAGGTTTACCAGATTGATTCCTGGGATGGCAGGGCTGACGTGTGAGGAGAGGTTGAATCAATTGGGGTTACATTCGCTGCGGTTTAGAAGAATGAGTGGGCAATCACATAGAAATCTATACGATTCTAATAGGACTAGACAGGATAGATACAGGAACGATGTTCTTGACAGGGAAGTCCAGAACCAAGGGTCACAGAATAAGGATACGGGGTAAACCATTTAGGACTGAGATGAGGGGAAATTTCTTCACCAGAGAAAGGTGAGACTGTGGAATTCACTACCACAGAAAGTGGTCAAGGCCAAAACATTGTATGATTTCAAACAGGTGTTGGATTTAGTACTTGGGACTAAAAGATCAAAGGATATGGGCGAACGACAGGAACATGCTAATGAGTTGATTGGCCAGCAGACTCAAAAGGCTGAATGGCGTACTCATGCTCCTATTTTCTATGTTTCTATGTTGAAGATAAAAATGGGAATTGCTGGAGAAATTCAGCAGGAATGGCAGCATCTCCATGGAGAGACAAACAGAGTGAATATTTCATGTCCAATTTGACTTCTTCATAGAACAGAAGATGTTGGCTGATTGCAAAGCAAACACATTTGATTTTAATGGGTTTGTGATGAATACAAGGGAAGAAGCATGTTTTCAATTCAGACAGATTGACAATGTGGATACAATTCACCTAAATTTTGATGCTTTATCAAATAAGACAGTGGACACTAAATTGCTAAAGCAAAACCAAGAGAGTCTTCTTAGTACAATAAGACTCACTCCTCTGTTGTGTTTTTGCATCCTGAAAATTACGAAGAAATCACCACTATTATTGATCTTTAACAGTAAAACTGTGCATGGGATGAAATTCGACATGGAATTTTTGTACATGCTCATCCTAATGATCGATGAATGAAGAAGGGATGAAATTATGGCTGGAGACTGTGGTCAGAGTAGCTAAGAACCTTCTTATCAAAATCCATCCTACTAGTCTAGTACTAGTTCTGGGTACATATAACTGACATTACAAATACGAGGGTTGTACAATTAAAAACCAGCCAGATGTGACTTTTTTTAAAATTCATTCATAGAACATAGAACAGTACAGCACAGTACAGATCCTTCAGCCCATGATGTTGTGCTGACCTATTATCCTACTAAGATCAATCTACCCTGTATACCCTACATTTTACTATCCTCCATGTGCCTATCCAAGAGTGGCTTAAAAGTCTCTAAAGTATCTGACAAAGTATTCCTTGGCTATTGTTACCACTAGCTGGGCCAGCATTCACTGCCTATCTTTAATTGCCCTGGAGAAGGAGATGGTGAGCTGCTTTCTTGAACCACTACAGTCCAAGAAGTCTAGGGATAACCGTGGCGCTGTTAGGAAGGCAGCAGTCTTTGGGCATCTTATCAGCTAATTAAATCCTCCTGACATCTGGGAAAACAAACCATTTAAAGTATTTATATGTGAAAAGTGGACCACAATGGATAAAAGCTCCATGTTACAAGTTAACACCATTTTGAATGAGGCAGTATAACATTTGGGATAAGGGTGTCTCCGGCTACACTAGCCTTGGTTGTCCATCCCTATAGTCAATAGTGAGCCACCTTACCGAACCACTGCAGTCCATGTGGTGCATGTATAGACACAGAGGTGGAATGGAGTTCCGGGATTTTGACTCAGTCATGCTGAAGGAATGGCAGTGTAATTCCATGTCAGAATGCTGAGAGTTTGGAGGGGAACTGGTAAATAGTGGTGTTCCCATATGTCAGCTGCCCTAGTCTTTCTAAATGGTAGTGGTCATAGGTTTGAAAGCTTTGGTGAGTTACTGCAGTTCATCTTGTAGATGGTACACACTGCTGCTACTGAGCGCAGGTGGTAGAGAGAGTGAATGTTCGTGGATGTGCTGCCAGTCAAGTGGGCTGTTTTGTCCTGGATAGTGTCAAACTTCTTGAGTGTTGTTGGAGCTGCACCCATCCAGGAAAGTGGGAAGTACTCATCCAGGAAAGTATTCCATCACAATCCTAACTTGTGCCTTGTAAGTGGTGGACGAGCTTTGAGGAGTCAGGAGGTGAGTTATTCACCACAGTATTCCTAGACTCTGACCTGCTCTTGTAGCCATAGTATTTATATGTGTAGACCAGCTCAGTTCCTAGTCAATAGTTAACTCCCAGAATCTTGTTAGCTACTTGTGCACAGTCTATTTTTTGCCTAAGTGGCACATTCCTACAGGCACACCTTAAAGGTAACATTGTTCACAATTATCGCATATCTGATTCAAAAACTTAGAGGTTCAATGGCCCTGTGCCCTACTTACAGATACTAAACAGGCACCTAAATCACCATACGATGGACAAAAATTTCTGTTTCTTTATTAACACAATATTGACGTAGTCAAAAACTAGGCACGAAAGTTCACACTTGAGACAAGCTGTAAGCCCCTAGCAGATAAAAATAAGAGGCATAATATCACTTTTGAGAACTCTGTACAATATTAGGACAGTCAACACAAGCCATACCTACAGGCTATCACCAAAGGGGAAAATGGTTTGAAAGTATTTAGCTGAACCATGGAGTGGGGAGGTGCAGGGGTGTGCATCTTGTCCACACACTGAAATCATTATCCCCCGCAGTGCCATTTTTAAACCTTTCCTTGCATTTCTCAATCCCCTGGATCAGGATCTTGGCTATACTGATCACTGCTGCCACAACACCACCACACCACCTCACATAGTTACTATCATTTCACTTCATCCTGGCCACTGCCAAGCTTGCACTTGTTCGCACTCCTCTCAAGGGGTAACATAGTCTTAGAGGTTAGCAAACAAACAGGTGGGTGGAAAAATGGCTTGAAACCTAATATTAGTGATAGAATCATAGGGTCTCGTCAGTGTGGAAAGAGGCTATTCGGCCCATTGAGTCCACACCTACCCTCCGAAAAGCATCCCACCCAGACCCAGTCCCCTCCCCTAGCCCTGTAATCCCACATTTACCATGGTTAACACACCTAGCCAATCCACCTAACCTGTACATCTTTGGACTGTAGAAGGAAACTGGAGCACCAGGAGGAAACCAGACACGGGGAGAATGTGCAAACTCCACACAGTCACCTAAGGCTGGATTCGAACCATGGTGCTGTGAGGCAGCGGTGTTATCATTGAGCCACCATGCCACCTGAGGTAGAAGCATAAACTTACGCCTTGTCTATTCATTCAGGCACAGAGATTGCTCCCTCTGTCCCCTGTGTTCAGCTTTTGGCAGCGAATGAAATATTAAGTCCAAATTTGTTTGCTTTTTGAAAGTAAAATTAAAGTATATTTCTGGAATCACATCCTGAGAACTGGACTAAATTCTTGTTCCATTCAATCCCATTGAAAGGAGTTATCACATTCATCTGTCTGATAGAAGTTCATTGCTTTGAATGCACTTCAAGCTGTGAAACTGCTGGGAATATCTTCATTCTCACAGGTCTCCTGCTTATTTTTAGTTGAAGTGTTACAAATGAATGTAATTAAACAACAGGATAAATATATAATTCATGTATTCTATTCAGAGGTATCATGTTAGAGTACAGCTGAGACATAACAGATAAAAACAGTGCATGACAAAAACACTACAGTATCCCTTAAGTTTGTTTCAATCTGTCCTTAGAGTGGTGATCACTAATTTCAGCAAATTCAACAAAATCTCAAAATTAATTCATAGATATATAATATGTAACATTCACATGAATTACCTTTACAGCCACTTTAAAATGCATTTCACATCAAATGTTTTAAACTATTCAAAAATATAATAATTATGAAAATAATAGTGGATTGTATTCCTACTGCATTGTTTATGGGCCCCAAGAAAGGTCCTGTTTCTGGTTATCAGTTTCTTTTTTAAAAAATGATTATTTTACATAACAATCACAGAATGATCTGCTATCAAAAGATGTCTCAGGGACAAGTGTTCCTAGATAATTATGCTAACATATCTGTCAATATTTCATAGTAGGAAGATAAAAGATTTTGTAAACTGGACACATAGGCAAAGCTCTTTTTGTGGCATGAGTCAACAACAAACCTAATAAAAAATTGTGCAGTGTTGTTAAAACACTATGTATGTGTTAGCACATCCATGACTTACACATCCATGGCATAAACCATTATTCCAGTATAGATATTGCAGGATATGGTGGTACAGAAATTGCCAGCAAAATATTGCCAAAGTTAATGTACATGCTATTCAAAATTAATTTGTATATCACCCAGCAATCTGTGATGTGGAAGAGATATCCCATGCATTCTGAATGTCACAAATTATTGCATGATATGCACAGTTCTGCCATTAGCTTTAGAAAAAACCGCAGCTCTGAAGCTGTCAGTGTGGGGGAGAAACTGTTGGACTGCGGGGAGCTGACAGTGTGGGAGGGGGGGCTGTCAGTGTGGGAGGGGGAGC
>NC_063338.1:44708298-44765140 GCF_021869965.1 Rhincodon typus
TGACCTATCCCCTCCCTAACTCCCCACCTACTCTCACCTTTACTGGCTCCATCCTCACCTCTTCCACCTGTTTGTTTCCTCTCCACCTATCCTCTCCTCTATCCATCTTCTATCCGCCTCCCACTCTCTCCCTATTTATTTCAGAACCCCCTTCCCCTCCCTCATTTCTGATGAAGGGTCTAGGCCCGAAACGTCAGCCTTTCTGCGCCTATGATGCTGCTTGGCCTCATGAATCAGATCAGAAGTGTCCAGGAGTTGGAACACAGATCGTGTATTCATTAGGGTTGGAGATAAGGAACGATCTAGAGAATCATCTGAGCTATTGAGACCTGCACAGGCTCATTTACAGTTGATTCAAGTCATGCAGAATAATAAAAGACTGAGCTTTATTGCTAGCTTATTAATAATGTTGAATGACATCCAATAAATTCAAAAATCTTTCCCTTTTTTGATCACTTACACACACAGTATGCTCTTATAACTAATTATACTATTCTTTTAAATTCATAAGATAAAATGTTCTAATGCTTTTGTGTTTCACAGAAAACATTTACTTAAGGAGAATATCTGAACTTTTCCATAAAGTGCATTAGTGATGAATAAGAATTAATTTTAATGATGTCTGTGATCTCTAGGGCGGTATAATACTAAAAGTGATCCTGAAAATGCAAAAAAGCATAACTGATGTACATAGAAACATAGGAATTAGGAGCAGGAATAGGCCATTCAGTACCGCTAATGTGCTCCACCGTTCAATAAGATGATGGCTGATCTGGCTGTGGCTGCAACTCCACTTTTCTCAAATCCCTGAAAATATCCGACTCCCTTGTTCTTACCATCTACTATTATCATAAAATGATTCAATGATCTGCCTCCCCCACTCTGAGGGGGGACAGTGCGAAGAGTTTCAAAGACTCATGACTTTCTGAGAGAAAATAACCCTTATTTCCAAGCTAATCGGGCTTTTATTTAATCCTATCCATATTTAAACTACATCCCTTAGTTCTAGTCTTTCCCACGAGGGGAAACGGCCTTTCAGCATTCAATCTGTCAAGTCCACACAAGATCTTACATCTTTCAACAAGATGACCTCTCATTCTTCTAAACTCCAGTGAATATAGGCACAGCCTGTCCACACTTTCCTCATAAGCTAACACCACCGAGCCTGTCCGTTGCCATTCATAATATCAGTTGAGTGAACCTCTCTGAACTGCTTCACAAACATTTACATTCTTTCTTAAATGAGGAGACCAAAACTGCACATGGTACGTCAGATTTGACCTCACTAACGCTCTACATAATTGTAGCAAAACCTCCTGACTTCTTTATTTCATTATTCCAGCAGTAAATGACAACATTCCATTTGCGTTCCTGTACCTGGACACCAACATTTTGTAATTAATTTAGTAGGGCAGTCAGCTCCCTCTGTAACTGAGTTCAGCAATCTCTCGCCATTTAAATAATATGCTGCTTTTCTTTCTTCTTTCCTGCCAAAGTGGACAATTTCACATTTTCCTGTATTATATCTCACCTGGCAATTTTTGACAACTCATTAAACCCATTAATCCTTCCTCTTCACAACTTACTTCCCTACCTATCTTTGTGTCACCAGCAAATTTAACAACCATGCATTCGGTCCCTGCATCCAAGTCATTTCCGTGGATTGTAAATAATTCAGGCTCCGAGATTGATCAATATTACACACACTATTTATACAACCCATTAACCAAAAAATGATGCATTTTTGCCCAAACTTTTTCCTATTAGTCAATAAATCTCTGTCTATCATAATACATTACCCCCTTCTCCATTTTGATTAGTTATCTTTGAAGTGGAACTTAATCAAATGCCTTCTGGAAATGTAAGCATAGTACGTCTATCTAAAATAAAGAAATGAAGGAACAGGAATGCACCATCCAGTGCATCGGACTGTTTGGCCATTCAACTGGTAAAGGCAAAGTTGCCATAGTCCCAGCAGGCCATAGGACTGCTCTCTGATTACAGAGTGATGACTGGTGGTGCTTTAAGCTGAGGGTCACCATACCCCATGTGAGGAAGTGGTTGAGCAGAAGAGTCGTTCATGGTAACCTCAGCTGGTGCAGGAACTAAACGCACGCTGTTGGCATTATTCTGCATCACAAACTTACTGTCCAGCCAATTGCTCTTAATCTCTTTTACTCAGTGGCCACTATTGTTTGTGCTAGCTGGTAGTGAGCACTCGATAGCCGACTTTCGTCTAATATTTCTCCGTAGTGCCTTGGATGTATCAAAATGTACAAGGTTCTATATAAATGTAGGTGTTGTTATCATCAGGGGAACAAAGTGGGTGCCTCATAGAACTAGAAAACAAATATATCCCAAAATTGTCTATTACATGAAGAGAACATCACATAAATCCTTGTGTGATGCCAGATGTGTACAGTTAGACTAACATGGGTACATCTGGTCATTAGTTTGATGTTCAGTGTTCTGGATTGCCCCAACGATGTGACAATGTAAAATACCTCCAACAACACCACTACTATGCAGCAATTCCAATTTCAATCACAGCTTGTACACATGCACAGGCCAGTCAAAAGATCCAGAATTTGAACGTATTTGCGTGCAATTTACTAAGTACATCTATTAATGGAAATGATTTCAAGATAATAGCACGGGATGTTAAGGGTTGGGACGGGTGGGAGGTCATATTCAAAACTCAGCAAGCAAAGGAAAAATCAATATTTTGATTTTTAACAGCATGTACATGGTCAGGTTAATGGCACTCTAACTGATGAAAATATAAAAGGATTACATAAATCAATTGTCCATCCTTTGAGGTGAAGATGACAATGTTTATCACCCCGGTGTTTGGTAGGTGTGGGTAGGTGATTGTTAAAGCTGATCAGTGCACAGCAGGTTCTGTTGTAAATAGGATGGGATATCACAGATCATTTGGATGAGTTGCTGGCTTGAGATTTCTTCTCCATGTACTTTCTCTCTGCCTCTGATATGTGCTTGCTTTTGCACAGGCCACACTACTTTATATTATATTGGACTAGGTGTAGTGATCCAGGGTAAGCTGCTCCCAGAATGTGAAGGCAATATCATAACTTCTAAGTGAAGCCTTCAGAGTGTTCTTGTAGCATTTCCCTTGACTGCCATGAAAGTGCAACACAACAATCTCGACTTAGAAGACTGACTTTGGTAAGCGAATGTCAGGCATTCTGGCTGCGAGACCAGCCCAACTCAGTTCTGACTGTCTCCATTTATTTGGGGATGCAATGGTCTAATGGTATCACTGGACTGTTAATCCAGAAAACCAGATAATGTTCCAGGGACCCAGGTTCAAATCCTGCCATGGCAGTTGGTGGAATTTGAATTCAATAAATATCTGGCATTAAGAATCAAATGATGACCATGAATCCATTGTCAATTGTTGGAAAAGCCCATCTGGTTCACTAATGTCCTTTGGGGAAGGAAAACTGCCATCCTTACCTGGTCTGGCCTACATGTGACTCCAGACCCATAGCAATGTAGTTGACTCTTAGCTACCCTTTGGGCAATAATGCTGCCTAGCCAACGATGCCTTCATCCCATGAATGAATAAGGAAAAAAACAAATATGGTGTGGATGGTTTTGCATTTGATCTCGTGTGAGTACCTAGTGTCTAGCATCCCATCTTCAGAATCTTCCAAAGGAGTTCAAGTGAAAGTTGTTGAGATTTTCAGTATGGCTACATACTATGGATAGCAAGTTCAGCGAAGTGGGTCACACCGTGGGCTTGAAGGATGGAGGCAGGAAATGGGTGACCACCAGACAGCGCAGTAAAAAACAGGCAGGTCATGCAAGGGATCCCTGAGGTCCAGCTCGCTAATTAGACTTGGATACTGGTTCTTCGGAGCAATGCAATCATAAGTAGGTTCTTGGCACCACCGCTGGCTCAGGTAAACCCTAGGGCACGTAGAAGAGACAAAAAGTCATAGTGATGGGGGATTTTTGTTGGATTGGGGAACAGACGGACATGTTAGTGGCTACAGACATGACTCTAGGATGGTGTTGCTTTCCTGGTGCCAGGATACTAGATGTCACAAAGCAGCTGCAGGGCACTTTTCATAGGAGGATAAACAGCCGAAGATCATGGTCCTTGTTAGCACCAATGAATCATAGTATAGAATCCCTACAGCATGGAAGCAGGCCATTCAGCCCATCGAGTCCACACTGACCCTCTACATCCATCCGCGATCAAACCCCCCTACCCTCCCCTTGTAACACTGTATTTCCCATGGCTAACCCACCCAACCTGCAATTTAGCATGGCCAATCCAACTAACCTGCACATCTATTGCACTGTGGGAAGAAACTGCAGTAAATCCACACAGACACGGGAAGAATGTGTCAACTCCACACAGACACTTGCCCGAATATGGAATCGAACGCGGGTCCCTGGTGCTGTGAGGCAGCAGTGCTAACCACTGCGCCACCATGCCGTCCTGAGTACAGTCTCAAGTGCACTAACAGTTATTGTGTGATGTAGAAGATAATTATCATCATTCTGACATTTTTTGGTTTTTAAAATGATTATAGCTAACTTAATAGTGCAACTGTTCTTCAAAACAAGCATAAAATTAATTTTACTGCACCGAATTCAAGAATTACATGCTGCACAGTTTTTGGGAAGAAAAGGCTGATGCCTCAACTGCAACTTTTACTTTGAATTAATTAGGGGAGATGCAAATATAAAATTGATTGTGTTTACCTTAAACTGCTGACAGCTGATTGGCATGTGAATTTCAGTTTCTAAAAAAATCTGAAGACCTATAAACTATGTGAAAATTAATCATTTGGTTTCTAATGACCCATAAAGAGCCCTTACTTCTGTTTCAGCATTAATGAAAGAAATGCTATCGGTCTCAGTGGAAATAGACAGTGAGCTGGAGAATTAACTGGTTTCACCAATTTGACTAAGGTTTGTGATCATGATCAGCTATATTGTTGAGTTCCTTGCCATAGATAAAAGAAGAACTCAGGCTATAAATCTCCTTTCAGGGAAAGAGGGAAGCTGCAAAGAGATAGGACAGGGGCATGATGCTCTGAAAGCAGATTTCAGGGAGCTAAGAAGTTTAAAAAGCAAGACATCTAAGGCAGTAATCTGAGGATAACTTCCAATACCATGTGCTAATGAGCATAGAAATAAAGAACAAAAACAGAAGTTGCTGGAAAAGCTCAGCAGG
Organism: Rhincodon typus; assembly: GCF_021869965.1. NCBI lineage: Eukaryota > Metazoa > Chordata > Chondrichthyes > Orectolobiformes > Rhincodontidae > Rhincodon > Rhincodon typus. Next base: position 44,713,511 of record NC_063338.1, read on the forward strand.
TCTGGCAGCATCTGTGAAGGAAAAATGACAGTTAACATTTCGAGTCCGGTGACCCTTCCTCAGAACTGATGGTAGCTAGGAAAAACGTCAGTTTATATGCAGCAAATAGGGAGGGGGTGGGGGAGGGAGTAATAGGACAGAGCCCAAAGAGAGAGAAGAGCAATTGGATAGACAAAGGAATTGATAATGATCTGGCTAGGAGGGGGAATAGCTGTTAATGGGGACTGTTAGTGGCTAACAATAGGTAGTGTGTAATGGCAGGCAATGTGATAGCAAGGCCTGGTTTTGTGGGGTAGGGGACTGGGATATGGGAGAGTTTAGGCCCTAAAATTATTGAACTCGACTTGAGTCCGGAGGGCTGCAGGGTCTCCAAGCGGAAAAAGAAGTGTAAAATAGAAATAGAGGAATTAAATGGTTCAATGCATGGCAGAGATCTGGAGAATTAGCATAGACATCAGATCTCTGAGGCACTGAGATCAGTTCTGAGGGAGGTGGGACTTGTACAAACTGGACTGGCTGCAGCTTAGTAGGATGGGGACGAACACCTTTGCAAAGACTATCGCTGATGCATTTGGGAAGGGATTAAGTTGGAGTGGTAAACTGATGGAAACTTGAAGGGGGGAGAGCAGATTCTAAAGAAGCAAAACTGATAAAATGAAAGAGTAGAAGGCAAAAATAGAAGCCAGATCAAGTTAGGCGAGCCTCAATTACAACTAGAATAGATAATAATGTTTAAAAAGCAGAATTAAAGACGCTCTAAGTGAATGTACATAGCATTCATGAAAAGGTTGATGATTAGAATGCACAATTTCGAGTAAATGACTATGATTTAACTGTCATTACAGAGAGGCAACTACAGGATGACCAAGATTAGAAATGGAATATTGAGCATATACAGGATAGACTTCTGGAGCAGTACATTGAGGAGAAAATTAAATATCAAGCTATTTTGGATTCAGTATTGTGAATAAGACAGGGATAGTTAATAACCTTGCTGTACAGAAACTTCTGGGAAGTACTGACCATAATTTGACAGAATTACACGCTATGTTTGAATGCAATAGAGTTCACTCTGAAACCAGAGACTTAAAACTGAAGAAAGGAAATTATGATAGCATGAGGGGCAAGGGTCTGTAAAGGATTGGGAAACTACACTAAAAGAATTGATAATCAACAGGCAATGGTTAGTATTTGAAGAAATACTATAAAGTCTACAGAATGATGGACAATTGAGGATGCAGTTAAAGTGCTCTGCCCACCTTTTTAGAATTTGCCCTTGCTCTGTCAGCAGTGCTGACCTGTCTGGTACTGAGGATTAGTGATGAATCAATAGACTGAGTCCTATAGACGGATTTCAGGGCATCAAAAAATCTCTTCTCATCCTTGTGGTCTGCTACGACTGAAGTTCATATGCGTTCTGATTCAGATGAGTGTCTTGTATCTCTCTGAACTTGCATTAAATAGTCCTGTGGATGATTCGAATGGTATCGTGGTTGGATATTGGTAATTTATCATTGGGAAGAATACTGTACTGGAAATGTTTCTCCTTCAGTAGTTTCTAGATTACCTCATTATTCTCTTGTAACAATTTTGATGTCAAGATTTTGTCAAAAGAGACATAAACTAGTCAGGCATGAATTTTCTATTTTGACCTGTGTGATGAGTTTCACGTATTGGAGATAAAAGACATTGATTGCAATAGTTGAGGTTGAAAACAGAGAATTTAGACATTGGAGTACAGAAACCAGCCATATTTAGGGAGCTGCTTTGCACAACAGAAAGATTAATTTATGACTGGAACATGAGAAGGTTTTCCCTCTCTCTGCTCCCAGGAGGAATAAAGCCCAGTAACGAAGCAAATCAAAGAAACATCGGAACACTGAGAATTCAAAGATATCTGCAATATTTACAGCTGGAATTGACTGAGGACATTCCTAACTAACTGCGGTCTCAAGTAAAATCCTAACACTTAAAGGACACTCTAAAGACTTTAAACTGCAAAATCCTTGCTGTACTGGACACTCTCCCTGTTTAAGCAGAACTTAAAGTTTTGATGTAAATAGGCAATTTGATGGGGTGGGATATAATTTGAAAATTATGTTTGCCATTTGTTTTCAGATTTTTCGAAACAGTCTTCTACATCTAGATAGCTTTTTTTTGTATTCATCTTTAGTAATAATTAACTAATGCTCTGCTGCTGAAGAAACTTTGTATGCTCATAATAAAAGTTGATGACCTTTTTTTTGTTTGGGATCTTTAGATTACTTTGGGTATTAAATCAGGACCTTATCTTCCACTTTACTGAGCTCTGCTTGAAGCACTGTTTAGCAATCAATTCATGGATTTTCCAATTGGAATATTTTTATATTGATGCTGTAAAAAGGAAGTTGTTAACAAGCAAGAGATATTTTAAAAAGGCCCTTCTATACATCTGATCACTCAGTTGTCAGGAGATCTTACTTCGACCTCACTGACTAATTGAATCTCTAAAAGTTGCATTTCCCTTTGTGAGTCTTTGGAGAATTAGATAACATTGACTGTAGCTAACCCAGAAGAACAGCAACTTTTCTAAGCATCTAGATTACCACAGCCTTAAACGTTACACCCCAGATCCTCCCCAGTATCAGATGACTCTCACCACATTTATCAGTCACCTTTTTATTGTACCTTTCCAGGAAATGAATTGTTTTAGATGTTTTGCTAAAGAAGGTGCTAAATAGAAGTGTAAGTTGTTGTTGTTGTTAGCTCATAACACAGCTATTTTCTTCACTCAGGGCTGATGTCTGCGGTTTTCAATGTCCTTTTAAACAGCAGGCTTTATAATATGCTGTACCTCTATGGAGACATTACTTTCATGTCTATTAATAATTCAGGAGCCGGCTGCCACCTTTACATATTTTTTGAACTCCAACTGCATTTATAAAAGATTGCACATTGGATTCACCCAGTCTATGTGTACTACTTGTGAAAAGAACAAGTTTCAAAGTCAAAGCTATGACACCATTGTGTTACAATCTCACCTGATGGTAATCCTAAATAAGTCAGATCCCAGAACAGAACCTGGCTAAATAGATCATGTGTTTAATATTTGCTGTTGGTTAACATGATGGTTAGTCACTAAAACTTATTCACACAAGGCTGCAGATGAGTTTAACAACAGAACATAAGTTTCTTACATAAAAGAAGAAACAAAGCTATATATAAAGAAGACAGGTAGAAGGATCTTAACACAAGAATAAAAACAAAGTTCAAACCTGGTTCCCAACACTATCCATTGCAGAGACTTAATTCAGGAGAAAGATCACTCCTATCTCAGCTTTTAAATCAATACTTACCTGACACTTAAAAATTTCTTTCCCTTGGACTGCTGAGACTATGTTATTTGGTTCCCTTCCAAGAATACTGTCATGAACCTTTCACAATTCAATGGTCTATACTTTCTCAGTTTTAACAACTTGAAGACTTCTATCCAAGTTCTCCTTCCTGGAAATTTCAAAGACTAGAAAACAGTCCTGGTGAGGTGACTGGTTGTCCTGAGCTGACATGATTCATCTGTTCTGAAGTCAAAACAAAATTAATGAATGTCATAAAGAACAAACATGTATTTTTGTGATGTTAATTAAGAGACAATTCTTGTGTGCTTCAAGTTAGTCTCATATAATCCCTCATTTCCACATGAGAAGACAAACTAGACCTCAGAAACTACCTAGGTAGTGTCTCCCACCCATCCTCCTCCTCTAACCAAAAAAAAAGGTTCTGAGCGCTGATTTGGTAAGGCTACTAGTATTTTTTTTTTTTTTAATTTGTCTGTTTGGGAATTCAGAACAGTGGGAATGGATGTTAGGGCAGTTGTATGCTCCTCCTGTAGAATGTGGGAGGTAAGGGTCACCACTAGTGTCCCCACTGACTTCATCTGCGGGAAGTGCACCCAACTCCAGCTCCTCGGAAACCATGTTAGGGAACTGGAGCTGGAGCTGGATGAACTTCGGATCATTCGGGAGGCTGAGGGGGTAATTGAGAGGAGTTACGGGGAGGTAGTCACACCTCAGGTACAGGAAAAAAGTAGATGGGTTACAGTCAGGGGACGGAAAGGGAACAGGCAGACAGTGCAGGGGTCCCCTGTGGCCATTCCCCTCAAAAACAAGTATACCGTTTTGGATACTGTTGGGGGGGATGACTTACCAGGGGTAAGCCATGGGGTACAGGTCTCTGGCACAGAGTCTGTCCCTGTTGCTCAGAAGGGAAGGGGGGAGAGGAGGAGAGCATTAGTCATTGGGGACTCCATAGTTAGGGGGACAGATAGGAGATTCTGTGGGAACGAGAGAGACTCGCGGTTGGTGTGTTGCCTCCCAGGTGCCAGGGTCCGGGATGTCTCGGATCGTATTTTCGGGATCCTTAAGGGGGAGGGGGAGCAGCCCCAAGTCGTGGTCCACATAGGCACCAACGACATAGGTAGGAAAAGGGATGGGGACGTAAGGCAGAAATTCAAGGAGCGAGGGTGGAAGCTTAGAGCTAGAACAAACAGAGTTGTTATCTCTGGTTTGTTACCCGTGCCACGTGCTAGCGAGGCGAGGAATAGGGAGAGAGAGCAGTTGAACACGTGGCTACAGGGATGGTGCAGGAGGGAGGGATTCAGATACCTGGATAATTGGGGCTCATTCTGGGGTAGGTGGGACCTCTACAAACGGGATGGTCTACACCTGAACCAGAGGGGTACCAATATCCTGGGGGGGAAATTTGCTAATGCTCTTCGGGAGGGTTTAAACTAATTCAACAGGGGGGTGGGAACCTGAATTGTAGCTCCAGCGTACAGGAGGTTGAGAGTAGTGAGGTCATAAATAAGGTTTCAAGGTTGCAGGAGTGTACCAGCAGGCAGGAAGGTGGTTTGAAGTGTGTCTACTTCAACGCCAGGAGCATCCGGAATAAGGTGGGTGAACTTGCAGCATGGGTTGGTACCTGGGACTTCGATGTTGTGGCCATTTCGGAGACATGGATAGAGCAGGGATAGGAATGGTTGTTGCAGGTTCCGGGGTTTAGATGTTTCAGTAAGATCAGGGAAGGTGGTAAAAGAGGGGGAGGTGTGGCATTGTTACTCAAGGACAGTATTACGGTGGCAGAAAGGACGTTTGATGACAACTCGTCTACTGAGGTAGTATGGGCTGAGGTTAGAACCAGGAAAGGAGAGGTCACCCTGTTGGGAGTTTTCTATAGGCCTCCGAAAAGTTCCAGAGATGTAGAGGAAAAGATTGCAAAGGTGATTCTGGATAGGAGCAAAAGTAACAGGGTAGTTGTTATGGGGGACTTTAACTTTCCAAATATTGACTGGAAACGCTATAGTTCGAGTACTTCAGATGGGTCAGTTTTTGTCCAATGTGTGCAGGAGGGTTTCCCGACACAGTATGTAGATAGGCCAACAAGAGGCGAGGCCACATTGGATTTGGTACTGGGTAATGAACCAGGCCAGGTGTTAGATTTGGAGGTAGGAGAGCACTTTGGTGATAGTGACCACAATTCGGTTACGTTTACTTTAGCGATGGAAAGGGATCGGTATATAAAGCAGGGCAAGAGTTATAGCTGGGGGAAAGGCAACTATGAGGCGATGAGGCAAGATTTAGGATGCATAGGATGGAGAAGGAAACTGCAGGGGCTGGGCACAATTGAAATGTGGAGCTTGTTCAAGGAACAGCTACTGCATGTCCTTGAGAAGTATGTACCTGTCAGGCAGGGAGGAAGTGGTCGAGCGAGGGAACCGTGGTTTACTAAAGAAGTTGAATTTCTTGTCAAGAGGAAGAAGGAGGCTTATGTAGAGATGAGGCGTGAAGGCTCAGTGAGGGCGCTTGAGAGTTACAAGTTAGCCAGGAAGGACCTAAAGAGAGAGCTAAGAAGAGCCAGGAGGGGATATGAGAAGTCTTTAGCAGGTAGGATCAAGGAAAACCCTAAAGCTTTCTATAGGTATGACAGGAATAAAAGAATGACTAGAGTAAGATTGGGGCCGGTCAAGGACAGTAGTGGGAAGTTGTGCGTGGAGTCCGAAGAGATAGGAGAGGTGCTAAATGAATATTTTTCGTCAGTATTCACGCAGGAAAAAGACAATGTTGTCGAGGAAAAAACTGAGATACAGCCTATTAGACTAGACGGGATTGAGGTTCATAAGGAGGAGGTGTTAGCAATTCTGGAAGGTGTGAAAATAGACAAGTCCCCTGGGCCGGATGGGATTTATCCTAGGATTCTCTGGGAAGCTAGAGAGGAGATTGCAGAGCCTTTGGCTTTGATCTTTATGTCGTCATTGTCTACAGGAATAGTGCCAGAAGACTGGAGACTAGCAAATGTTGTCCCCTTGTTCAAGCAGGGGAGTAGAGACAACCCTGGTAATTATAGACCAGTGAGCCTTACTTCGGTTGTGGCTAAAGTGTTGGAAAGGATTATAAGAGATAGGATTTATAATCATCTAGAAAGGAATAATTTGATTAGGGATAGTCAACACGGTTTTGTGAAGGGTAGGTCGTGCCTCACAAACCTTATTGAGTTCTTCGAGAAGGTGACCAAACAGGTGGATGAGGGTAAAGCGGTTGATGTGGTGTATTTGGATTTCAGTAAAGCGTTTGATAAGGTTCCCCATGGTAGGCTATTGCAGAAAATACGGAGGCATGGGATTGAGGGTGATTTAGCGGTTTGGATCAGAAATTGGCTAGCTGTAAGAAGACAGAGGGTGGTGGTTGATGGGAAATGTTCATCCTGGAGTTCAGTTATTAGTCGTGTACCTCAAGGATCTGTTTTGGGGCCACTGCTGTTTGTCATTTTTATAAATGACCTGGATGAGGGCGTAGAAGGATGGGTTAGTAAATTTGTGGATGACACCAAAGTCGGTGGAGTTGTGGATAGTGCAGAAGGATGTTGTAGGTTACAGAGGGACATAGATAAGCTGCAGAGCTGGGCTGAGAGGTGGCAAATGGAGTTTAATGCGGAAAAGTGTGAGGTGATTCACTTTGGAAGAAGTAACAGGAATACAGAGTACTGGGCTAATGGTAAGATTCTTGGTAGTGTGGATGAGCAGAAAGATCTCGGTGTCCATATGCATAGATCACTGAAAGTTGCCACCCAGGTTGATAGCGTTGTTAAGAAGGCGTACAGTATGTTAGGTTTTATTGGTAGACGGATTGAGTTTCGGAGCCATGAGGTCATGTTGCAGCTGTACAAAACTCTGGTGCGGCCACACTTGGAGTATTGCGTACAGTTCTGGTCACTGCATTATAGGAAGGATGTGGAAGCATTGGAAAGGGTGGAGAGGAGATTTACCAGAATGTTGCCTGGTATGGAGGGAAGGTCTTATGAGGAAAGGCTGAGGGTTTTGAGGCTGTTTTCGTTAGAGAGAAGAAGGTTAAGAGGTGACTTGATAGAGACATACAAGATCATCAGAGGATTAGATAGGGTGGACAGTGGGAGCCTTTTTCCTTGGATGGTGATGGCTAGCACGAGGGGACATAGCTTTAAATTGAGGGGTGATAGATATAGGACAGATGTCAGAGGTAGGTTCTTTACTCAGAGAGTAGTAAGGGCGTGGAATGCCCTGCCTGCAAAAATAGTAGACTCGCCCACTTTAAGGGCATTTAAATGGTCACTGGATAAACATATGGATGATAATGGAATAGTTTAGGTTAGATGGGCTTCAGATTGGTTTCACAGGTCGGCGCAACATCGAGGGCCGAAGGGCCTGTACTGTGCTGTAATGTTCTATGTTCTATGTTCTATGTTTAGAAACAGAATAATTCATAGCACAGAAGGAGATCATCTGTGTTAGCTGAAAAGTAGATTTCCAGCCTAATGCACTTTCCAGCTCTTGGTTATTAGTGCTGTACATCTCAAGTCTACATCCAAGTATTTGTCAAATGCATGAGGATTCCCATTTCCACCACCCTTTCAGGCCGTCAGTTCCAGACACCCTCCACCCTCTGAGTGAAATAATTCTCCTCGGTGCCCTTCTAATTCTTCTATCAATTGCTCTAAATCTATGCTACCAGTTACAGATCTCTCGAGTAATAGAAACATGTCCTCCTATCCACTCTGTACAGGCCCCTTCTCATTTTGTACCTAAACTGAATCCCCCCTCAACCTTTGCTGTCCCAAATAAAACAACACCAGCCTACCCAATTTTTTTGTGTAGTGAAACTTCTCCATTTCTGGTAATGTACTCATAAAGCTCCTCGGAAGTCTCTTTCATGTAGTTGCATTCTCCTTGTAATGCAGTAACCAAAACTGCATTCTATCTCTAAGCTAACTCATGTGTTATATAGAGATAGTAGGAACTGCAGATGCTGGAGAATCCGAGACAACAAGGTGCAGGGCTGGGTGAACACAGCAGGCCAAGCAGCATCATAGGAGCAGAAAGGCTGACGTTTCGGGCCTAGACCCTGGACCTTGTTGTCTCATGTGTTATACAGTTTGAGTATAAACTCCCTGCTATTATTAGCTTAGTCTCAGGGAACAAAGGAAAGAATCCGTTACCTATGTGGCTATCTTATCCCTTCCCGAAAGAAAACAACTTTGAGCAACGATGCATTCTCTCAGTACTGCACTTGTGTGTCAACTTTGATTTTCATGTCATAATAATAAAAAAGCAAAGGAATGCAGATGCTGGAGATCTGAAATAAAAACTGAAGTGCTGGAGAAATGGAGCAGGGCTGGCAACATCTGTGGAGAATAATTGATATTGGACTCAAAATATTAACTCTGCTTCTCTCTTCACAACTGCTGTCAGACATGCTGAGTTTCTCCTGCATTTCCTGTTTTGATTTTTGTGTCCCTGGAGTGAAACCTGAACTCACAACCCTCTGACTCAGGCGAGAGTGCTCCAACTGCGACCTAGTTGATAAATATATAATAAGCAGAAGTACTAATCTGCCTGCACATAGTATAACATTGGCCATAATCCCACAGTACTTTTAGTGACAGCACTCTTGCCCATAAGCCAGAAGATCATGGATCCAAACCACACAACCTGACCTAATTGAATACTTAGTTTAGGCTGCACAGTAAGGAGGTGGGGGCTTCAATATCAAAGGTGTCATCTATTGAATGAAATTTCAGTATTTCAGAGAAAGACAAGAAGCAGACTCTTAGCAACATGAGCTGCACTGAGGTTTGTGGCCGAGGCTGCTGTCGAAAATATGTCGCTGTATATTTAATGCTTTTCACAAGAGATATGGCGAGTTTCTCATTAGGCAGCGGTAAGTTGCCAATTAAGGGGCATTATTGCTTAGCAAATGTCTTGCTGACAGGCCAACTCTCCTCATTAATAGTCAGCTTTTTATCTTACCAATCCCGTCTAACAAACGAGAAGTCAGGAAATCTTGATGTGGGTACTTGGTGGATTCAGCATGCTGCTTGGTCTAAAGGACCTCAGCTTTGCACATCAGGCATCAACATCTCAGGGACTGGCCTCATACATCCCATGGACACTAGCATCCAATATGTGCCAGCGCTCTAAGAATTTTCACAGCACATCTCCAATTCACATACAGGATACTGCTGCATTTCCACGCTGCGCCTCAACTACCCTGTATTGCTGCAGCAAGGACACTGTGCTCTCGCAGACACCCACCCAGCTCACAGACTGGACCAGGCTGCATATCTTGGCTCTTTGCTTGCTATCAAAGTGCACACTCACCACTCGAAGCCTACCTGGATGCTCACAGCATCCCTGCCTTGTATGCCTTGCCTTGACATTTTGCACTTTGACCCTCAGCCCCAGGCTCATATTAATTCTGCCTTGCCGTGCTGTTTAGCACAGATACAAATGAAAGAAGCTAGTGATGGTTGTCAGCAGCCTTGATCAAGTCAGAGACATAGCCTTTGGGCAAGACATCCCAGCACAGCAAGCCAAGGACAGCCTCTGGTACCAGTCCAGGGAGTTAGACACAGTTAGTCAGCCACTCAGTGGTCAAGGTCAGGGTGCTGTGCACATGACGGGTGAGGAGCTGAATATCAGGCAGCCCAAACTCCATCTTGAATCCTTCTGCCCTATCGGGGCTTGTTTCCTTCTGGAATGAGAGGGAGGTAGTATTAAAGGAGATGAAAGTGGGTGGCACAGCTGTTACTGTTGGTGCAGTTCAGGAGTGAATGAACGGGCAGTGTAGTGAGCATGCCAGCTAGTGTTGTTGGGGTTTGGAGTGGGTAACAACGCGTGAGCGAGGATGTTGCAGCCAGTAGTAAAAAATGTTGTGTATGAGTCCTTGGTGGGAGGTGGGTGCAGTAGCAGAGAGTGAGTGAGTGCGAGCTATCAGAGAGAAAACAGTGGCACTTACACCAACAGAGTATAGAAAGACATTGACCTTCCTCCTACCGTGCTGGGCACTCCTCCAGAAGGTTGAGATTGCACTGACCTGGGTGGCAACCTCAGACCACATTGGCACAGGTTGGGATGTGGCCCCTACTCCCAGTTGTGAGGGAACAGCAAGTCCTGTCTGTCATGTCCAGGAACCATGCAAGGCACCGCTGGACTGGCAGTGCTTGATCAAATGCACAACGGCCTTTTAAAAATGGCATGGGCTCAAGAGATGCCAGTTAACTCTGGGATATCCGCTGAGTGGCAAGTTGTACTGGAAACAGCACGTTGGAAAATGGGGCCAGAATGAGGGATGCCATAGGGATGGGCAGGTCAGTAATGAGGCAAGTTTAGGAATATATACCTGGAAAACTCACAAGGCCTCACTCTGGAAATGCCTCTAAGAAACTCGACGCAACTTGAATTTAGCCAAAAAAACATAGAATTCAGCTGAAGGGGTCTATTGTTGGTTGATGGCTCTTCTTTGTATGTATCTGCCCCTTGGAAATGGCATATATAGAAACGAGAAGAACTGTTTCAGAAAAAGACATCCAAGCACTATCATTCCATTTACTTTCCTGGCTCCTACCGTGTATCTGTCCTTTGAGATGTATTTGATGGGGCCTATAGGATTGGGAAATGAGGTAGGCAGGGGCAGGGGGCAGGGGCAAGGGGAGAAAAATTGGCTGTGACCACCAGAAAAGAATGAAACAGATGTGTGGTCATTTCCCGGGGCCCTCATGACTCATACCTTTTATGCAACTTCCCATTGTCACAGTCCTCAAACATGCGTGCTTCGCACTCACGTATGTTACTGAAGCTGCTAGTACTGTCTACACCTTGCCTACATTGATTGGGCCATGTGTGCATAAGCATCATATCACCTTTTGTGATCAAACATAACCGCAACAAATATCAGTGGGAAACCATTTATTGGAAGGCTAGTAGACGCTACATGTCCATCCATGTTACATTGCATTGAGAACAGAAATCATATCATGTACATTACCATCAAAGACCACATACTGTCACATTGCTGCCTGCACAAGTGAGATGTCTATCAGTATGCACCTCAGTCAGCAATCCTGAAGTGAATTATGCCCTTTAAATGAGGGTTTCTACATGATTCTCACAATAATCAAGTGAACAAACTACTACATAAATTTATATACACTGCATAACTTTACAGCGTCTCAACATCCATGACACCACTGTGCCCTCAGAATGTCTTTTTTTTTGCTGATGTCCACAACACCTTGTTGCAACTCTGATATCAGCTCAACTTGGGCCTGATTGTCAGCAGTCTACCCACGGTCAGGAACATCAGCTGATACAACCTTCCTTAGCTTGCTGGAAGTTGAGGAAGTCATCACCTGCAGGCACCCCAGATTTAACCTATAAATCTCTAAAGCTCATGCCAATTTAACTGAGCTGGATGAAGCAGAGAGAGGGGCAGCCGACAGTACATCCTCTGGGTGTTCTTTAACTTTCCAGTCCTGAAGAAGGGTCACTGGACCCAAAACATTAACTCTGATTTCTCTCCACAGATGCTGCCAGACCCGCTGAATTTTTCCAGTAATTTCTGTTTTGTTTCAAATTTCCAGAATTCACAGTTCTTTTGGTTTTTTGTTCTTTAACCTTCATTAGCAGTGGAGGAATCAATTTCCACTATGGCCTTTAACCTCTTTTGCCTATGACAATGAACTAAAATGGAGAACACTAACAAGACAGACAACGAGAAAGGAGAAGCTAGGTCTATCAGGAAAACAATGTCTCATCACTAGTCTGGAGCATCCTCACTCTGCGGGCTGGTTCATCCACTCTCATCTTCTACAACAAACTGACTGACACACTTGGCCGTAATTTCCAAGGCTTCCTCGTTAGAACACTTTAGCACTGAGGTTGGTCCCTCCTTCTCCAGGCTTGGCCATCTCTCTGGTATTGAAATCACTTTATTCTACATTACAAAGTGGATACTTAATGACACGTCACTGGAAACTGAGCTCCCTTATCTCAATGCATCCTCAGGCCAGATACTGACCAACTATTCTCAATAATACCCAACTACCTTATCATGCACAGCAGTCACACGGTCGGCTGTCTATTGTCATGCGGTTCTGATGGTGACATGCCTGGCCTCTCTCCCCGTTTACAAACTCCCCTTGCTGATATCCTTATGAGAGGCTCTTTGATGTGATGTGAGGCTAATCCTGGCTGACTGGAGGAGTTGGTTCATCCATTTGCAGTACTATACGCAAGTCCATTGCTGGAGTCTGCAACTGCCTTTGCCAAGTAGGAATGGTTTCTGTTGCCATCCCAGTGGAGCAACAACTCGCTCCGGTCCCAGGCAATCTGGAAGTCAACCCGTAGGAAGGTATCGCTGAACCATAGTCCCTGTTTGTCAACGTTATACATGTTGTTGAATTGGGAATCATAGAATCCCTACAGTATGGAAACAGGCCATTCGGCCCAACAAGTCCACACTGAACGTCTGAAGGGAATCCCACTCAGACCCATCGCCATCCCCATCCCCCTACCCTACCCCACCCCATCCCTGTAACCCTGCATTTCCTGTGCAATGCACCTAACCTACACATCCCTGAACTCTATGGACAATTTAGCATGGCCAATCCACCTAATCTGCACATCTTGGGACTGTGGAAGAAAACTGGAGCACCCAGCAGAAACCCACACAGACATGGGAAGAATGTGCAAACTCCACACAGACAGTCGCTTGATGCTGGAATTGAACCCAGGTCCCTGGCGCTGTGAGACAGCAGTGCTAACCACTGAGCCACCGTGCTGCTCCCTGTGATCTTCTATCCTATCACACACCTTCCATTTGTTCTTGTCCATCTGTCCCTTACACAAAAACCTATTACATCTCTAACTTTTCCTAGTTTTGATGCAAGGTCACAGACCTCAAATGTTAACTGTTTCTCGCCCTACTCATATGCTGCCAAGCCTGCAGCATTTCTTCCAGCATTTTCTGTTTTTGTATCGGATATCCAGCAAAGTGCATTAGTCCGCCTTTTGATTATGGTGCAATTACTTGCAGAACAACCTGTTTGCCAGCTAATCAATAGAAATGAAGCAGAACCACACAATAGGAAACTGAAAAGTAATAATTTTAAAAAGTAGTTCCTTCCACCTATAAAGAGTTGATGCTGCCAGCATATTTGGCCAACATAAATGAACATAAATACCTGCAGGTACAACTCATCTGCAAAAGCTAAAAGTTCAAAGGTTCATTTCAATGTTGAGCTGAACAGCACTGAATAGCATTAAAAGTGGTTATGAATTCATAGAGAAAATGGCAGGCCCAAGGGTAATGCAATTCAAACAATAAATAATGCAGTACAGTAATATATTTTGTTTATCTCCATCTGCACTGTCATTTTGCTTCCAGCAGATTTCTTTTAAATGACAAACCATTGATGTGAACTTCTAAAATTGTCAAGACTGATGCTCATATAGTTGCTCAACTGCAGAAAATCCATATACCGTAAAGTGAACTGCACTAATATCTAACCTATTGAACATACAGCATTTAGTATTTCAAACTAGACTGTCAGTTGCTATAATCTGACACAATTTTGAAGATTTCCATAGTTGTCTGAGTTGCAAAAGTCCATAAGTTGTGGTGGGCAGTTCCTGAAGTATTTTTTTTTTGCAGACTTTAAGGAATCTCAATTTGCAACCTGGGTAATACTACACAGATCTCCCTTGTTTCCCTAGACTTAGTTTATGGTGTACAAACTGAGTGCAGTACAGTAAAGTATTGCCGTTCACACCTCTGCCATTCACAAATTCACCAATGCATACAAACAATTCTGTATCAGAGATAATAGGAACTGCAGATGCTGGAGAATCTGAGATAACAAGGTGTAGAGCTGGATGAACATAGCAGGCCAAGCAGCATCATAGGAGCAGGAAGGCTGACATTTCAGGCCTAGATCTGATGAAAGGTCTAGGCCCGAAACGTCAGCCTTCCTGCTCCTATGATGCTGCTTTGCCTGCTGTGTTCATCCAGCTCTACACCTTGTTATGTCAAACAATTCTGTACACCATTTCTGCCCAATATTAATTTATCCATGGTTTAAGGGGAAAGAAAAACCTTACAGGAAAGGTCAAAGAAATGAAAAAGCACTTTTAAAAAAATGAAGGCGTAGAAATACTGAAACTGTATTTCCTGGATTGGAAAATGCATTTGCATTGTCTGCTATGTTACTTACAGACTATTGGCTTTCTGGCACTTCTGCTAATGCACCAAGCATTTCTGTGTCCTTACCAGCATTTTCCTGTACAGCACTCCACCTAACCACTCAGGAGCATAAATGTGTGACCTCATCCTTCGGCAAGCTAGCACTTGTGCTACCCTATCCATCTGTCCTGGCTCCAATCGCTTGTGTCTACTGATAGGCAGATCCTCTTCCTCTTCAAATTCTGTTCTTGCACTATTACTATGTGGTAAGTTTCGGAAATCTGAAAGAAGAAAAGGAAGGAGTAGGAGTGCAAATGAAGGGAGGGGTAAAGCAAAAGTGGGTGTTTACATAATGTCCCCCTGGACTTACTAAGCTTCTGATCTCATTTCACCTTTAATCCAAATATGGCAAAATGAACCAGACAGCAGAGGTGAGGTGAGGATGACTGTCCTTGACACCAAGACAGCATTTGATGAAGGTCCAAGGAGTTCTAGCAAAACTGGAGTCAATGGAAAATAGGGGGAAAATCTCCACAGGGTGGAGTCTTACCTGGCACAAAGGAGGATGGTTGTGGTTGTTGGCGGTCAGTCATCTCAGGGACATCTCTGCACGAGTTCCTCAGGGTAGTGTCCTTGGCATAACCATCTTCAGCTGCTTCATCAATGACCTTCCCCCCATCGTAAGGCCAGAAGTGGGGTTGTTCACTGATGGCTACACAATGTTGAGTACCGTTTTCAACTCCTCAGATACTAAAGCAGTGCATGTTCAAATGCAGCAAGACCTAGATAATATCTAGGTTTATGCTGAAAAGTGGTAAGTAATATGTGTGGTACACAATTGCGAGCAATGACCATCTCCAACAACACAGAATCTAATCATCACCCATTAACCTCAATGGCATTACCATCATTGGTAGGTGAGGCGAAGATGAGGCACCTTCTCCTCAAGGAAGGCACCAATGCACACCAAATAGGAGGCTGGTGCAAACTAATTGCCCTGGAGATTACCATTGACCAGAAACTACGCAAGACCAGCAATGTAAATGCTGTGGCTACAGGCTAGATAGAAAGCAGCTATTCCCTTTAGTCAAAGGGTCAATAACAAAGAGGCATAATTTTAAGGTAAAACACAGGAGGGTCAGAGGGGATTTGAGGAAAATATTTTTTACCCAGTGAGTAGTGGGGACCTGGACTTGGAAGGGTAGCTGAGGTATGAATCCTCATAATCTTTAAAAAGTACTTGGATGAGCACTTGAAACATCATAACATTCAAGGCTATGGGTCATGTGCAGGAAAATGGGGCTAGTGTGAATTTACATAAATTTTGGTGGTATAGACTCAATGGGCTGAATGGCCTCTTCTATACAGTATAGTTCTAGATTCTAAGGGCAAGTTAGAGGCTGGGAAATCTGCACAGAGTAGCTTACCTCTTGTCTCCCCAATGCCGGTCTACTACCTACATCAGGCATCTCAGGAGTGGAATGGAATGCTCTCCATTATCTGGAAGAATGCAGTTTCAAAAACACTTGAGAAAGTCAATCAGGGCCAAGGCAGCCTGCTTCACTGGGGCCTCATCCACCATCTTCAACAGTCATTCCCTTGCCCACCAACGCATCACAGCAACAATGTATACCATCCACAAATGGACTGCAGCAAATCATCAAGGCACTTTTGACAGCACCTTCCAAATTGGTGAATTCAACCATTTATAAGGACAAGGGCAGCAGATACCTGGGAACACCACCATCTGCAAGTTCCCCTCCAAGTCACATACCATCCTGACATGAAACTATATTGCTGTTTCTCCACTCTCAGTAGGTCAAAATCTTGGAATTCACCACCCCCTTCCCAGAGGACTGTGGGTATCCCAACATGCCAAGCAGCACAATGGTCCAAGAGAGCAGTTCACCTACCGCCTGAATCAGGGCAACCAGGGATGGGCAATAAATGCTGGTTCAGGTAGCGATGCCACATCCCATGACTGAATACAAAAAGAAAGGGATTATCAACTGATGGGGGTTTGAGGGTGAACTATAAGTATGATGCAGAGATGCTTCAGTGTGATTTGGACAAGGAGAATGAGTGGACAAATGCACGGCAGATGATGTATAATGTAGATAAATGTGAGCCTATCCATTTCGGCAGTAAAAACAGGAAGGCAGATTATTATCTGAAAGGTAATAGATTGGGTAAAGGAGAGGTGCAACGAGACTTGGGTGTCCTTGTACACCAGTCACTGAAAGTAAGCATGCAGGTGCAGCAGGTGGTGAAGAAGGCAAGGGGTATATTGGCCTTCATAGTGAGAGGATTTGAGTACAGGAGCAGGGATGCCTTGCTGAGGTTGTACAGGACATTGGTGAGACCACACCTGGAATAATGTGTGCAATTTTAGTTTTCATATCCAAGGAAGGACGTTCTATCTATGGAATGCAACAAAGATTTACCAGATCAATTCCTGGGATGGCAGGACTAGTTTATCAAGAAAGACTAGGTCAATTAACATTATATTCACTGCGGTTTAAAAGAATAAGGGGCAATGGAAACCTATAAAATCCCAACAGGATTATACAGGGCAAACATAGGCCTTGATGAAATGTGTCAATGGGCTGAAAAATGGCAGATGGAATTCAATCTGGATCAATGCAAGGTATTGCATTTTGGTACAACAAATGCAGTTAGGACTTATACAATTAATGATAGGGCCTTGGGTAGTGTTGTAGAAATGAGAGACCTCAGGGTGCAGGTACATAATTATTTGAAGTTTGCGTAACATACAGACAGTTTGGTTAAAAAGGCATTTAGCACACTTGCCTTCATTGCTCAGACCTTTAAGTATAGGAGTTAGAAAGTCATGCTAAGGTTGTACAGGCCATTGGTGAGGCCTCTTCTGGAGTACTGTGTCCAATCCTGGTCACCCTTATTATAGAAAGGATACTATTAAGCTGGAGAGGGTTCAGAAAAGATTTACCAGAATGTTGCTGGGAATGGAACATTAGAGTTATAAAGAATGACTAGATAGGCTGGGACTTCTTTCACTGGAGTGTAGGAGGTTGAGAAATGACCTTATAGAAGTTTATAAAATTATGAGATGTATAGATAGGGTTAATGGTCGGTGTCTTTTCCCTAGGATGATGGATTTCAAGACCAGGGGTCACATTTTTAAAGTGAGAAGAGACAAATTTAAAAAAGACACGAGAAGCAATTTTTTTTACACAGAGTGTGGTTTATGTGTGGAATGAACTTCCTAAGGAAGTGGTGGATGTGGGCAAAATTACAACGTTTAAAAGACATTTGGATAAGTACATGAATAGGAAGGGTTTGGAGGGATATGGGCCAGGAGGAGGTAGGTGGGACTAGTTTAGTTTGGGATTATATTCGGCATGGACTAGTTGAACCAAAGGGACTGTTTCCATGATGTATGATTCTATGTTCCCGATGACCAGGGAATCCAGAACCAGGGGTCACAACCTAAGGATACAAGGGAGACCATTTAGGGCTGAGAAGAGTAGAAATCTCTGCTCCCAAAGAGTGACGAGCCTGTGGAATTCTCTGGCACAGAAGGACAGAAAAGAGTGAAGCATGGCTGGGGAGGAGGCATGTATGGGACATTTGGAAGCGTCCTGGCTGCAAGGAGGTGGGGTGTGGGAGGGGGGCAATAAATGATCATTCCAGATATGTGCACCTCATTTGTCAGGGACTTGCAAGGTACGGGAACGCAAAAATGGAGACACCTGACCGGGAGGGTGCGGGGGGGTTGGATTGGGAAGCGTCAGTCCCAAGGGATTGATGGGATGTGCTGCTCGGAAGGGGTTGTGGATATTTGGGGCCTCACTCACACGGGGAGGCTGAAGCTGGGAGCCACTGGAAGAGGAGCACTCACTGTCACCTTCCATTGTGCTGGAAACTGAAAATGTGCAATGGGAAGGAAATGGCTGTGAGTGTAGTCGGAGTGGGTGGGCTAAGTGACTTGATCTATGAGGGAGGGGCTTGTATCATTAACTACACATCAGACTCATACAGGGGAACAAAACAGCTCACAGGCCTATGTAAGGTATAGCAAATGGTCATGGAGGCTGCTTACTCCCTGATCTACAGCGTTGAGACTTTCTGGACACGGCACCTCCCTGGCACAGCCACTGCTGGACAAATCTCTCACAGCTAAACTGTTGTGCACAGAGTCAGCCAATCAGTAGAGATGTTGAACCAGGAGGGCCAAAGGTTTCATCAGCAGCAATGGCCTGTGATTGCATTGTTCCCCAACTTGATGGAGGGCCTAGCCAACCCTGCAGTGTCCTGCGCAGAAACCACCAAAGGGCTTGTGTGTGCTTCTACCTACACTGGGTGCCTCCTACAGTCCTGTCTCCTTAGGCAGATGGGGCACCCGGAGTGGGGCCAAGGTTCCCTGTGCCCCTGTTGCCATGCATTCAGTCCTGGGCATCAATGGCTAGGAGCAACGGGGTACAGATCTGTGTGCCGTTCCTGAAGCCCCTGATGGTGCTACAGCAGGCTCTCCATCGCAGCTCTCCCTCTTTCACATGGGGTCTCTCTGTCAGGTTATGGGCTGTGTTCCCCTGTAATGTGAAAGATGGGGGGAATGAGTCTTTGAGCTGGTGCAAATTTGGAAAGGACGTGAGGTCTAACAATGAACTGAGAAGACAATACAGAGGATCTTCCCTCACAGGTCGGGTCATTTCATCCCAATCCTTCTGAATGCAGACCCAGGTGATGACCTCAGACCAGGCAGGCTGGATGTGGAAGTGCAGCCTCCTCCAACAGTCCTCCAGAGAGAGGACTGCTCTCCATCACACCACCAGAACCTTCAGGTCCCTGTTAGACCCTCACAGTGCCTTCTCTGCCATATTCCAAATCTGTCCGCCAACAAACAGGGAAGTTACAGAATGCCAGTGCATGGGTGCAAGGAACGCTGATCGTTGAGTGCATATCTGCTGAATAGCAACCTGTGGGAATGGTGCATGGTAAACTGGGGTGGAAGTTGAAGGTGAGAGATGCTATGGGGCAGGGTAGGAAGTTAGTAAGGAGAATTTGGTAAGGTAGGGCAAGAAAATCCACTCCAAAAACCCTCCAAAAAAATTTAACGCAACTCAGACTCAGCCAAAAAGACGTAAAATTCAGCCCAAAGCCTGAGAAGGTGCTGATAGCCATGCAAGTGAATAAAAGTACCACAGAATGTAACCACAAGCACCTGGATGCAATGCTGCATGAATTTCAAAGCCTTCAATCAAATAGTCAAGGTTAATGAATATTTCTTCAAATTCCATATCTTACCAGCTGCATGACTAGTCAGAAACTGCTCAATTCAACGTAACCCCATTACTCATCTAACAACTGTCTCTACTTAGGCCCAGTGACTCATCACCTACAGGTCTTCATATCAGACCTCATGTTTTATTCTAGTTCCTGATGAAGTTTGCATGTTGTCTGCATTGGAAGGACTGACCATGGATTAGTGGTACTTTGCAATCCCAGCACCCAATTTTAGACTTTATCTCGTAGCTCCCCTAGTAAATGTAACTCTGAATCTGTATTATTTCCGAATCCACGAAGCTGAGAACATCTTGAGAAAGCATGTGATTTACTAAATGGATCATTTCCAGTTTTGCATTTAACACTCGGTATGTAACCCAGTCAGTCTCTCGGAGTACAAAGTCTGACACCATGGAAATATTTATCTTTCTGCATCTAATGATGTTCAGCAAACAAAATGACAAACACAAACTGAATGTAATGAAATAAAGATCAATGTCCAAATATCTGCCGTTATCCACGATATTTATTCTGATATATTGGAACACTTTTGATTTCCTCAAGAAAGAAAATCTTAAAGGTTATCAAACTTTTGCTCTCAAATTTATGATCTGAGATAGGTTTTTGACTCCTATCTGATAGCTTTAAGACAGCCTATTCACAGATTGCTAGTATTTATTGATCCTCAGCCTAAGTAGCTAAGCAACAAGTCAAATCTTGCTTTTAAAAACATAACTAATATCCTGCCTGTTTTCACGGCTAGCATACTTACCAGCAACAGCTGTCCTGTGGCTACAGCCTGCCCTCCCACCTCCTCCCTGGCTGGTTATTATTTTCCATTTCACTGGATGATTCCATTATTGGCCTCTATTCTCCCATATTCCCAGTGGATGATTGCTTACTGTCAAACTTATAATTAAAACGCTTATTTGCCACATAATTCAAAAATCAACATGTAATAGAAGATGGTCCTTGGAAATAACCATCAAGCATTCAGCCTTGTTCAGCGTTGTCTGAATTCCCTACTACCCACGATTAGTCCTGGTTGCCATCACCTTTTCCTGTACATAAGACTGGGCCCCCTGCTGCCCACAGCCAATTCCTTTTATTGGCCTGTAGACTAATTCTATTCCTGAGGCAGTTTGTAGCCTGGCTCTTCTCCCACCTCCATTTTCAGGCACTATACCACCAGAAGTTATTGAGTTACTCTGATTTTTAAAAGAATAGACTGTGTGACTCTTTCTTCAACCATGTCACCTTGACATTACCAAATCACCATACTGTTCATAAACAGGTTGGTCCTAATCCTGATTTCTCCACAGTTATTTGAGACAAAATAATGACTGGGAAGCAATATCTCACTTTCCTCCTACTTCTTGTTTTCTGTTGAATTCCAATACCACTGTGAATCCAGTTCCATCCTCTCAAATAAGATGTTATGAGTATGTGCATCTTACTTCATAAGAAAATAACTAAACAGCTGGGACTGTCAAGATGACATAGTTGAAAAGACAGCTACACTGTTTCATATGACAGGGTTTCTTTTTTAAATTGGTATACCCTGGTGGAACCAACTAAAGATGGTTCATATTTAATATTGCTTGGAGGACTTAAGATTAAGTTTTAAACAAATAGGCAGGGACTATTTTCCCTGGAGCGTTCGAGGCTGAGGGGTGACCTTATAGAGGGTTTATAAAATCATGAGGGGCATGGACAGGGTGAATAGCCAATTGAATAACCAAGGTCTTTTCCCAAGTGTAGGGGAGACTAAAATTAGAGGGCATAGGTTTAAGGTGAGAGGGGAAAGATTTAAAAAGGACCTAAGGGGCAACTTTTTCATGCAGAGGGTGGTGTGTGTATGGAATGAACTGCCAGAGGAAGTGGTGGAGGCTGGTACGATACAATATTTAAAAGGCACCTGGATGGGTATATGAATAGGAAGGTTTTTTAGACGGATATGGGCCAAATGCTGGCAAATGTGACTAGATTAATTTAGGAAATCTGATCAGCATGGATGAGTTGGACCGAAGGGTCTGTTTCTCTGCTGTACATCTCTATGTCTCTCAAAAAACAAAATAATTAATTAATTGAAACTCTTTTCAAGGGGCACTGTAACAAAATAAAAGAACAATGCAAGGAAACTTGCCAAATTAAGTTAAAATGTAGATTTCAAGCTGATAATGCACTCCAGCCTCTGATCACAAAGGGCTTCAAGAGTGCTGCTAAATACTGCGTGTTCCCTCTCCAGGTATACCCTGGAGTGTACCGGTGGATACCTTGTGTTCACGACTCTCTGGTAGCAGAGATTTTTCCTCATCTCAGTCCTAAATGACCAAACTTGTATCCTTAGGCTGTGACCCCTGGTTCTGGACTCCCTGGTCATCAGGAACATCCTGCATTTACCATGCATAGGTTTCTATGAGATCACCCCTCATTCTTCTAAATTTCAATGAGTACACTCCTAACCAATCCAGTCTTCCTTCATTCATCAGTCCTGCCATCCCAGGAATCGGTCTGGTAAATCTTCGTTACACTCCTTCCAGAGTCAGAACATCCTTCCTGAGATAAGGAAACCACGACTGCACACAGTACTCCAGGTCTTGTCTCATCAAGGTCCTGTACAATTGCAGCAAGACTGAGATAGATAGGTTCTTGATTATCAAGGGGATCAAGGGTTACGGGGAGAAAGCAGGAGAACGGGGCTGAGGAACTTATCAGCTATGACTGAATGGCAGAGCAGACTCGATGGGCCAAATGGCCTAATTTCTGCTCCTATGTCTTATGGTCTTATCCCTGTTCCTGTATTCAAATGCTCTCGCTATGAAGGCCAATATACCCTTTGCCTTCTTCACCACCTGCTGTACTGCATGCTTACTTTCAGTGACTGGTGTTCAAGGACACCCAAGTCTCATTGCACCTCTCCTTTACCCAATCTATTACCTTTCAGATAATAATCTGCCTTCCTGTTTTTACTGCCGAAATGGATAGGCTCACATTTATCTACATTATACATCATCTGCCATGCATTTGTCCACTCATTCTACTTGTCCAAATCACACTGAAGCATCTCTGCATCATCCTCACAATTCATCCTTCCACCAGCTTTGTGCCATTTGCAAACCTGGAGATATTTAATTCAGTTCTCTCATTTAAATCATGAATTTATATCGTGAATAGCTGGGGTCCAA
Organism: Rhincodon typus; assembly: GCF_021869965.1. NCBI lineage: Eukaryota > Metazoa > Chordata > Chondrichthyes > Orectolobiformes > Rhincodontidae > Rhincodon > Rhincodon typus. The sequence continues at coordinate 44,736,489 of NC_063338.1, forward strand.
GTACTGATCCCTGTGATACCCCACTGGTCACTGACTGCCACACAGAAAATGGCCTGTTTATTCCTACTCTGTTTCCAGTCTATCAACCAGTTCCCTATCCATGTCATTGCACTACCTCCAGCCCCAAGCACATTTATTTTATACGCTAATCTTTTATCTGGGACCTTATCAAAAGTCTTCTGAAAGTGCATTAGATTGGCTCCCTCTTATCAATTCTATTAGTTACATCCTCAAAAAGTTTGAGTAGATTTGTCAAGCATAATTGCCCTTTCATAAATCCATGCTGCCCCTGTCCAATCCTCCATTGTTCTCGATGTGCACTACTATTAAATCTTTTGAGCATTTTCCTTAATACTGATGTCAGGCTATTTGGACTGCAATTCAAACAAAAACAGAAATTGCTTCAGAAACTCAGCAAGTCTGGCAGCATCTGTGGAGAGAAAACAGAGTTAACGTTTCGAGTCCAGTGACCCTTCTTCAGAACTAGAAGCAGCTAGGAAAGCTGAGAAGGGGGCTGGAAGCTGAAGGGGGCAGTGGGAAGGGGCAGAAAGGAGTGAGAATACAGGTGGAGACAGGGCCCAGAGACAGAGAAAAGGGCCGACGGAGAATTGGATTGTTGATGTTTTGATCTACAACTCCCTGTTTTCTCTCTACTCTCTACAGCAATTGTTCCAGAATCTATAGAATTTTGACAGATGACTTAGAATGCATCTATCATTTCTAGGGCCACTGCCTTATGTACTCCAGGCTGTAGGTTATCGAGCCCTGGAGATTTATCAACCTTTAGTCCCATCAATTACCCCAAGACCACTTTCCTACCAATACTGATTTCCTTCAATTCCTCCATCTCACTAGATCCTGTGTTCTCTAGCATTTTGGGACCTTATTTGTACCCTCCCTTATGAAGCTAGAATCAAAATCTGTATTTAATTTGTGTGCCACCTCTTTGTTCCCTCTTATAACTTCCCCTGACTGTAAAGAATATACATTTGTCTTCACAAATCTTTTTCTCTTCACTATATCTCTACAAATCCCCGACAGTTTACTGCCCCCGCAGTGGTGTGCACATTTTGTTGAAAATAGTAAAACATCAATTGAGAAAACACTGATTTAGTGATAAAACTTAAACATACTGGTAGTCTCTGTTAGGAACACATTTCAGGGCGTTTTTGATGGAAGATGACAATTTACAAATATACTAAAGAGGTGCTAATCGTGGCAGTATGGCACTTTAAATGTGAGCTTGGTCTCAGTGCCAATCACAGCAATATGTCACTTAACACATGTGCACAGTCACAATGATTTAGCGGGCTCAGCTGGAGGTCTTGAAGAAGTTGCCTGACTTGAAGAGGGCAAAGGCAGTGTAAAAATATAATTGTACAGAAACAGCAGAAAACATAACATGCCAATTGTTAAAGATATTTAAAAAAAAACTTGTCACAAAAATATTAACTAGGATACAGCAAGTCAAATAGTCAGCAATATGCGGTTATATTATACAAATTTTGGTGGTAAAGACATTTTATGTCTGGTATGTTTAGATAGTTGTGTAAGAAATGCATGGAAGAGCACTTCAGTGCGATTAAATGCACTTGATGCACCACTTTAGGTCACTTCTTGTGTCCTGAACAAACACATGTGCAAGTGATGTCACCAGCTGGAGGAGATCAAGCTCTTGTTCTGGAGTTTGAGCGGCAGCTGGCATCACTGAAATATGCCACACAATGAGCATGTGCAGGCAGAGAGGGAAAAAGTGACTGGCAGACATTTAAGGAGGACCCGGCCATTAGTGCAGAAAATGCCTGAATGCATCTTTCTTTCGGATTTGTACTTAATTCCAAATACTAATGACAGTGATTTGTCCTAGTGGTGTGCAGCCAGGGCAGGTAAACAGGACCATCGATAGCTCATGGGTTACTGTTACAAAACAGGAGTCTCTTGTTTAAAACAGCGATTAGGTGATTTTTCTCTCTTACAGGGGTTTGAGTCTTTGGAACTCTGTCCCTGAAAAGGTGGTGGAGGCATAGTCCTTAAATATTTTTAAGGCACAGGTAGATGGTAGAGGTAGCACGGGGGTAAAAGTGTATTGAGGCAGATAGGAATGTGGATTTGGGGTTACAGTCGGATCAGACATGATCTTATGCAATGACGAAGCAAGTTCTATGGGGTGAATGGCAATTCCTGGTCGTGATTCATATGTTTATATGTACCTGGACAGCAAGCAGGAGGAGGATTAGAAAAGTAATAGTGTTGGGGGCCTAACTGTCAGGCCAGTTCCTCTGCAGCCACAGTCTTGAATCCAGGACGGTACGTTTTCTCCTTAGTGCCAGGATCAAGGATGTCACTGAGCAGCCTCAGCACATTTTGAGGAGGGAAGGGTGATCAGACAGGAACTGTTCCATATTGGTACCAGTAACCAAGAAAAAATAAGGGATAAAATGCTGCAGATACAAAGAGGGTGAAATGTTGCAGCCACATTTTAGGGAGCTAGAAAAGAAATGAACATGTAGGTCCTCAAAGGTTGATTCCTGTCAATGTCACATTCTGGTTGGTATAGGTTTGGGGTGGTAATGTAAATCAATGAGTGTCTGTAGGCACATGATGAGGGAGCGTTTTACATTCTTGGAGGCTTCGTAACTGATGTGGCAGTGGGTGAGGCCTGCTGAAGCTGCATGCTTCGTACAACAGTGAGGGTGGGACCATCATCATCACGAAAAGGTTTGCTATTGCTCTGAGAGAGTTTAAATTAGCTTGGCAGGAAATGGAAATCTGAAAAAAAAGAGTCAAAAGGCAGAAAAGCATATCTGGGAATGGAAGGTGGAAACTTAATGAACAAGTGTTGAAGCAAGATGAAAGAAAGGCTATGAATCAGGCAGCAAAAGGGGTTAGCAGTATTGAACAATATATATTTCAACGCAAGTAGTTTGCTAAATACAGCAGGTGAACTGGTGCATTGGTTGACAATTACAAATACTACAGAGAATACAGGTGAGGGGAGAGGAAAGAGTTAGGAGGACAGGAAAATGTAATTATGAGGAAAGGTTGAATAGAATTGTCTCTTTTGGAGCAGAGGGGTGTTAGAGAGATTTAACTGAAGTTTATATCAATACGTAGGCGATGGTCTAGTGGTATTATCGCTAGACTATTAATCCAGGAAACCCAGCTGATGTTCTGGGGACCTGGGTTCAAATCCCACCACAGCAGATGGTGGAATTGGAATTCAAAAAAAAAAGTCTGGAATTAAGAGTCTACTGATCACCATGAAATCATTGCCGATTGTCAGAAAAACCCATCTGGTTCACTAATGAAATCTGCCACCCTCACCTGGTCTGGCCTACATGTGACTCCAGACCCACAGCAATGTGGTTGGCTCTCAATTGCCCTCTGAAATGGCCGAGCAAGCCACTCAGATGTACCAATCGCTACAAAGAGTCAAAGAAATAAAACTGGACAGATCACCTGGCATCGACCTAGACACCGGAAAAGACAACGGCAGAAACAGCCCTGCAAAGTCCTCCTCACAAACATCTGGGGGTTAGTGCCAAAATTGGGAGAGCTGTCTCACAAACTAGTCAAGCAACAGGCTGACATAGACATACTCACAGAATCATACCTTACAGACAATGTCCCAGACACCACCATCACCATCCCTGGATATGTCCTGTCCCACCGGCAGGACAGACCCAGCAGAGGGGGCGGCACAGTGGTATACAGGTGGGAGGCTGCTGCTCTAGGAGTCCTCAACATTGACTCCGGACCTTCATGGCTTCAGATTAAACACGGGCAAGGAAACCTCCTGCTGATTACCACGTATCGTCCTCCCTCAGCTAACAGGTCAGTACTCCTCCATGTTGAACAACACTTGGAGGAAGCACTGAGGATGGCAAGGGCACAAAATGTACTCTGGGTGGAGGATTTCAGTGTCCAGAACCAGGAGTGGCTCGGCAGCAGTACTAAAGGACATACCTGCTAGACTGGGTCTGCGGCAGGTGGTGAGGGAACCAACAAGAGGGAAAAACATACTTGACCTCATCCTTACCAATTTGCCAGCTGCAGTTGCATCTGTCCATGACAGTGACCATCACACAGTTCTTGTGGAGATGAAGTCTGCCTTCACAGTGAGAACAACCTCCATCCTGTTGTGTGACACTATCACCGTGCTAAATGGGACAGACTTCGCACAGATCTAGCAACTCAAGACTGGGCATCCATGAGGTGCTGTGGGCCATCAACGGCAGCAGAACTATACTCCAGCGCAACCTGTAACCTCATGGCCCGGCATATCCCCCACTCAACCATTACCATCAAGCCAGGGGATCAACCCTGGTTCAATGAAGAGTGCAGGAGGGCATTGCCAGGAGCCGCACCAGGCATGCCTGAAGATGTGGTATCAACCTGGTGAAGCCACTAAACAGGAATACTTGCACACCAAACAGCGAAAGCAGGAAGTGATAGACAGAGCTAAGCGATCCCACAACCAATGAATCAGATCTAAGCTCTGCAGTCCTGTCACATCCAGTTGTGAATGGTGGTGGACAATTAAACAACTCACTGGAGGAGGAGGCTCCATAAATATCCCCATCCTCAATAATGGAAGAGCCCAGCACATCAGTGTAAAAAGTAAGGCTGAAGCATTCGCAGCAATCTTCAGCCAGAAGTGCCCAGTGGATGATCCATCTCAGCCTCCTCCAGTGGTCCCCAGTATTACAGATACCAGTCTTCAGCCAATTCGATTCACTCCTCGCGATATCAATAAACGGTTGGAGACACTGGATACTGCAAAGACTACAGGCCCTGACAACATTCCAGCAACAGTATTGATGACTTGTGCTCCAGAACTTGCCGCTCCCCTAGCCAAGCTGTTCCAGTACAGTTACAACACTGGTATCTACCCGACAATGTGGAAAATTGCCCACGTATGTCCTGTACACAAAAAGCAGGACAAATCCAACCCGGCCAGTTACCACCCCATCAGTCACTCTCGATCATCAGTAAAGTGACGGAAGGTGTCATCAACAGTGCTATCAAGCAGCACCTGCTCAGCAATAACCTGCTCAGTGACGCCCAGTTTGGGTTCCGCCAGGACCACTCAGCTCCTGATCTCATTACAGCCTTGGTTCAAACATGGACAAAAGAGCTGGATTCTAGTGGTGAAGTGAGAGTGACAGCCCTTGATATCAAGGCTGCATTCGACCGAGTGTGGCATCAAGGAGCCCTAGCAAAACTGGAATCAAAGGGTATCGCGGGCAAACGCTCCAGTGGTTGGAGTCATACCTGACACGTAGGAAGATGGTCGTAGTTGTGGGAGGTCAATTATCTCAGCTTCAGGACATCTCTGCAGGAGTTCCTCAGGGTATTGTCCTAGGCCCAACCATCTTCAGCTGCTTTATCACTGACCTTCCCTCCATCACAAGATCAGAAGTGGGGATGTTCAGCGATGATTGCACAATGTTCAGCATCATTCATGACTCCTCAGATACTAAAGCAGTCCATGTTCACATGCAACAAGATCTGGACAATATCCAGGCTTGGGCTGACAAGTGGCAAGTGACATTCACGCCACATAAATGTCAGGCTATGACCATCACCAATAAGAGACAATTTAACCACCACCCCGTGACATTCAATGGTGTTACCATCACTGAATCTCTCACTATCAACATCCTAGGGGTCACCATTGACCAGAAACTCAACTGGACTCACCACATTAACAGAGTGGCCACAAGAGCAGGCCAGAAGCTGGGAATACTGTGGCGAGTAACTCACCTCCTGACTCCTCAAAGCCTGTCCGCCATCTACGAGGCACAAGTCAGGAGTGTGATGGAATACTCCCCACTTGCCTGGATGAGTGCAGCCCCAACAACACTCAAGAAGCTTGATACCATCCAGGACAAAGCAGCCCGCTTGATTGGCACTACATCTACAACCATCCACACCCTCCACCACCGATGCTCAGTAGCAGCAGTGTGTATTATCTACAAGATGCACTGCAGAAATTCGCTTAAGATCTTCAGACAGCACATTCCAAACCCACAACCACTTCCATCTAGAAGGACAAGGGCAGCAGATATATGGGAACACCATCACCTCCAAGTTCCTCTCCAAGTCACTCACCATCCTGACTTGGAAATATATCACCTTTCCTTCACTGTCACTGGGTCAAAATCCTGGAATTCCCTCCCTAATAGCATTGTGGGTCAACCCACAGCAGGAGGTCTGCAGCGGCTCAAGAAGGCAGCTCACCACCACCTTCTCAAGGGCAACTGGGGATGGACAAGAAATGCTGGCCAGCCAGCGACGCCCACATCCCACAAATGAATAAACAAAAAGTAGTGGCTTGACAGAGGTGATAGGAGGAACACTGCAGCAGTGTCTCAGTGTCTATTGCAGAGTAGACCCTTCTTGCCGACTTAAAATAAATTAATAGTTGATCTGGATGTGGTGTCAATACCAATTTCCTGTCTGGATCCAAAGCCTTAATTCCCTTGTCTGTCAAAAATCCATTTAATTCTCCTTTGAATAAATTTAATGACTCAACTTCCATTGCTTTCTAGGGAACAGAATTCACATACTAAAAATCCTCGGAGAAAAAAAGAATTCTTCTTAACTACATCTTAAAAGGGAGACCTTTATCCCAAATTGTATCCCAGACTTATTCCTGGAATGGCAGGACTGACGTAAGAAGAGAGATTGGATTAGTTAGGACTATATTCACTGGAGTTTAAAAGAAGAAGGGGGGATCGCATGGAAACTTATAAAGTTTTAACAGGAGAAGACAGTGTAAAGGCAGGAAGGATGTACCCAATGTCTGTGGAATCCAGAACCAGGGGTCACAGTCTAAGGCCACGGTGTGGGCCATTTAGGACTGAGCTGAGGAGAACTTCTTCACCCAGTGAAGAACCTGTGGAACTCTCTACCACAGAAAGCACAAGAGGCCAAGACAGTGAATGTTTTCAAGAAGGAGTTATTTCTAGTTGTTAGGACTAAAGGGATCAAAGGATATGGAGAGAAAGCAGGAAAAGGGTACTGAGTTGGATGATCAGCCATGATTATACTGAATGGTGCAGCAGGTTTGAAGGGGCAAATAGCTTACTCTTGCTCCTATTACCCATGATTCTATATTCCCCAGCCTCCTGACAGTGGAAACACCCTCCTGGTATCCATCCTCAGTATTTAATCCCTCAGGATCTTATATAATTCACTAATATCATATAATTCACTAATATCACTCCTCAGTTCCTTAAATTCCCACAGATATTGACGTAACCTTTGTTCAGGTTTAAAACATTAGTCTTAGATGCACACTTTGCCCATTCAAATTAGATGTGAAATTCTATCATTTTATGATTACTGTCAACTGAAGACCATGTGGTTATTGATTAATACTGTCTCGTTGCTCACGACCACATCTAGGGTAGCTTTCTCTCTGGTTGGATACAGAACATACTGTTCTAAGAAATTATCCTGAATACACACATTGAACTACTTTTCCAAGCTACCCTTGCCAACCTGATTCACCCAATATGTATGTAAAGTCGCCCGTGATTATTGAGGCACATTTCTTATACATCTCATTTATTTCTTCCTGTTTATGCTCTCCTATAGTACACCTATTGCTAAGGAGCCTATAAACTACTCCCAAAACTGACCTCATACTTTTCCTATTTCATATCCCTAATGAAACTGATTCTACATCTTGCTTTTTGAGCTAACATCATCTTTAACTACCGAACTATTGACATCCTTAATTAACAGAGCTAACTCCCACCTTTTCCTAGCTTTCCAATCTTCTTTTACATTTCTTCAAGAAGTCAATATTCAGAACTATAGATTTAATGTAATTGGTAGAAAATTAGAGAAGAATTGAGAAGAACATTTTTACACTCAGGGTTGGTGATGGTCCGGAATTCATTGTCTGGAAGGGTGATAGGAGAAATGCTGATTGCACTTAAAAATCATTTGCAGGTACACTTAATGCGCCACAATTTAGAAGAGCCAGAAAATGAGATAGGCCTTACAGACAAAATGAGCCAAATGACCTCTTCCCATGCTACGTATTTCTGGAATTCTACGATTGGGACATCCTAATATTGAGACAGCCAAGTGCTACATAAATGTGCTTCTGCAAAAATAGAGTACTGTTGTGTCTATTTCTGACCTTTCCCATATCTAAAAATAGCATGCTTTTCATGGACTTCAGTGCACTACCGACTGACTCTATTGCTAGATACTTTTATAACATGCAGGTTCACAATGTACCACCACACATCAAAGAGGAAAGGAAGTAACACTTCGACATTAATTTCTTTGAATCTTTTGATGCTTGGCTATCGAGATGAGATGCAATCTGATGTGATTTAAATCACTTTGATCCTGCAGCAGATCAAATGAGTCTTTTAACTTGAAATGACTATTTAGTAATACCAATGCAAAAATAGGCTATAAGCAATAATCAAAAGCTGTGTTTGGAAAAAAGAGAAGTGATGGAAATATGACAAAAGAACATCTGTCATCTGTGAGTCACAACCTGCTCCTACTTAGCATTCTAATAGATCCAGACTGAAACAACAAACCCCAAATCCGAGTTATTTATTCTCACCTTTATAACAGCACCATGTTCTGCTCCCACCTCAGTTCCTGCTCCTTTTAAACATGCTTTCATCACCTTGAATGTGATTTATGTAACATCCATCACTCTGGCCTTCCATCAAGAAAATTGTTCAAGATGTAACTTTCCCAAAAATGTGTTTTGTTTGTTCATCGTGCTGTCCTACACTAACCAATTATACCTTAAAGTACTAGATAGAACATAGAACATAGAACATTACAGCGCAGTACAGGCCTTCGGCTCTCGATGTTGCGCCGACCTGTGAAACCAATCTGAAGCCCATCTAACCTAAACTATTCCATTATCATCCATATGTTTATCCAATGACCATTTAAATGCCCTTAAAGTTGGCGAGTCTACTACTTTTGCAGGCAGGGCATTCCACGCCCTTACTACTCTCTGAGTAAAGAACCTACCTCTGACATCTGTCCTATATCTATCACCCCTCAATTTAAAGCTATGTCCCCTCATGCTAGCCATCACCATCCAAGGAAAAAGGCTCCCACTGTCCACCCTATCTAATCCTCTGATCATCTTGTGGATCAAGAATCTTTAATGTTATCTTCAAATTCCTGAATCATCATACCCCAGCAAGTCCAGCTTTATATCTTTTTAATTCTGGTTTTTGTGTACCCCTCTTCATTCCATCTCCAAACACCTTGGACCCTCAGTATGGAAGTTCTTTCCTAAACCCATGTGCCAAAGCAGTTTTATATCTTCCTTGAAATACCTTAATAACTTAAATTCAAATAAACTTTGGGTCACTGCCTTAATTGCTCTTTCCAAGTCTTAGAATGTGTTTCTCTGACCACTTCCTTTTGCATTACCACTTGCTTTGACGTTGGCACATCAGAAGAGCTTTTAATTAGAAGATGCTGTTATTGTTACTGTTAAAATAATTTAATATTTTGTAATTGAAGGAAATAAACAGAAATGATACAACAATCATTGTTGTAAAAACCCACCAGGTTCATTAATGTCCTTTAGGGAAGGAAATTTGCCATACTTAGCTGGACAGGTCTGCCTGTGACTCCATACCCCCAGCAATGTGGGTGACACTTCATTGCTCTCTAGGCAATTAGCGTGGGCAATAAATGTTTGCCGAGCCAGTGACACCCACATCCTGGGGTCAAATGGAAAGAAAATCATGTACAACAGGAAACAGGTTTTATTATTTGCATGCCATTTAACATGCCTGGCTTTTATCAATAAACGTATTAAAGCTTATTATGAAAATACATGGATGTGAATCATGAGTGAGTTATTATCACTGGACTAACAACCATTTGTGCGAAGGTAAATATGGGGAAATCTGCTACCAAACACAAAGTCACCTGTTATTTACCTTGTGTTTTTCCAAAGAACTCTTTCTAATGAAACTGTGATTTTCAGGAGGAGGGGAGGGAGAAAATTGAAACATTGACGAAATGTTTTGGAAGCATCTGTTACATTCAAGTCTTCAAAGTGTTAAAGTGTTAAACTGAAAAAAGACACTTTTTTTCTGGGCGCTACATTTACAATCACTTAGCAATTTAAAGATATCCTATACAAAACAGCGAGTAATTCAGGTCAGCCTCTCCATAAGACGTATCTAAGTAATGACCTGTACAAGACAGGTCAAGGCAAGGCAGTACTTAAACACTATAGACACACTCTGGGCCACACAGAACATGTGAGAAACAGTAAAGATCATAGCATTGATTACCTGCACAGACTTGCATTAATTACTGTGGTAATCCCAACAAGGCCCATGGGGAATCATTAAGTAATCGCCTCGTGGAGCTCACATACTGAGCTCCCATGGTAACAGGCAATGGCCTCAACTCATCACCTGAGCCCTTTATAATGCAGACCTCAGAGCTCTCTTGTGGCACAGTTGTAGTGTCCCCACCCCTGGATGGGGAGGCCCACCAGCTCTAGTGGTGTGTAATAACAGCTCTAAACAGAAAATATCATAAAGCAGAGTCAGTCCTGGGCTGGGGCTACGTTATGTTTGGCAAGAATAATGATTTCATTTTGGCATTTAACAATAAATCTTGTTCTTTTCCAGTCAGACTTCATGACAGTTACTAAAGAATGGCAGGAATAAAATGAAACAGGATATTAACCACTGCAGGTTCACTTGTCAACCAGTTACCTGGCAGTCAATGCTATTCACAGAAATTTGTCTTAAATTACCAAAACTAAATGAGGGTAACAGTTTCTATATTGTTTAGTATTCATATTCACAATATTTTTTGCATTACTTCAGTGACCAAAAGGCTCTCCTATTATTTTAGATTCGTACCTACTCAACTATTGGACAGATAAGTACTAGGTATAAGTAATTGAAATCAATGCAGTAATGGCAAAAACTTTCTTTCTTCTGCTGCTGGCCTGCAGATATGCTGCCACAGCACATTCTCTTATGTAAAGTAGCAGTGCCTGGAGAAATGAGTACAAATTCCAGTAACTCAACAAGACGAATGCAGAAATCATGGTTACCAACAGCATTAGCACATAATCAGTGTATTTTTGAAAATAAATCACAAAGATCATTCATTGATGGTTAATTAAGCTAAATCTCAAAAGCCAAAATTGCATAGGATAGTAAATAAGACATATGAATCTTGCGCATCTCCTAGCAAGATTAGAGTCACCCTGTACAACCATCATCAGACAACCATTTGGGTATATAGCCTGTACCTTGACTCGGAAAGTGTATGCTTTCATTCCATTGTTAAAATTATTATGGTTTGAGTTGAAAAATTTCTTTTACATGGGATATATTTGACAGCCAAAATGGGATAGAACAGGATTTTGTCCTAGTAATCCGCAAAATGTCACAATGTAATGTATGCAAATCAAATTATTCACTTATTGGGAGTAGATTAGGGAATACGTATTCTTTAGGGAAGGGCATTTTAACTCTGCAAAATGTTCTGGAGCCTGCATTTTCCTATACTTTTAGCTCTCCCTATGCTCATGATGATGAAGGCTCCTAGAACAAACACAGAACCTAGGACTGCACAGCACAGGAACGGGCCCTTCGGCTATGGTGTTGTGCTGAACATGGCGCCAAATGGAGCTAATCCCTTCTGCCTGCCATTGGTCCATATCCCTCCATTCCTTGCATATTCATGTGCTTATCTAAAAGTCCTTTAAATGCCCCTATCATATCTGCCTCCACCACTACTCCTGGCAGCACGTTCCAGATTCATACCACTCTTTGTGTAAAAAAAACTTGCCCCTGACATCTCCTTTGAACTTTCCCCTCTAACCTGGGAAAAAGATTCTGACCGTCAATCCTTTCTATGCATCTTATAATTTTATAGACTTCTATCAAGTCTCCGCTTCAACACTCGCCACTCCAGAGGAAGCAACACAAGTTTTTCTAGCCTCTCCTTATAGCTCACACCCTCTAATCTAGGCAGCATCCTGGCAAACCTCTTCTGCATCCTCTCCAAAGCCTCCACATCCTTCTGGTAATGTGGCAACCAGAACTGAACACAATAGTCTAAGTGTGGCCTAACCAAAGTCTTATAAAGCTGCAACATGACATCCTGACTTTTGTCCTCAATTCACTGACCAATAAACACAAGCATGCCGTACACCTTCTTTACCACCTTTTTTCTTACATGGCCACTTTCAGGGAGCTATGGACTGAACCCAAGATCCTTCTGTACATTAATGCTATTCAGAGTGCTGCCATTAACTGTATACTTTTCCTTAACAAATGATCTCCCTAAATGCAGCAGCGCACACTTACCCGGATTAAACATCATCTGCCATTTCTCTTCCCATATCTGCAACTGATCTTTCTCCCACTGAATCCTTTGACAACCTTCTACACTATTCAGAACTCCACCGACCTTTGTATCATCTGCAAAGTTACTAACCCACTCATCTACACTTTCTACCAAGTCATTTATATATATCACAAACAGCAGAAGTCCCAGTATGGATCCCTGTGGAACACCACTAGCCGTGGACCTCCAGCCTGAAAAACAAACTTCCACCACTACCCGCTGTCTTCTATGGCCAAGCCAATTTTGAATCTACGCGGCCAGGTCACCATGGATCCCAAGCATCTTAATCTTCTGGATAAGGGACCTTGTCAGATGCCTCAGTAAAATCCATGTAAACAACATCCACTGCTCTATCCTCATCGATCACCTTTGTCACCTCCTCGAAAAATTCAATCAAGTTAGTAAGACATGACCTGCCCTTAACAAAGCCACACTGACTGTCCCTAATTAGGCCATGCTTTTCCAAATGTGCGTAAATCCTATTCCTAAGAATTCTCTCCAGTACCTTCCCAACCACCGATGTGAGGCACACTGGTCTGTAGTTTCCTGGATGATCGCTATTTCCCTCTTGAACAGAGGAACAACATTAGTTACTTGCCAGTCCTCTGGGACCTCTCCAGTGGCTAACAAGGATACAAAGATATTGGTCACGGCCCCAACAATTTCTCTTGCCTCTCTCAATAACCTGGGGCCCTGGCGACTTATACACCTTAATGCTCTTCGAGAGATCCCACTTTTTTCTTGATCTCAAAATGAGCTAGCATATGAGCATGCTCCACACAAATCTCACTATCCTCTATATCCTTCTCCTGGGTGAATACCGGTGCAAAGTATTCATTTAGGATCTCACCCATATTCTCTGCCTCCAAACACAAGTTCCTTCCTTTATCCTTAAGCGGTCCTACCTTCTCCCTAGTTATCCTCTTGTTTTTAATGTATGTATAGAATGTCTTGGGATTCTCTTTAACTCAAATTTGTCAAGGTCATTTCATGGCCCTTTCTTGCTCTCTAAACCTTTCTAAACCGTATATATGCTTCTTTTCTCCTTTTGACTAAATTCAAAACCTCCCTCGTTATCCAAGGGTCCCTTACCTTGCCATCCTTGTCCTTCCATCTTACTGAAACATGCCGGTCTTGAACTCTCCCCAGCAAGTCTTTAAACAGTTCCCACATGTCAAATGTGAGCTTGCCTGATAACAGCTCCTCCCAATTAACATTCGCTAGCTCTTGCCTAATACTGATGTAAGTTGTCCTCCCCCAGTTTAGACCTTGCCACAATGTCCGGACTTATCCTTATTCATAGCTATCTTAAAACTTAAGGAGTTGTGATCACTGTTTCCAAATTGCTCTCCTACCTGGTCAGTCACCTGGCCAGGCTCATTAGCCAATACAAGGTTCAGTATGGCCCCTCCACCAGTTGGACTATCCACATACTGTTTCAAGAAATCCTCTTGGATGCATTTGACAAATTTCACCCCATCTAAGCCTTTTGCTCTAAGGGAGTTCCAGTCAATACTGGGGATGTTAAAGTCACCCACTATAACAACTCTGTTTTTATTGCACCTTTCTATAATCTGCATACATACTTGTTCCTCAATGTCTCGGTGGCTGTTGGGGGGCCTATAGCATAATCCTATCAGGATGATTGCACTCATCTTATTTCTGATCTCCAACTATATTGCCTCAGTGGATGAGCCCACCAGCATGTCCTCTCTGAGTACAGATGTAACATTCTCTCAGATTAGTAAAGTTCGAGTTTGTTAAAATCCAATGGGTTCACTAAGGAACCAGTTACCCTTCCCTATTTGGCTGACTCATTACCGCCAAAACAATGTGGAATTACCACTATCTCTCAAATTACAATAATATAAAATTATAAATACCTTTATACAAATTCAAGTTGACTTGCATTGACTTTTGCTCTTAGAAGTGCAGTAATTTGTTCCTAAAAGTAAATCTACTTTGTTAAACATGGATTTGGATTCTATACTTTATAAACATCACGTGCAGCCTCAAGTTTAAGATCTACAACTACAAATAGCACAGGTTAATCAGCTTGAGTCACACAGCTGGTTCACTTATTTTCAAATATTATATAACAGTATTTTGTACAATTTCTGTAGCTATTGTAACAAGGTCAGCCAGGTGGAGCTCATTGAATATGAGTTCCCAGATTGGAGCTGTTAATCTGGTCCAATCAGACACATAAAAAGCGTAGTGTCAGATATTCTTAGGGAGCTGGCTCTGAGGGAGCTGATTCATTGATTTATTGATTGATTTATTGTCATGAGCAGCAGAGTACAGTGAAAAGCTTTGATTATGAGCAGTACAGGCAGCTGGACCAGTGTCAGGGACTTTCCACGTGTATGGGATACTGTCCTCTGTGAAGTTACCAAAGAGGTGATAAGAATAAAGCACATTCCTGAAGAAACCAGCTCACAACAGTTGTCGTTGAGTTAGGGTAAGCATTTCGAGCATCATGCCATCGAGCATCAAGCTTGACTTGTTTGACTCTGCCATTGAAGACTGGGCCCAGTATGTGGAAAGAATGAGATATTTTTTTCAGGGCAAATGACATTGAGGCAGATGAAAAGCAACAAGTAATTCTCCTGACTGCTAGTGGACCCAACGTTTTTGTTTATTAGGACTCCTACAAGACCTAAATTGAATAACAGAACTCATAGGCAGGTATCCAGGAGAGTGCATACCCTACATTTGAGTTGGAACAATTAAATTCCTTAGCAACACCAAATCAGAACAAATCAAAATAAATGTCTGGTTAAATGGTCATCCAGTTCTAAGGAGGTCAATACCAGCATGGCCATTTCACTGATCACAGTACCAGCCTATAACAAAATTCACTCTGGACTGCAACCCTTAAGTTTGTTCAAGACCTCGGCCAGACTGAGAACTTATGCCGGGGAACATTTATGGATTAAGGGTATAACTTTGATTCCGGTCTCTTATGAAAGGCAGATGATTCAATTACCACTGATTCAGTTACCAAAAGGCTTGGGCCCAAGCTAGTTGGGGCGAAATTGATTAAGAGAGATTCACCCAGAAAATGGCTGCTGAAGTGAAGTCCTAACTAAATACCCAGAAGGCTTTCAGGAAGGTCTAGGGACAATCAAAGGAGCCAAGGCCACCTTGCATGTTGACCAGGAAACAACTCCATGATTCTGCAAGGCCTGCCCAATGCTATTTACCTGATGGGCAAAAGTAGAGGTACAAATCAGAGGGCTGGAAAGTGAAGGAATCTTCAAACCAGTCCAGTTTGCAAAATGGGCAGCATTGGTCATACCGACTGTGAAGCCTGATGGTTCGATTCACCTTCGTGGGGATTTTGAATAAATGGTAAACTGTTTTTTGTAGCTGGATAAATACCCAATCCCTCAAGTCGGGGATTTATGTGCAAAGCTGGTAGGGGGGTCTGCCTCTTCATGAAGCTAAACATGAGCCAGGCATAGTTGCAATTGTTGTCAGATTAGGATTCCCAGAAGTATGCTACAATTAATACACATAGGGGTTTGTACCAATACATGAGGCTGCCATTTGAGATATCACCAGCATGTACAATTTTTCAGCGGACAATGGAGAACATTTTACAAGGCCTACCCCAGGTCACCATTTATCTAGATGGCGTTATAATGACAGGGAAGACCAATAAGGAGCACTTAGAGAACCTGGACATAGTCCTTAGATGGTTTTCCCAGGCAAGTATATGCTTAAGAAGGGAAAAATCTGTTTACCAGGCACCCCAAGTGACCTACTTGGACTACAGAGTCAACAAGACATGGTTACACCTGATGAAAGGTAAAGTGAGGGTGATCAAAGGCTCCCAAGTCTGTACTGGAGCTTAGGTCTTTCCGTGGACTGGAGAATTACTATAGAAAGTTCATATATAACTTGGCCTCCATCCTGGCAGTCCAAACTTTGAAGACAGGCTTATAAAACAGCCTAAAGTTTTGCTAGATACCAAACTGTCCCAGTTCCAATTTGATTATCGGACCACCCCTCATGCAACTGCAGGGATAGCTCCAGCAGAGTTGCTAATTGGGAGAAGACGCCACATCAGGTTAAAACTGATTTTCCTGGACCTAGAGGAGAGGGTGAAACAGCATGAGGAACACCAGTGCTGGATACCAGACTCTGCCAAGCAAGGGAGACAGATTACTACAGGGGAAGTTAGGTGTAGGAACCACAGAAATGGCCTTGCATGGGTAAGAGGCTTGGTCGATGCACAGTCAGGACCAGTGACATATAAAATTTGATTAGGGGTGACAGTTCTGAACAAGCACATGGACTATATGAAAGCCGTGAACCCGCAAATAGTGCAGGAGCAAAACATGTCTTGCTCTTCGGAGCAGTCGGAAAGGCTGTTGGAACCCATAGGTTCACATTCTCTGCCAAGCATTGAAGAGACCCCAGAATCTGAGATGGACAGAGTGGATGTCACCATATCAATGCCTTTACCACCAAAGAACAGAATGAATTTCTCCCGAGACTCCAGGCACAAGAGGAGGGTTCCTGAGTGTTACACGCCACCCGTGTCCGATGTAGAGTCAGAGGAACCTGACCCGGTGCTAAAATGCCCCCGGAGGAACTACAAAAAAAAGCCTGCGTACTTGGACTCAGAGGGGAAGGGATAGAGTGATTGTAACAAGGTCAGCCAGGTAGACCTGATAGAATTTGAGTTCCCTGTTAGGGGCTGTTAACCTGGTCCAATCAGGGAGCCCTGACTGATGGATAAAAAGAGGAGTGTCAGACATTGTCAAACTCTGAGAGCTGGCTCTGAGGAAGGTGGAGCAGTGTCAGGAGATATTTCAAGTTCTTGTGTGACTGCAACAGATTGTTAAGTTTTCTTTATGTATATGAAGCTGCATTTAAGACATGCATCTGAAAAACCTTTACTTAAATCATTAAAATGTATTGATTTGAAAACTGTACTAACATCTAAATGCAGTCTGGAGAGATAACCAGAGGCTATGCAGTGCTTGACACAATATTACAGTATGTTGTGACTGAAGAAAAAATAAATAACTTGCATTTATATAAGATCTTTTAAAACCTTAAGATTTCCCAACAAGTTTTATTATCAATTAAGTATTTGGAAATGTAGTTACAGTTGTGGATGTCTTATGACACAGTAAGTATCATCCATAGATCCTTCCAACACATGCCAATGGCAGGTAGTGAGAGAGGAAGAATTTCCTTTCCAGCCATGTCATAGAAAGAAATTGCAGCCCCTGCCATCATTGTCCATAGCTCCATGTTACAACATACAGGGAAAAGTGTATGTTGCAGCTCTTTGATGGACTGATTGGCCCAGTTGGCCGGATAGCTGCTGTGGATCAGATTGATGCCAACAGCACAGGGTACTATCCACAATCCAGCTGAGCTGATTTGCCATTTGCCTCCTTGCCCTATCCATGCTACACATGTACTGTGGATTGCACCTGCCTTTGGGCAGAGAACTGAAATTCTTGGTTAAATGTAAGAAATACAGCAACATCTCACCTCTGACCATGCAATAGTCCCTCAGTACTGCAATGCAGTGTCAGCTTAAATCATGTCCTGATGCCCACTGAGTGGGACTTGGAACCTCAACTGAGTGGTGAGAGTACTACCACTGCACTATGGGGTACACCACGATCAGCAATGGAAGCAGGGATCACTAAAGCACAATACAGCATTTCATAATTGATTGTAACTAAATCCACTGGGCATCCTCTCTCAATCTCATGCATACACTGCTTTTTCTTTTGTTTTGTATATATGCCTTGTAGAAGTACAAATAAAGTTAACCTAACATATTGTCTTGAACCATTAGAAAAGATGCAATAATTAGAATTTAAACATATTTTATGTTATGCTGATTCTAATCAAAGAGGTGCAAGTGTAATTGCATGTGCATAGCTTCTTATCAACTCCCCAGAATATCGCTAAGTCTTTCACAAAAAACAATGTACTTTTTTGATCCTTTTTGGAGATGTTGATCAGAGAGAAATTTTCACCTGGACATCATCAGAATTCCCTGCCCTTCTTTGCGTAGGGCCATGGAATATTTTATATCATCAAAATTGGTTTCACATCTGATCTAAAAGAAAATATCCCCAGTAAGGCAACATTCCCTCAGCGCTGCATTAAAGTACCAATCTAGCTCCTCCATTCCTACAGTGCGATTTGAGGCAACTATTTCCCAACCTTGAGATAAAGAGCCAAAGCTACCCAGAAAATCCGGTGAGCACACTTTTGCGGATCACAAACTACATGCCTGTCCAAATGTGAACTCACAAACTGTTTTTGTCTTTTCATACATGGTTCAGCTTACAATGCAGTTTGCAACTAAGCCACGTGTGAGGAGTCAAAACAAAGGGAATCTGACCTCAGAGGGGACAGGTGTGTGTTTTGCACTCTAGGCCTGATGCTCAAAAAGGCCTGATGGAAATGATGCGGAGTCAGAAATGTAGAGGAAAATCAGCTTTCCTCCAAAAAAATGACTCTGTGGTCACACTGAAACATCTAAACAAAAATTCAGCCCATAGGTGGTTGTCAACTGGGGAAATCTAACACTTGAAAAGCTTAGAAAAGTTTACAATATCTACAAAACGTAAATTATGACAGCAAATAAGATCAATTACTGGGAGCTGATATGGCATAAATAAGTCAAGCCAAAATTCTCTTTATCTGCACAGTAACCCTGACTTATTCATCAGTGGCAGATGGAATTTAACCCTGATAAATGTAAGTGATGCACTGTGGAAGAATAAGCAAGACAAGGCAGTTCACAATGAATGGCAAGACACTAGGAAGCTCAGAGGAACAGAGTGTTTGTCCACAAGTCCCTGAAAGTGGCCAGATAGATTAATAGGGCAGTGAGAATGGAGGACAGAGTATAGAAGGTGGTAGTGAGAAATGCCTGAGGAGGATTCTGGGAGATATGCTGGCAGAGTATATAGGGGGACACAAGCTCTAGCTAGAGTGGCCATTTTGGACAGAGGCTGTGAGGTCAAACTTCAGAGTTCGCTGAGGAGGGTAAGTAGCATTAAAATAGAGCAAGTAAAGTCTTTCCTTTTATTTTAATCCCATAGTTACTAGAGGGATAGTAATGGCAGTTAGTGGAGTGATATGCTTCTCCTTTGAAATGTGAGAGATGAGGGAGAAGCCAAATGTCCCTGACAATGATGTCTGTAGGAATTGTATCCACTAGCAGCTCCTCTCAGATCACATGGATAGAATGGAGCAGCCGGTGGACTCACTGAGGAGCATACAGGAGGCAAAGGCTTTATAGATAGGAGTTTCAGGGACGTGGCCACACTTAAGGTTCAGCCAGATACATAGGTGACCACCAGGAGGTGCAGACAGACAGAGCCGGAGTGCCCTGTGGCTATTCTCATATCAAACAGATAAACCATGTTGAATACTGTTGGGGCCTCTCAGGGGAAAGCAGCAGCAACAGTGGCACCAACACTGGTACTGTTGTACAGCAGGGAGGTCAAAGTGTAGGCGAGCAGTAATGATAGGGTACTCTACAGTAAGGGGCACAGATAGGCATTTGTGTGGCCAAGAGCAAAACTCCATGCTGTTTGTTGCCTCCCTGGTGCCAAAGTCAAGGATGTCTCTGAGCAGCCACAGAATATTCTGAAAGGGGAGGGTGAGCAGTGAGAGGACATGGTCCATATTGATACCGGCGGCATAGGCAGAAAGAGAGATGAGGTCCTGAAAAGGGAATTTAGGGAGTTAGGTAGAAATTTGGAAAGCAGGATTCCAAACTAGGGGTGTAATCTGGGGATTACTACCTGCACCACATGTTAGTGAGGCCAGAAGTAGCAAGATAATGCAGTTGATAATGTGGCTGAAGAGCTGGTAAGGAGGGAAGTCTTCAGATATTTGGATCATTCCACGGACCTGTACAAAAAGGACAGGTGCACCTTATGTGGACAGCTTTGCTAGTGCCACTTCAAAGAGTTTAATTAAACTAGTGTTGGGAGGGGTTGGAAACCAGAGCAGTGGGTCAGCATGTGCAGTGATTGAGAAGAAGGTTAAGTAAATGTAATAGGAAGAAAAGGCAGGGCCAGGTAAATGAACACAGCGGGACTGACAGTTTTAAAGATAACACAATGTAGAGCTGGAGAAACACAGCAGGCCTGCCTGGCCTGCTGTGTGCCTCCAGCTCTACACTGTGTTACCTCTGACTCCAGCATCAGCAGTTGTTACTATCTGGGACTGACAGTTTGAAGTGTCTTTAGTTTAATGCAAGGAGTATACCAGGTAAAGCAGGTAAGCTTAGAGCCTGCATTAGTACATGGAATTACAACATTGTAGCCATTACAGAAACTTGATTAAGAGAAGGGCAACATTAACAGCTACATATTCCAGGGTTTAGATATTTCAGGCAAGATACAGAGGGATGTAAAAAGGGTGGGGGAGTTGCAGTACCTATTAAGGAGATGTCATAGCTTCATTAAGACAGGACGTCTTTCAAGGCTCACCCAGCGAGGCCATACATGTAGAAGTCAGGAATAAGAAAGGTGCAATCACTATACTGGGGTTATACAATAGGCCTCCCACTAGCCAGTGGGAGATAGAGGTAGGGATATGCGAGCAGATCAGGGAAAGATGTAAAAGCACAGGGTTGTTGTAGTAAGTGGTTCTAACTTCCCCAATATTGACTGGGATTCCGTTAATACCAAGGGCTCAGATGGGGTAGGATTTTTTTAGGTGTATCCAAGAGGGTTTCTTAAAATAATACGTAGATATCCAATTCGGGAAGGAGCTGTACTGGACCTTGTATTGGGGAATGAGTCTTGCCAGGTGATCAAAGTTTCAGTGAGGAAGTATTTTGGAACAGTGATCATCATTCGTGTGTTCTAAGACAGTTGGATAAGGATCAGACTGGTCCTTGGGTGAAAGTGCTAAAGTGGGGGAAGGCTAATTACAACAGTATTAGGCAGGAACTGGAAATATTATATTGGGGGCATGTGTTTGAGAGTAAATTCACATCTGATATGTGGGAGTCTTGTAAAGGCTAGTTGATCAGAGTTCAGGACCAGCATGTTCCTGTGTGGATGAAAGGTAAGGATGGCAAGATTCAGGAACCTTGGCTGACAAGAGATATTGACAGTTTGATCAAAAATAAAAAGGAAGCATATGTAAGGTTTAGGAAACTAAAATCAGGTAAGGTCTTCAGGAATATAAAGGAAGCAGGGAAGAACTTAAACAATGAATTAGGAGGGCTAAAAGAGGCCATGAAATGTTCTTGACAAGTAGGATTACGGAGAATCCCAAGGCATTTTATTCATAAATAAGGAGCAAGAGGGTAACTAGATAAAGGGTAGCTCCAGTCAAGGATAAAGGAGGTAATTTATGTGTGGAGCCAGAGGAAGCAGGTAAGGTCCTTAATGAGTACTTCACATTGGTGTTCACCAAGGAGAAGGACATGGATCACGGTAAGATCAGGGAGGAGTATCTCTATGTTCTAGAGCACAGGGTGGCACGGTGGCTCAGTGGTTAGCACTGCTGACTCACAGCACCAGGGACCCACACTCGAATCCACCCTTGGGCAACTGTCTGTGTAGAGTTTGCAAATTCTCCCCATGGATTTCCTCTAGGTGCTCCAGTTTCCTCCCACAGTCCAAAGATGTGCAGGTTAGGTGGGTTGGCAATGCTAAATTGCCCATAGTGTCCAGGGATGTGCAGGCTACGTGGATTAGCAATGGGGAATGCAGGGTTACAGGGATAGGTAGGGGGTGGGTTTTGGTGGGATGCTCCACAGACAGTCAGTGTGGACTCAATGGGCTGAATGGCCTACTTTATACGCAAAGGATTCTATGATTCTATGTCAATGTTGGGAAGGAAGGGATGTTGGGTGTCATGAAAAACATTAAAGTAGATAAGTTCCCAGGGCCTGAATTGATCTATCCCACAATATTGAAGGAGGCAAGGGAGGAGATTAC
Source organism: Rhincodon typus (assembly GCF_021869965.1). Taxonomy (NCBI): domain Eukaryota; kingdom Metazoa; phylum Chordata; class Chondrichthyes; order Orectolobiformes; family Rhincodontidae; genus Rhincodon; species Rhincodon typus. The sequence goes on from NC_063338.1 coordinate 44,758,841, forward strand.
TGAAACCTTATCAGAGATCTTTGTATCCTCTTTGGCCACAGGCGGGGTCCCAGAACACTGGAGAACAGCCAATGTTCTTCCTTTGTTTAAGAAGAGCAACAGGGACAATCTGGGAAATTATAGGCCGGTGAGCCTTACATTAGTGATAGGGAAATTTTTGGAGAAGATATTTAGGGATGGGATTCATGTGCGTTTGGAAAAAAATGGACTTCTTAGGGATAGTCAGTGTTACACTATATAGAGGAGATCATGTCCAAATAATTTGATTGAGTTTTTTTTGAAGAAGTAACAAAAATAAAGGGCAGTGGATTTTGTCTACATTGGCTTCACTAAAACATTTGACAAGGTCTCTCATGATGAGTTGGTCGAGAAGATGAAGTCTCAAGGGATCCACAGTGAACCACGGGAGCTCTGTTGTTTGTAATGTATATGAATGGCGGGGATGAAAATGTAGGCAGTCTGATTTAGTAAGTTTGCAGATGACACAATATTTGGTAGAATTGTGGATAGTGAGGAAGATTGTCAAAGGATACAGAAGGATATAGATCAGTTGGAAAACTGGATAGAGGAATGGCAGATGGAACTTAATGCTGACAAATGTGGGGTGATATATTTTGGAAGATCAAATGCAGGAGGAAAATATACAGTAAATGGCAGAATCCTTAAGAGTATTGTTATACAAAGGGACCTTGGGTGCAAATCCATAGCTCCCTGAAAGTGGCCATGCAAGTGGATAAGGTGGTGAAGAAGGCACACAACATGCTTGCCTTCATTGGTCTGGGCCACTCAGTGTAAAAGTTGGCAAATCATGTTGCAACTGTATAAAACTTTAGTTCAGTCACATTTGAAGTATTGTGTGCAGTTCTGGTTACCACACAATAGGAAGAATATGGAGGCTTTGGAGAAGGTGCCCACCCACCTTCCTGCAAAAATGCCATCCCCAATTCCCAATTCCTTCGCCTCTGCCACATCTGCTCCCAGGATGAGGCATTCCACTCCCAAACATCTCAGATGTCCTCATTTTTCAAGGACCACAACAACTCCCTCAGTGGATAATAACACTCTTGACTTTGTCTCCCGCATTTCCCGCAACTCATCCCTCACATCCCCTCCCCGCAATAACAAACAAAACAGAATCCCCCTCATCCTCACGTACCACCCCACCAACCTCCGGATCCAACGCATCATTCTCTCACACTTCCGCCATCTCCAATCCGACCCCACCACCAGACATTTTTCCTTCCCCACCTTTATCTGCTTTCCGGAGGGACCACTCTGTCCGTGACTCCCTTGTCCGCTCCACACTCCCCTCCAGCCCCACCACACCCGGCACTTTTCCCTGCAACTGCAGGAAGTGCTACACCTGCCCCTACACCTCCCCCCTCACTCCCATCCCAGGCCCCAAGAAGACCTTCCACGTCAAGCAAATGTTCACCTGCACATCTGCCAATGTGGTATACTGCATCTGCTGTTCCAGATGTGGCCTCCTCTACATCTGGGAAACCAAGCGGAGGCTTGGGGACCGCTTTGCGGAACACCTACGCTTGGTTCGCACAAAACAACTGCACCTCCCAGTCGCGAACCATTTCAACACCCCCTCCCATTCCTCAGATGACATGTCCATCCTGGGCCTCCTGCAGTGCCACAACCATGCCACCCGAAGGTTGCAGGAACAGCAACTCATATTTCGCTTGGGAACCCTGCAGCCCAATGGTATCAATGTGGATTTCACAAGCTTCAAAATCTCCCCTCCCCTTACTGCATCCCAAAACTAGCCCAGCTTGTCCCCGCGTCCCTAACCTGTCCTTCCTCCACCTATCCCCTCCTCCCACCTCAAGCCCCACCCCCATCTCCTACCTACTAGCCTCATCCCGCCCCCTTGACATGTCCATCCTCCCTGGACTAACCTATCCCCTCCCTGACTCCCCACCTACACTCACCTTTACTGGCTCCACCCCCGCCTCTTTGACCTGTCTGTCTCCTCTCCACCTATCTTCTCTTTCATCCATCTTCTATCCGCCTCCCCCTCTCTCCCTATTTATTTCAGAATCCCCTTCCCCTCCCCCATTTCTGAAGAAGGGTCTAGGCCCGAAACGTCATTATCTCGTTATCTCAGATTCTCCAGCATCTGCAGTTCCTGCTATCTCTTACTCAGGATTTTGCCTGGATTGGAGTGTATTCGCTATAAGGAGAGGTTGGATAAACTTAGATTGTTTTTGCTAGAGTGTCAGAGGCCGAGAGGCGACCTGATAGAAGTATATAAAATTGAGGGGCATGGATAGGGTAGAAAGTCAGTCTTACTCCCATGGTGGAAATGTCAAATACCAGGGGGTACAGGTTTAAGGTGAGAGAGGGCAAGTTTAAAGGAGATGTGTGAAGCAATTTTTTTTACAGAGTGTGATATGCGCATGGAACATTCTGCCACAGGAGGTGGTAGAAACAGAGAGTGATAGCAACAGACACATGAACAGGCAGGGAATGGAGAGATATGGATCATGTGCAGGCAGATGGGATTAATTTAGAATGGCATACAGGTTGGCACATACTGGTGGGCAGAAGGGCCTGTTCCTGTTGTGTGCTGTTCTATGTTATGGCAGCGTATGAGATCCTTGCCTTTATCAGTCATGGCATAGACTCTAGGAGCAGGGAGGTTCTGTCGGATCTGTACAGCACTTTGGTTAGGCCACAGCTGGAGGACTGTGTGCAGTTCTGGTCACCATACTATATGAAGGAAGAGACTGCACTGAATGGGTGCAAAGGAGATTCACCAGAATATTGCCTGGGATGGAGCATTGGAGCTACGAAGACAAGCTAGATAAGTTGGGGTTCTTTTCTTCACAGCAGAGAAGGTTGTGGGGGGGAGGTGGATTCTGATGGAGCTGTATAAGATTATGATGGGCTTGGACAAAAGTGAATAGAAAGCAGCTGTTCCTCTTAGTCAAAGTGTCATAATTTTAAAGTGAAAGGCAGGTGGCTTAGAGAGGATGTGAAGAAAAACATTTTCACCCAGAGAGTTGGGAAACTGGAATGCACTGCCTGGGAGGGTAGTTGAGGCAGGAAACCTCACAACCCTTAAAAAGTATGTGGACGAGCACTTGAAGTGTCATAACATTGGCTACTGGGTTTGTACAGGAAAGTGAGACTAGAAGAGGTAGTAGTACATTTTAGTGGTACAGACTCAATGGGATGAAAGGCCTCTTCTGTACTGTATAATTCTATGATTCGATAAGCCTAAGTGAACATTAATGTTTCTCGTTACCTGACATGAATTTCTACATAATTTGCTTTCATTGCCATTACTTTCTTATTAGATACCTTTTTTAGATTATTATCTGCTATAATATAACAATGCCAGCTGCAGAGCTTTCACAAGGTTAACTGTCATCTAATATTTGAGCTTATATTACTACCTTGGAATTGGTTGTTCAAACACTATTTTAACTTGATATTCAATTTTAGTCAATCCACAATATATCACTGAATGACGTACACAATCTCAAAGTGTATTTGTAAGTTTCCCGCGTTTGCTTAGTGGGGTTTACTGTCCTGTGGATATGAACATAAACGTGTTTGTGTATATTTTAAAACCAAACCATTTTAAAAGGTACCAATTAGTAACCATCACAATTTCGGCATATATATTAGGAGCACGGTTCAGTCATCGAGTATCTATTTTACTTGAGCTACAGTTTTAAAAGGTCATATGTAATTTCAAGAACAAAATGTTGACTTAGATTTCATGAACGCATTTCGAGTCATTACTGCCAGAGGAAATCTTCAGTTGCCCAAGAATAAACCATGCAGCGTTATTAATTTATAGGATACAAACTCTGTAACATCGCTTTGATGTAAAAGGGAGGCCTATATTTCCACGTTATCTTGCCTTTTAGCCACTGTTGTTCCAACTGAGCTGGTGGAAATGGACACTAAACTCATGCCATCTTATCCCCACTGAAATATGCGGTTCAGGAATGTCCATTTTTCACATAAAACGTTAAAAATCTAAGTCTGCAATAATTGTCTGCAAAAATTACCAGTGTCGCTTTTTAAGGTAGATATTTAAATACAGCTTCAATATTTGTGTAGGATTTAAACGTACAAAATAACACAATTCTCCTACGGCGTTGCTTACTTGTGCGTTTTAAATAAACCGGTCTGATTTAGGAATAAGGAAAATTGCTTGCACTGCATGATATATATGTATATAGATATATTTTAAAATCGATATTACGCAGCGATCGAGGGATAGCATCTCTTAACCGCGTTACCATCTTCTAACCTGCCTGCCTGCTACTGTGGGATATTCCAAAATCATTAAACGTCTTTGTTATCATCACATCCCTTGATTTCATTTTCTTCCCCAGTCGCGCTACAGCTAAGAAATCTCGATCGCATTATTTCTACTTCCTGCCCTACGTCGAGGGTTCCCAGTTGACATTCGCTACCTTTTATCCAGGCAAGAGATCCATTCTGATGATGCTGAGGATTGGGACGAGGTATGAGCAGCCACCATGGCCAGGGAGATCATGGGCTCAGCAGCTGCACAGAGTTGTAGCAAACAAGAGAACGATGGAGTCAGGAGGAGCTGGTTGCTGCAAAAATCATCTCACATTTACAGCCCCAAAGCTGGGAGCAAAAACAACCCCTTTTGACGTCAGAGTGCTGAAGCTAGAGAGAAGCGCTTCGTGCCTCAGCAAAAGGGAAAGTGCAGTTTGCAGTCGAATGGCCACAGCAGCTGTCTGCAGCCAAGCGAGAGAGAGAGAGAGAGAAGGAACGAGAGCACACGAGCCGCTGCGGAGAGCTGACAGCAGGGGGGGTGAGAGATACCACTGCGCTGCCGACTGAACACCAGCGCCTCTGTGCAACAAGTACAAACATTCAGCATCTCAGAGTGAAACCTGCTGCTCGGCTACTGTACTCCACACTCACTCCACGCCACATGTGACATCCTGCACTTCGCCGTCTTCCGAGAAACTATTTGACTGAACTGCCGGTAGGGCTCGGTGTACACATTCAACATTGTGCTGGCGGTAAAATTGAAGGCGATAACACTCAACGTAAAAAGTACCAGCATTACAAATATCCGGATTACAATGCTGATTATGTTTTAACTTGGTCCTAACTATATTAACGCTTTCCATTTAAGATGAGTTAGATACTTTGCAATAGAGGGCGAAGTCTTCACAATTCACAGCAAGGTGAACAAGATTTCAAAAGCCCATGCATTATTTTCTTGATGAATGTATTAGCGCCGCCTCGTGATCCCACGAGGAGCTCGAACAGTTCATCCACTTCACTAACACCTTCCACCCCAACCTTAAGTTTACCTGGACCATCTCTAATACCTCTCTCCCCTTCCTGGACCTCACTGTCTCCATCTCAGACAACCACCTGGAAACCGATATTCATTTCAAGCCCACCGACTCCCACAGCTACCTAGAATACTCCTCCTCCCACCCACCTTACTGCAAAAATGCCATCCCCTATTCCCAATTCCTTCACCTCCGCCGCATCTGCTCCCAGGATGAGGCATTCCACTCCCGTACATCTCAGTTGTCCTCCTTTTTCAAGGACCGTAACTTCCCCCCCATCAGTGGTCCAGAACGCCCTCAACCGTGTCTCCCACATCTCCCGCACCTCATCCCTCACACCCCGTCCATGCAATAAGAACCAAAAAAGAGTCCCCCTCGTCCTCACGTACCAACCCACCAACCTCCGGATCCAACGCATCATCCTCCGACACTTCCGCCATCTGCAATCCGACCCCACCACCAAAGACATCTTTCCCTCCCCACCCTTATCTGCTTTCCGGAGGGACCACTCTCTCCGTCCCTTGTCCACTCCACACTCCCCTCCAGCTCCACCACACCCGGCACTTTTCCCTGCAACCGCAGGAAGTGCTACACCTGCCCCCATACCTCCTCCCTCACCCCCATCCCAGGCCCCAAGAAGACTTTCCACATCAAGCAGATGTTCACCTGCACATCTGCCAATGTGGTATACTGCATCCGCTGTACCCGGTGTGGCTACCTCTACATCGGGGAAACCAAGCGGAGGCTCGGGGACCGCTTTGCAGAACACCTACGCTCGGTTCGCAATAAACAACTGCACCTCCCAGTCGCGAACCATTTCAACTCCCCCTCCCATTCCTCAGACGACATGTCCATCCTGGGCCTCCTGCAGTGCCACAACCATGCCACCCGAAGGTTGCAGGAACAGCAACTCATATTTCGCTTGGGAACCCTGCAGCCCGATGGTATCAATGTGGATTTCACAAGTTTCAAAATCTCCCCTCCCCCT
>NC_063338.1:44775140-44827174 GCF_021869965.1 Rhincodon typus
CTAGACCCTTCATCTGATGTTTTGGGAAGGGTCTAGGCCCGAAATGTCAGCCTCTCTGCTCCTATGTTGCTGCTTGGCCTGCTGTGTTCATCCAGCCCTGCACCTTGTTGTCTCAATAAATTAAACTGTCAGCTTTGGCTGTGGATCAGTAGGTACCATAGTTACTTTTGAATGAGCAAGGCTGTGGGTTCAAATCCCAAATATCTAAGATGATGCTCCAATGTAATTTTAATGAGTGCTACAGTGTTGGTGATGCTGTCTTGTGAGTGAGATGTAAAGCTGAAGCTCTGTCTATTCTCTGAGGTGGGTGTAAAATCTCCAAGCACGCTATTTCAAAGAAAAACAGAGAAAGTATGTCTAGTGTTTGACCAATATTTATCCTCACTCAGCACCACCAAGACTGTTACTGTTTTTAGGACCTTGCTGTACAAAAATTGACTGCATTAAACAAATAACTACACTTCAGATGTACTTCTTTGTCTGTAAAGTGCTTTGAGATATCCTATGGACGTAAGACGGACTATATAAATGTAATTTTTAATCCAATTGTGTGTGTAGCAGTTCAATGTGATGCATCTAGTGTGCATTTTCAGCCCACAATTCTGGCTAGCAACAATACAAAGAAAAGAATTACATGTGCCAGTTTCTTTCCATCAGTGCACAGGCTCTCGACTAGCTGTTCCTTAACTGTGCCTCCTCATGATGACTCAGGGATCCCTCATGGCCAAAGCTTCAAAGGAAAATCCCACAGGCCACCTCCACCAAACATGCAGCGTACGTGCCATCTGGCCATGTGTCACATTGTGGAACCATTGTGTCACATTGGTCAGCCATGGCTCACTCAAGTTATGTAGCCCTCAAATAATGAAGTGTTGAGCTGCCACAGTCCATAGGTTTCAATGGTACTTGGAGCTTGGAGCCTTTGTTCAACAGTGCCCTGACACTTATGAACCAGACTCGCAGTTATAGCTCCACTGCCTTGTGGATACCTCAGGAGAGTTGAGACTCAGGAAATAAACCCTGAGAAAAATCCATTGTGGAGCCCAAAGGCAGACTGATGTCTAAATATGTCATTTCCCAGTGACCTCTATAACCAAAGCCAGTGCCATTGCAATCCTTTAGACTCAATTGGTGTCATTTGAGAGGAGCATCTCAATGTTTGGGCAGGCCAGGGTTTCCATAAATTTTGCTCAGGCTTGTGTCTTGGAAAGGGCATTACAGTATTGCTGCAGAGTATTAACACAACACAGGAGACAGCAATTATAAGTGGTAAGCCTAACATAAATGGCGTAGAGAATGGTGTCATTTTAATGATAATGGTCTAATGATTGCTCATCGAGGGCTGTTTAACTCCATGGTAAAACACATTGCAAGTTATGAAGTAGACAATATGGCAAACTGACTGATTTCTGTTGTGTGTGTTGCCTTCATATTCGCAGCAGATGAACTGCCAAGTAGAGTCACAACATTGTGTACACTGCAATTACAGACACAGAGTGCGTGGAGGCATTAAAGGTGAACTCTATCAAGGGCATGTGGGGTGGGTTACACATGCAACAAAAGACTCCTATGGGCTATCTCCACAGGTTGGAGGAATCATTGTGACACGTTGGTCAGCCACGGCTCACTCAAGTCATGTCGCTTTCAAATCATAGTGTTGAGCTGCCACAGTCCGTACGTTTCAATGGTGCCTGCAGCTTGGAGCCTTTGCTCGACAGAATCCAATCGCCAGGCAACTGAATAAAGCAAATAGAAGGAACAAAGAAGCAAAGTCTTCGATCAGGAAACTACTATGCGGCTATCACTCCAATGGAGAAGAAGCTGAGTCAAGAATGCCTGGGCTACAAGGATGCTTACAAGCAATAAATATGGCAGGTATTGACACTGATGACTGGGAGGCTGTTGCTGAGTCAGCACTATTATGGGCCAGACCAGACCCCATCAAAATATTTTTAAAATGTAGCCTAGACCCTGATGTTTTCTTATTTTTAAAGGCAAATGTGAAGTGCCTGTTTCAGAAGCAAGGCAACTGGTCAAACTACTTGAAGTTAAGCAAAACACAATCTATTTAAATACTGTAGTTAAAATACAACCGAAGAAAGAAGAATTTAGAATAACTTAACTCTATTAGAAAACTTAACAGAATAATAGATACGGTAACTAATACTAATTAACTGTTCCAATATGGTAACATCCCATAAACACACCCCTTCGCAAAAAGGAAAATTGAGACACAGATTCTCACATGCATTTCTCCCATCCAAGGGAAAATTCAGAGAGAGTAGCGGCAGGAGATATTCACTGAAGCTTCCAACTCTGTTGAGACCCCAGTAGCTTCTGCTCAGGGCTAAACCTAAAAACCCATAAATCCTGATCTGTGAGAACTGGCCACACCCATTCAGGCTGTTAGTAAAAAACCCAAGGCCTCCCTTGGGTTCTGGTAGACTGCTCAGCGCCTCTGCCTTAGAATCTCTCTTCAAAAAAGCCCAGGACAAAGTAACTTCTTAAAGTCACAGCATGGGCACACGACCACTGGAAGCTGACTGTTTGGAAAGATTTCCGAAGACACAAACAGAAATGAAAAGCTTAGCTGGCTGAGAACAGAGCCAAAGGAAGCAGTGGCCGGCAAATGGTGTGCCTTGTCAGCACACTATCAGCCTGTCATTACCGAGTGCAGCTCCTGAGCCACACCAGCTAATTAATAACACAGGCTGACCACTGTGATGGGAAACGTTAATATAGGACAAAGTCAGAAGTCACACAATGCCAGGTTATAGTGCAACAGGTTTATGTTGAAGGTTCTTGCGTAGATTTATAGCTCGGGTTGTGGATCTGTGGTTGGTTGGCTCGCCAAGCTGGTTCGTTAGTTCGCAGATCTTTCATTACTCTGCTGGGTAACATCATCAGTGCAGCCTCTGATGAAGCGCTGTTGTGTTTTCCCGCCTGGTATTTAAACTCCAGGGTCCGTTGAAGTTGATTACTTCATTTCCGGTTTTTCTTTGCCGTGGTGTGTATATAGAGTCTAATTCTATGTGTTTATTGATGGCTTTCTTGGTGGAGAAGCACAGGAATTTCTAGAGGTCTGGTTCTCCAATTCAGTGTCTGACCTGAGATGTCACCTTTTGTATATTGCTATCACTCTGCCTGATTGTCATGAGAGCACAGCACTGACATTGACTTTTATAACACTTTACACGCCGTCTAACACTCTTGGTCACCTGCAGAGACTTAATATCTGATACTTCACTCAATACAGTCATATGATCTTTTGATCTCTCTGTCTATAAACTCTGTGTCTGTGTGCTCTCCTCTCTCACTGCACCTGACAAAAGGGCTATGCCCCAAAAGCTTGTGATTTCAAATAAACCCCCTGTTGAAATTTAACCTGGTGTCATCTGATTTCTGACTTTGTCTAATCCAGTCCAACACCAGCGACTCCACATCATTCCCTTAGGAGATAGAGGGTTGCCACAAATGCAAATTTTTCTTTATCCAACTATACTGTATTTCTTGATAGCACAGCTGATATTTTCTGCCCTGACTGCAAAATGTTCACAACAAAGAATTTTGATTTACAGTCACGGGATGATAATCTCTTTCACATAATCGTACAAATGTCTAAGTGGAAAGAAGAGCAATACAGAAGCCTGCAACCAAATGGGCTCTCAACAATTTCATACAAAGAAAAGGAAAATGTTGAAGGAGAGTAAAGTATTAATTTGAACACCTCACATCCTTATAGGAATTGTGGTAGTTAAAGACACCAACAGCAATATTTAAAGCTCAAGAAAAATTGGGGTAGAACAACTGGAATGAATGGCTTCAGTAGATCATTATCATGACACAAATAATTGACCATCATGCAAAATGGCTGCCAAACTTGCATTGCCATGGCCATTGACATCAACTGACCACCACAGGCCAGGCAGCAGCATGTGTCTACACATGTATTGATGACAACAGCCCCAGGCAGACAAGGCAGAGGCTGGGCCCCAGCTAGATTGGGGAATGAGGCCTGCTTAATGGGCAGTGGGGGCAAAGGCCTCCACTGGGGCATTAGAAGAAGGGGGTCCTGCCTCCTTTCTACCTGGGGTGAAGGGAGGTCTTGGGGAAGACTGAGTGACCACAGGGGGAAACTGCTAACTGGGTAAAGGGGAAGAATGCTGGAAAGAAGCGTGATCAACTTCAAAGTGAAATAAACTTTTTACATTTTCTCACGCAGGGTACTTTATCTTACATCCTACCCAACCATCTTTAGACAGGAAGCTAGAGGTAATGTTCATCACTCTGCCAACAAATAATGGGTCCCAAACTCTAGCCCTGACACAAAGACAGAAGCACAATACTATGGATAGTGGAAATACATGCAGAAAATGTCAGAATTATTCAGTAGATCTAGAAATAGTTGTGCAACAGTTGTGCTGACAGAATTAATGTTTCAGATCTGTGACTTTTTATCCATTTTTAACACTGTCTGTCAAACACTATTGATCTGAATGCAGAGAGTGCAGACAAGTGTGCTGTTTCTCAATTGCTTCTCTTCTATAGGCTCCATTCTCAAGCCCTTAATTTTTGCATTATGCACCAGAGATGATATGCAAGAACACCTTTATGGCATGCTTCCTTGTCTACCTGATCAATCAGCCCTTGCACATGTAGTTTATACCCAGTGCATCTCCTAATGCAAAACTCCCTGCAATAGGCTCTAATGTATATGGGCTGCCAGACTCTGAACTGGTGTTTCATGTGCCCTCCGGAGACTATCTGAAAGGGAGGAGACAGAAACGTTTGCAATTAAAAGATATCGATAAGCAAGGACAAAAGGCAACTACCATTTGTCCTATTTATGTGAAAGTGAGATTCAGAGAAAGAAAGAGGCAAAGATCTACCCAAGGATTTTCTCCCCAAGTCACGAGAAACTATCCTTATAAGATGCGCCCTTCTTCACAATGTCCATAGTGGTGTCACTGAGGGGAGAGAGGATCTATGTGAATACTGGACATCCTTCTGATGTTGTTTACTCCATTAATGTGCGTGTTAGGATTAAGTTGGTGAAATGTTGTGTAGATGTGTTTCGGGGTAGAATTATGTTTCTTGTGCTTGAAAGATGGTACAGGTATCAGGAGGTGAAGGAAGTGACAATGAGGTCATAATAGGTGCAAGAACAACTTGCAGTAATGTAGTGCCTTTCATAAAATGTCCCAAGGCATTTCACAGGAACATAACCAAACTGAATTTGACATCAAACCTGGATAAGGACAATTAAGGTGGAAGCCCAAAAGCTGGGTCAAGGCATTACAGAATCTCAGAATTGTTACAATGCAGAAGGCCATTCAGCCCTACATGCCTGCACAGGTTCTATTACCTCATGTCAATTGAAAGCCTCTTCCCCATATCCCTGCACACCATTTCTAACCAAATAATCATCCAATCTCCTCTTGAATGCCTCAATTCAACCTGTTTCCATCACATTTCAGGTAGTGCATTCCATTCCCTAACTACCTCCTCTGTGAAAAACTCTGTTTTCACACCATCCTTGTTTTATTTGCACAAAGACGGATAACAGTAGAATAAAAATTAATAAACTATTATGTGTACTCAGGATAAGTGGGGATGCAATAATTGTGTTTACAGTGCATACATGAAAGTGCACAAATAAGGTTGCTTAGCTGCAGATACAAACAGCTACATGGGACAACTGAGATACAATCCCAAGAGGAGGAAAGGTACTGCAAACAAAGCCGTATATTGCCAGGTTACAAAAGAAATGGGCAGTGAGATTAGGCAGAAAAATCTGTCAACCTGCACATTACAGATGTCAAGTAGATTACACAAGTAAGAATCAGGATGAACACAGAAAGTTAAGAGGAGAAATTAGAAAAGAAATAAGACAAATAAAGAGACAGTTTTTTTTATTTATTCATGAAACGTAGGTGTCGCTGGCTGGCCAACATTTCTTGTCCATCCCTAGTTGCCCTTGAGAAGGTGGTGGTGAGATGCCTTCTTGAACCGCTGCAGTCCACCTGCTGTGGGTTGACCCACAATGCCATTAGGGAGGGAATTCCAGGATTTTGACCCAGCGACAATGAAGGAACCGCAATATGTTTCTAAGTCAGGATGGTGAGTGACTTGCAGGGCAACTTCCAGGAGGTGCTGATCCCATATATCTGCTGCCCTTGTCATTCTAGATGGAATTGGTTGTCAGTTTGGAAGATGCTATCTGTACATTTTGGTGAATTTCTGCAGTGCATCTTGTTGAAAGTGCACACCACTGCTACTGAGTGTCGGAGGTAGAGGGAATGGATGTTTGTGGCTGTGGTACTAATTAAGCAGGCTGCTTTGTCCTGGATGGTGTCAAGCTTCTCGAGTGTCTTTGGAGCTGCACCCACCTAGGCAAGCGGGGAGTATTCCATCACATTCTTGACTTGTGCCTTATAGATAATAGAGAGTCTGTAGGGAGTCAGGAGATAAGTTATTCATTTCAGTTTTCCTAGCCTGTGACCAGCTCTTGTGGTCATTGTGTTTATGTGGCGAGTCTAGTTGAGTTTCTGTTCAATAGTAACCCTAACAATGTTGATAGTGAGGAATTCAGTGATGGTAACACCATTGAGTGTCATGGGGCGGTGGTTAGATTGTCTGTTCTTAGTGATGGTCATAGCCTGGCATTTGTGTGGTGCAAATATTAGAACGTAGAACATAGAACATTACAGCGCAGTACAGGCCCTTCGGCCCTCGATGTTGCGCCGACCTGTGAAACCAATCTGAAGCCCATCTAACCTAAACTATTCCATTATCATCCATATGTTTATCCAATGACCATTTAAATGCCCTTAAAGTTGGCGAGTCTATTACTTTTGCAGGCAGGGCATTCCACGCCCTTACTATTCTCTGAGTAAAGAACCTACCTCTGACATCTGTCCTACATCTATCACCCCTCAATTTAAAGCTATGTCCCCTAGTGCTAGCTATCACCATCCGAGGAAAAACGCTCCCACTGTCCACCCTATCTAATCCTCTGATCATCTTGTATGTCTCTATTAAGTCACCTCTTAACCTTCTTCTCTCTAACGAAAACAGCCTCAAGTCCCTCAGCCTTTCCTCATAAGACCTTCCCTCCATACCAGGCAACATCCTGGTAAATCTCCTCTCCACCCTTTCCAATGCTTCCACATCCTTCCTATAATGCGGTGACCAGAACTGTACGCAATACCCCAAGTGCGGCCGCACCAGAGTTTTGTACAGCTGCAACATGACCTCATGGCTCTGAAACTCAATCCCTCTACCAATAAAACCTAACATACTGTACGCCTTCTTAACAACACTATCAACCTGGGTGGCAACTTTCAGTGATCTATGCACATGGACACCAAGATCTCTCTGCTCATCCACACTGCCAAGAATCTTACCATTAACCCAGAACTCTGTATTCCTGTTACTCCTTTCAAAGTGAATCACTTCACACTTTTCCGCATTAAACTCCATTTGCCACCTCTCAGCCCAGCTCTGCAGCTTATCTATGTCCCTCTGTAACCTGCAACATCCTTCCGCACTATCCACAACTCCACTGACTTTGGTGTCATCCACAAATTTACTAACCCATCCTTCTACGCCCTCATCCAGGTCATTTATATAAAATGACAAACAGCAGTGGCCCCAAAACAGATCCTTGAGGTACACCACTAGTAACTGAACTCCAGGATGAACATTTCCCGTCAACCACCACCCTCTGTCTTCTTACAGCTAGCCAATTTCTGATCCAAACCGCTAAATCACCCTCAATCCCCTGCCTCCGTATTACTTGCCATTTGTCAGCCCAAGCCTGGATATTGTCCAGATCTTGTTGCATTTGAACATGCTTCGGTATATGAGGAATAGCCAATTTTGTACAATCATCAGCCAACATTCCTGTTTCTGACCTTCTGATGGAGGGAAGGTCTTTGATGAAGCAGCTGAAGATGGTTGGGCTTAGAACACTACCCTGAGAAACTCCTGCAGAGATATCCTGAAGCTGAGGTGACTCACCTCCAACAATCACAATCATCTTCCTGTGTGTTAGGTATGACTCCAACCACCTGTCCCCTGAAACCCATTGATTCCAGTTTTGCTAGGGCTCCTTAATGCCACACTCAGTTGAATGCAGCCTTGACGTCAAGGGCTGTCACTCTCACCTCTGGAATACAGCTCTTTTGTCCACATTTGAACCAAGGCTGTAATAAGGTCAGGAGCTGAGTGGAAATAGCAGCTAACATGAAATAGAATTCAAGTCTTCTTTTAGCATGTAAATAGCAAAACAGTATAAGATGAAGGATTGGGTGATTAGGAACTAATAGGGGAAGAAGGCAGCGGGCACAGCTGAGATACTAAATGAATACTTTTCATTTGTTGTCATGAAAAAAGAAAATGCTGTTGAAGTTGTAATTATAAAGGAAGTCATTTGGGAAACTGGCTGGTCTAAAGATTGATAAAGAGTAATAGTAAAAAGGTTGATTTTGATTTTGATTTTATTGTTACGTGTACCGAAATACAGTGAAAAGCTTTGTTTACAAGCAGTACAGCCAGATCACAGCAAGCAAAGGATGTACAGATCAAAAAGACATAGAGGCATACAGGTTACATTGCAGGTTATATGATTTGAGGCTAGAGTCCATTCAATAGTCTGAAAATGGCCAGGAAGAAGCTGTTCCTGAACCTGCTTGTGCGTGTGTTTAGGCTTCTGCATCTTCTGCCTGATGGAAGAGGTTGTTGGAGGTCATGACCGGGGTGTGATGGGTCTTTGATGACATTGGCTGCCTTTCCGTGGCAGTGAGCTGTGTAAGTAGCCTCCTTGCATGGAAGGTTTGCTTCCATGATGGTCTGGGCTGTGCACACATCTCCTTCTGCAGTTTCATACAGTCCTGGGCAGAGCAGTTGCCATACCAGGCCGTTATGCACCCGGATAGTATGCTTTCAATGGTGCATCTGCAGAAGCTGGTGAGGGATCTTATGGACATGTCAAATTTCCTCAGCTGCCTGAAGAAGAAGAGACGTTGTTATGCCTTCTTGACTGTTACAATAACGTGGGAAGTCTGGGATACGTCGTTGGTTATCATCACGCCGAGAAACTTGATGCTCTACACGCTCTTAATCTCAGGTACGTTGATGTAGATGGGGACGGGTTTTCCTCCTTTCTTTCTGAAGTCGATGATATATTCTTTAGTTTTGCCCACGTTGAGAGACAGATTGTTTTCATTGCACCACGTCACCAAGCCCTCTATCTCCCTTCTGTATTTTGACTTGTCATTGTTAGATATCTGTTCCACTCTGATGGTGTTACCGGTGAACTTGTAGATGGTGTTTGTTCAGAATTTTGCAACACAGTCGTAGGTGTACAGGGAGTACAGTAGGGGGCTGAGGATGCACCCTGGGGGACTCCAGTGTTATTGTGGAGGAGGTGCGGTTACCTATCCTCACTGAATGCGGCCTATGGGTCAGAAAGCTCAGGATCCAGTTGCAGAGGGTGGAGCCGAGACCACGGTCACGCAGTTTTGTGATCAGCCTGGAGGGGATAATGGTGTTGAAGGTGGAGTGGTAGTAAGCGAGCAGGAGACTGAAATAAGTGAATTTGTTGTCCAGATATTCCAGGGATGAGTGCAGGGCTAGGGATGTGGCATCCTGAGATTGTTGGCTTGCTCGCAAAGCTGGCAGGTTACCGTATAGACGTTTCATTATCATGCTAGGTAACATCATCAGTGCAGCCTCCGATGAAGTGATGTTGTTCTACTCCACTTGGTATTTATATGATCCAGTCTGTTAAGTTGGGTTGTTAACAGACCAGATCAAGAAAATTCCAACCTGTTGACAGATATTATAACACATGTCTGGAACAGGTAGGACCTGAACCAAGGCCTCCTGGCACACAGATAGAGACACTACCACTGTACCACACGAGCCCCTGAAGAAGTATTTTATGATAACCTCAACAAGATAATTAGAGGATTACCCTACCGTGACAAACTCATTATTCTAGGTGATTTCAATGCATGAGTGGGCAGACTACAAAACCTGGACTGAGTATTAGGACATCATGGTATTGGCATAGCAACTCCTATGGCCAACTCCTTCTTTCTAAATGTAGGGAGTTTGACCATCATAAACAATCCGCCAGCATGCAGACAACCCAAAAACTACATGGGTGTACTTCAGATTCAAACAATGCCACATATTAGCTGTGTTATTGCACTGCACAGAGATCTCAAAGGTATGCACTCTACCCATTCCCTTCCACGTGGAGAATCTTGATCTGACAAAGATAAAATCTAAGGCACTTTGACACAGAGTCAAAACACAAAGGTAGCTTGATGGAACAGTTTTTAAAGACACAGCCAAGAGACAAAAGCTGGAACACAAATTAGCCATAGGAATAACTGCTACCCCTAAGAACACTGACATGCATGTACAGTCTGAATGATATGTTTACCTTGATACTTTCATTAGATTACATGAATAGCTGACTAGTTAGCTTTTACTAATAGACCAATTGCCAACAAAGGAATGGATGGAGAAAAAGATGGAGACTCCATATACTACAGCATTGCTTGTCTTGATATCATCTAGCTCTTTTAAGAGTATAATGCTTTCTGTGATCTGTACAATAATACACTATCTCCTTTTAAATAAGAAGAAACCTGTTCTGATAAATATCTGCAAAATCACCTTAATGCAATAAGAAAATGCTTTGGTGAAAACTGCTTGGTGAAATTAAATCAATAGAAAGAAACAAAGTAGGGTCAGATGATGCAGAATCTGTGTGGGTGGGCTTGAGAAACTGCAAAGGTTAAAAAAAAACCATAATGAGAATTAGGTACAGGAGTCCAAATAGTTGTCAGGATGTGGGGCACAAGATACACCGGGAGATAGAAAAGGTATGTAAGAAAGACAAGGTTACAGTATTCATTGGGGATTTCAACATGCAGGTGGACTGGGAAAATCAGGTTGGTAGTGGATCGCAAGAAAAGGAATTTGTGGAATGCCTACAAGATGGCTTTTTGGAGCAGCTTGTGGTGGAGACCACTGGAGAACAGGCAATTTTGGATTTAGTGATTGTGCAAAAAGGCAGACCTGACAAGGGAGCTTAAGGTGAAGGAAACCTTCGGAGGCAGTGACCATAACATGATAGAATTTACTCTGCAGTTTGAGAAGGAGAAGGTGGAATTAGATGTAATGGTATCGCAGTTGAATAAAAACAACTACAGAGGCATGAGGGAGGAGGCAACCAGAATTGACTGGGAGAGGAGCCTAGCAGGAAAGACAGTGGAACAGCAATGGCAGGAGTTTCTGGGAGTAATTTGGGAGACAAAACAAACAGCAAAAATTCATCCCTAGGAGAAAGAAGCATACTAAAGGGAGGATGAGGCAACTATGGCTCACAAAGGAAGCCAGCGACAGCATAAAAATAAAAGAGAAAGCATATAATGTGGTGAAGGGCAGTGGGAAGCCAGGGGATTGGGAAGCCTACAAAGACCAACAGAGAACAACTAAAAAGGAAGTAAGGAGGGAGAAGATTAAATATGAGGGTAATATAAAAGAAGATTGCAAAAGTTTCTTTAGATATATAAAGGGCAAAAGAGAGGCAAAAGTGGTCATTGGACTGCTGGAAAATTACACTGGAGAAGTAGTAAGTGGAACAAAGAAATTACTGAGGAACTGAATAAGTGTTTTGCATCAGTCTTCATGGTGGAAGGCACAAGCAATATCCCAAAAATTCAAGAGATTTGGAGGGGGGGTGCAGAGGTGTGTATGGTGGCCATCACTAAGGCAAAGGTGCTAGAAGAACTGAAAGGTCTAAAGGCAGATACATCACCTGGACCAGATGGACCACACCCCATAGTTCTGAAGGAGATAGCTGAAAAGAGGCATTAGTGGTGATCTTTCGGGAATCACTAGAGTCAGGGAGAGTCCCAAAGGATTGGAAAATCACGAATGTAACATTCCACCCCACCCCCCCAACCCCGACACCATTTAAGAAGGGAGTAAGGTAAAAGACTGGAAATAAAAGGCCGATTAGCCTGACCTCGGTCGTTGGTAAGATTATGGAGTCCATTGTGAAGGTTGAGATTTCTAAATACTTGGTAAAATAGGGCAAAGCCAGCATGATTTCATCAAGGGGAGGTCATGCCTGACAAATCTGTTAGAATTCTTTGAGCAGGTAACTTGCAGGTTAGACCAAAAAGAGTCAATGGATGTTGTTTACTTGAACATCCAGAAGGCCTTTGACAAGGTGCCGCATAGGAGGCTGCTGAGCAAGATAAGGGCCACTGGTGTTGGAGGCAAGGTATGAACGTAGACAGAAGATTGGCTGTCTGGCAGAAAGCAGAGAGTGGGGATAAAAGGGTCCTTCTCAGGGACCACAACTTTTCACTTTGTACATTAATAATCTAGATGAAGGAACTGAGGGCATTCTGGCTAAGTTTGCATATCATACAAAGATAGGTACAGGGACAGGTAGTATTGAGGAGGCAGGGAGACTGCAGAAGGATTTAGATAGATTAGGAGAGTGGGCAAAGAAGTGCCAGATGGGATACAACATGGGAAAGTGTTAATACTTTGCTCTTATGCCTTATGGTCTTATAACTGTATAAATGTATAATATGACTAGATTAGTTCTTATACCATTATCATGACTTGACTGCTCAGCTTTACTCTCTGGTATTTGTCGGTCATTGTGGATGGATAAATATCATGCATCATACAGTACTGGTTGTTTTCAGGTATGTTTTAGTATCAGGTTCATCATCTTGTGTGATGAATCTTTGGTCATGTTCAACTCCAAAATGTTGTCTGTCTCTCCATAGGATTTGACTAATGTTTGGGACAACATTGCATGACCTGGGTTGGACTTGATATCATGGAATCTTTCCAGGAATTCATGTATTTGTAAACAGATCTCAAAATCTGATGCCTTTGTCCTGGTTAGGTTGGAATAATAGTTTTCTCCTTTCTTTCCAACATTACATTGGGTGCATGTGGTTGGGTGGTGAGAGTATGTGATGGCAAAACTATGAAGATCTATCTTCCAAATATGAGAGCTGCCAGTAAGGGCAAACTATTACTTTGAGGAGTAACTTGTAGATTTAGCATGGCCATGTAATAAGTTTGGCAAGTAGCTCAGTATTTAATGATTATTGACTTGACTGTATAAACAGTACATTCTGTGACACCATTAGATTGAGGATAGCAAGGTGAGGAGGTGATGTTTTCAATAGCCCACTTCCTGCATATGGAGGAGTATGCTAAAAAATCAAGTGGCAAACTAATTATCAGCAAAACTACAATGCAAATTAAACCATATCCTCTTAAACCCAACTGCCTGTACAGTCATACACAGCTAAGACAAAGACATATACAACATAGCTGTGCAGAACAATTATGTGAACAAAATAGGGAAAACGCTGTGGATCAAGAGTCCCAACTAAAGGGGTAGAATAAGGTGACTTTTTTACAATTCCTTTGGTTTCTTATCAATGAGTTCATGTTGCTGTTGGTCACAGAATGATGGGAAATCTTCATTTCAGATTCAGATGAGAAACAGTCAGGAGTCCTGATATTTGAAACTTCCTTAGTTTTTTTCCAAATCAACTTACTAAGGGAGCCACTGAGAGTGCTGCTTACAGCTCCAAGCTCCAACTCATATGGATTGAGAGAGACAGTACTGCATCCCTGCAAACTTCTTCAGCAACTACCCTCAGTTACCAGGTGTATATTGAGAAAACACCCCGTACTTCAGTCCAGAAGGTGTTGCTGGGCAAAAGCAGCATTAATCGCTTTCAATGTAGAAGTAGTTCACCTCAGCTGTTGTAAGAACTTCAGAACAAAACGCAACAGGCTTGTCATCCTGCAACAGACATACTGTCAGACTTTTCAAGGATGATCTGCTTCTGGCAATGGTTAGCTTGGTACAAACATTATATTGAAGAATATATTGGCTGCATCATAAAGCATTTTTGAGGGATTTAAAAAATATATAGGTGGTCTTCCTGCCACTTCTTTGGTGTATTTTTGTGAAACAATTACCAAAGACAGTTACTTTCCTTGCAAAATCAGAATATACAGAGATAAAAAGTTGAAGAAAGCAACACACTTTTATAAATCACCTTTATCTTGTGGTGAGGACTTATTTTGTGCATCTTCTATTTTGGTAGGATGAGGTCTAATATCATTTGAACAGGAGATTGATCTGATGCAGTTAATTTGACTCAGGTTGACTTGACATTTCTCGTGGCTGAACACTATAGCTTGTTTTTTCCTGCTTCCATAAGCTGAACGTTCTGATTCATACTCATATGGTTTTTCTGAGATCTGAAATTACATTTTCAATACAGAGACAACCTGGTGGATTCTTATGGTATGAGCCATATGTGGTCAGAAATATACCCTGCCTGATGGATAGTCCAAATAGTAATTTGAGAAAATTGCATCTTCCAAAAAGACTTCTAAAAGTTGTCAGTTTCTGTGACTCTAGGGAAAGTGTATGGAATCTTGTGTGGACATTTTGGTAGTGCACTGTGCAGTCACTTTGTATCTAAACATACACGTTGAGTTTATCAAAACCCAAATAATAGAATCTCACTAATTATAGTGATGCACAACTTTGTGAATCATATTGGATTGGTTTGTACCATGAATCTAGTTCCAGTTTTAGTTTATCCTGAATGTGTATGCTCCATTTACTAGGAGGGTCAATACTGCACTGGGCATCATCTTTCGGATGTAATACTGCATCACCTTTAAAGTTACCAACAGAAACAAACAAATGTGAGTAAAGGGTTGTCATTTTAGATCAAAGATCAAAGTCTACTAAGCAGTGGTTTTTACATCACTCCTTTACGGATGCAAGACTTGGACAACCTATTGGCATCACATAAAGCAACTATGAGCATTTTATCTTTGCTGTTTGAGAACTATCTGTACTCTCAGGTGGCAAGACAAAATTGCTAACACCAAGGTGCTTGCAAAGAAGTGCAGATCGAGTACCAAGTGTATACCCATTAGAGCTCAGTTTCATTGTGTTGAACATGTGGTTCATATGGAGGATTACCAAAGATCAAAGGCAGTACTCTCCAGCCAGCTGAGCACAGGAAACTGCAGTACAGTACATACCAAACTGGGATAAAGACAATCGTAAGTCAGTCTCAGAATTTTCAAGCTGGATCCCAATACACGGACAGAGACACTGCCATCAAGTGACTTTCGACATGAACAGAGTAAAGTATCTTCAGAATAAGTCAGCGCACCACAAAGCCAATATCTCCATCTATCCCTCCAACACCGACTTCGATTGGTTTTACAAATTAAGATTTGGTCTATTGTCACATATCAGACATCAACATAAAATGTAACAGTCTCTTACTTCTTTTTCACAGTAAACACATCCATTCAAACAATGGGAGAATCCATCATTAATGACTGAGACATGGGTGGGCAGAGCACAATTTCAAAATTTGTAAATGGTACAAAACTTGAAAGTCATAGAGTCATTGGAGTTATATGGGATGGAAACAGACTGCTCGGTCCAACCCATCCATGTCGATCAAGTTTCCCACAAGGTGGCAAGCTGCAAGCTGGATAGTTGCTGTCTTGCACATTACATGGTGAATGGCCCACTTTCAACTGGATTAATCCCAATGATGGTATGCTGAACTCCTTAAATTGTCTTTAATTGGCTACTAAAGCACCTCCATTGGCACCAGAACATTTAGAAAATGTTCACTAGAGCTTAACTGTAGTTGTGTGTCCAGTTCTAGGCACTGCACTTCAAGAAAGATGTCAAGGACCTAGAGTTGGTGCAGAAAATGAGAATGATTTCAGGCATGAAGGGACTTCAGTGACATGGATAGATTGGAAAAGATGGCTTGTTCTCCTCATCAAGGCAGTACAATAGGGTTGAGGAGATTGATGAAGATATTCAAATTCATAAATTTAAGACAAATACCTTACTTTTAAAAGTATATATCAATGGTTTAGACTTAAATGTCAGGGATGATTCATGGAGGCAAACAACAAAAACATTGTCTTGTGGTTGATCGTGAAGGAGATATCAATGGACTTGTCAGATATGGATAAAACTGACAGCTGGAATTCAATCTGGATAAGTGTGAGGAAAGCATTTGAGAAAGGAAACCAGGCAAAGAGGTACACAATAAATGGTAAGATACTGAGAAATGTAAAAAAACAGACAATTATGGAAATACATACCCACAGAACTCTTGAAGGTTTACAGACAGATAGATAAGATAGTCAAGAAGGCATACAGGATATTTTGTTAGCTGAGGCATTGAATATTAATAGTAGTAAAATAATGGTTGAGCCACTTAAAACATCAGTTGGGTCAAAATGATTCCAAATCCCCAACAGCCCACCTGCCTCCAGCTTGTACACCTGCCTGACACTCCCCACAACCCACAACCTGCTCGCACTGAAATCATACTGCAGCCTGGATGTCCCACCTGTCCACTGGCCCCAGTACCTAACTTGTTTGCTGGCCCCTCTGTCCTCTGCTTGCCCCATCACTCAAACACCACTGCCTACTACTGGCCCTGATGCCATCCTACCTTGCTGCCCCCAACATGCCCCATTCCGAGTCACGAGTGACCTGAGCACACCAGCCCTTAACCCTGGCCTACCCAAAGCACAGCACTGCTTACCTGGCAGCCTAACCCTTTAACCAATACCACCCTAACCTCACAATTACCTTACAAACTTACTCTTTCATAGCTGCGGTCAAAGGCTGTGCTGCTGGCCATTTAAATCACAGAACATGGCACAGTGTCTGCTGAGAAAGGAGACAGTGTTTGATTTGCTCCAACTATCCTGCACTATGAGGGAACTATTGACTTCATGTACGCTCCGCATTTCTGAAGAAGCCTGGATTGGCATTCCTGACCAGTAATGCGGAGTTCAGTACCAATGAAATAAAAAGGAATGGAATGCCAATCTGGCTGTGATTGCTGCTTCTTGGAATATCTACACCAATTTTTTAAACTATTTGATCTGAACTCATGCTATAATTTATAGTGTATTCACAGCCAGTGATTATCATACAGCATTACAAATATTTAAATGTTCAATAACTTAAGAACACGGAACATCTTTCTAGCAACTAGTTTATTTGGTATTTTTGTAAACTACAGACAGAATTACAACAACACGAATAGTTTCAATATCCGTGATCATACAAACATAGTTTCACAGCCTTGAAATATCCTAAAGCATTTCACAGATAGTTTCACAGCCTTGGAATATCACAGATAATTACAAGCTTGAAATATAATCACTATTGTAAATTGTGAGTTGACAAGATTCAAAAGCATCATAAGCATAAAAATAAATTTGATTTTAATGACTGCATCATGCCAATACTAGTTGAGTTTAACCCAACAATGTAACAGTAAAATTTAATTTCCAAAGTTACAAAATATACCTGATTGAAATAATACTAAAATACTTTTTAAATAACTTTGATTTTTAATCATAAAACTTAAGATCACCTAGATTTTCTAATGGTTCAACACTTTCACTGGCTTAGTCACTGCCTCATTTTCAAGTATTTTGTGTATCCCGAGCCTGAGCAGGCAAGCATTGGGATCACACAAGAGATTTTACTGGTGACTAAAATTAGCATCCCTTTGAGGGTGAAAACAAAAAATGCTGTAAATCAGTGGGTCAGGCAGCATCCACAGAGAGAGAGCAAGCTAACGTTTTGAGTCTAGGTGACTCTTCATCAGAGTTCATTCATCCATTTTAGGGTAGCAGCCTGCCTCTCCAAGGCACCATCCCATTAATACTAATAGAGGCAGCTGTTGATGGTCTGATGGTGTCAAATCCACCAAATAGCCATTGCCATTGGAGAGACCTTCCACCAATCAACAACCCCATATCCACTCTAACCTCACCCTTTCCCAGCCGCCTTGATGTACTTTGTGCTCTCCTCATGCAGCAGGGTCAGGGACCAAACCAAAAATTATTTTTAAGCAACCTGTTTGGCCATGTTATGACACACCTCCAGAGCAGGTGAGTCTTGAACCTACACTATTTGGCCCAGAGGTAGGGACATTACCATTACACCACTAAAGCCCAAGGGGACCAGGTCCAATGCTGAAAAAGGTTCAAAATGGCCAATAATAATTACCTCAGTTGGTTGCTCACCTCAGGTCAGTGCCTGGTTGAACCACTGTTCATATGGTGGTAAGTTGTTGGGTTTCCTTCACAATACCTTCCAGCCATTTTACCAGCCCCCCTGCCTCCTAGCCCATCTCCACAGGGCTGGTAAAATCTTTGTCATTAATCTAGTCACCTTTCAGTGACTACCAATTTCTTTATTGTTGGTTATGCCATTCCAAAACGCCTCAAACATCTTCTAATTTAAGTAAACAATGTTTAATCATGAGTACTTTCAGCTGTGACATTGAACATTAACATAGACAAACTCAACAATCATAAATTTAAAGTTTTCACAAATCACTTTTAAAAAAATCAATGGTAAAAGATATCCCATAAAATGCAATGCAAAAGTTGAAAACCTCATTACTGCAGCTTCATACTGGAATATTAGAATGGCTGAAACCATTTTACTTGCAGAATGCCACCATAATGGCTTGAATTCAGGTCTCTATATTTTATTGAACAACTATACTAAAAGTTGTTACTTAATATAATATCAAATCTGAGCATTTGTGAAAAGGAATGCATAAAATAGGTAATGTAAAATTAATTTACAAAGTGATAAGCAATAGATAACAAAAGATAATTACATCAATTGATTATGAAAGATCTTAAAAAATCAACATCATTTCAGTATATAAGCGATATTTCAACATGGAAACTTTTTTTTTGTCCTTTAGCTGCAGCAAAGTTCTGGTACAGTCTTTCAGGAGTAAAACTCTGACATATCTGAACTTCCCCTCAGAATTCTGCTAGGCCATTTAGAAGCTCTGGTAAGATAGCTGGCCATAAATTCAGCTGTGACATTGAACATTAACATAGACAAACTCAACAATCATAAATTTAAAGTTTATGATTTACAAATTTTCAATTCAGGAAAAGCTTATTTGCCTGATGCAATTTTCACAGGTTCATCAATGGCATGATTGCAGTGCAGAAAGATAAAGATTTACAGGCTAAATTTGGAAATACACCCAAGCATAAAGTGGTATTGAAGCTATGTTTTTAGGTTACACAGCAGAAAATATCCATCTTGGGGAGGAAGTGAAGTGAAATGAAAGGCAAAGTTCGTAAAGTGTTTAAAAAATTGAAGTAAAAAGGAAATAGAAATCATATCATGGCGGACTTAACTAGAACCTCTTCTCCATTTCTTTTTATTTGCAGAATGAAGACATTGCTCGCTAGACCAGCATTTATCGTCCATCAGTAATTGCCCAGAAGGCTTTTAAGAGTCAATCACATTGCTGTTGGTCTGGAGTCACATGTAGGTCACACCAGGAAAGGATGGCAGATTTCCTTCCCTAATTGACATTAGTGAATGAGATAGGTTTTTCCTGACAATTGATTCATGGTCATCATTAGACTCTTAATTCCAGAATTTTTTCTTGAATTCAAATTCCACCATCTGCCGAGGCAGGATTCAAACCCAGGTCCCCAGAATATTATCTGGATTTCTAGATTAATAGTCCAGCGATAATACCACTAGGCCATCGCCTCCTCCATTATCTCTCAGTATCTACATTTCACTGTCAAATCACTTGATAACCCTTCAGAGAAGGTATAAACCATCCTAACTGTATTAGAAATAACAACTTCATTGAAAAAAAGTGATTGAGATCCTCATCACTAAAGGTAGAATGTTTTGGCTGAGAATGAGTCAAGTTGAGTCTGGTGGACTGATTCTTACTTCAAGACCAAGCAAGTTAACTTCATATCTTACTAAACTCATTAATTAATATTTGAGCCCTGATGGTGAGAATCACACCTGCTTCCACCCCATTTTATCACGTGCTGTTCACTGAGAAACCTGTGACACAGCATGGTTCCTGCATAAGACCAGCATCCCTTGGGTTCACGCCATCTTTCAAAGCCTGCTGTGCACCGCCAGGAATGCTGCCAATAGAAGTTGTCCTGATTGTTTGTATTAGGAGTCAGCAGAAATGGAAAAGAAGAGGAAGCTGGCACTGAGCGTTTTCTCTTCTCCTTTCATTTCTGTGGACAGATGCAATGGGACTGTAGCCCACCCCTTGAGTGACCTGACCTGCCAGCATTGGTCCAGACACCCGGCTGGTAGACACACAAGTTCCCACAGTGACAGTCCTGCTCCTGGACAGGCCCCTATGGAGACAAAGGACTGATCGTGACTGATTCCCTGCATGGTGACACCGTGTGTCAACACTGTACAACGAATGCCTGAAGCCCAGGTCTAGTATTGGAGTCTGCCCTTAACTAACTGTGCTGTGTATCCTCCACCAATTGACAAATACCCCCATGGACTTCACTGCAGACTACTCTCCTAAGACTTTGAGATATTGCACTGCTTGTTGCAGAAGTTCAATGCAAATCCTAAGGCCACATGATATAAATACTAGAGTGACATGGCCCACTGATGTATGACAAGATATATGCATCCTAGACTGAGGACTGCTTCACAGCCTAGCCACTTGCCTGATTGTGTGACTATGCCAAATTCCCATGCAAGGCACAGCAGGGCAGGGCAAGGCATACATGCTGATGGCATTCCATAGGTGTCATGTGAATGCATGCTGAGAGAGCAAGGCTATGCCCGGGTAGACAGCCTGGTAAAGGGGATGTGATGGGTTCCTTTCACTGTGCAGTACATGTACCTTGTGCGGTACGTGTACCCAATGCAGCCAAGCACTGCTGGTTGCTGATGTGTCCACCTAAACCAGTCTACCCCTGCAGGACACAATCCCAGTGCTGGACTGAACCATGGCTACATCTCTAGACTCAGCTCTCTATTGTTACAGTCATTCACTTTGACCCTACCTGGATGCTTGCAGTATCCCTGCTTGCATTGCTTTGCCCTGCCTTTGACCCTCAGCCACAGATACCGGGCTCATATTACAGCTGTCTTGCCATGCCATGTTGTGCAGTCACAGAGATGGGAATCTTGACATAGATGTGTGCAGGCTTCAGTCTTGTTGTGAGAATAGTTTTCAAGCATAGATTTCCTGCATAGTAAGTCAAGGACAGCCTATGATACCAGTCCAGGCTCTGCTCAGGGTATTCAGTCGAGATGCTCTCCTCATAATGGGTGAGAAATTGATTGAGAGGCAGCACACCACCCATCTTGACTCTTTCTGCCCTACTGTGGCCCGTTCTACTCATGGAAGTGATAGGAGCATGTATTACTGAAGATGGAAATGGGTGGTACAGCTATTACTAGTGGTGCAAGTGGGGAGGGTGTGAGTAGGCAGCACTGGGGCATGCAGGGCTAGTGGTGTCAGGGTTAGGGTGGGTGAGGGTGAATGGGGAGATGCTGCAGGCAATAGTGAGATTGGAAGAGCATGAGCCTTTGTAGGAGGTGGGGACAGTAGCAGAAGTAGAACGAATATGAGTATCGGGGGAAGATGGAGGCACTCATGCTGATGGAGTGGAGAAGGACATGTATCTTTGTCCTCCAGTGCCAGAACATCCTCTAGACAGCTGAGACTACTTTATCAAGGTGGCATCCTCAGACACTGCTGGTCAAGGGGGAACAGGAAGCATCAACCTGTGCAAGAGGACCTCCAGGTTGTTGTCTGTAAGCTAGTTGCCAATTTCTCCTGCCTTGTCAGAGACAACTATCAGCAATGTTGCAGGCAGCTCTGTGCTGACAGTGTTTTTCTAGGTATATGACAGGCTTTTAAAGTTGGCATAAGGTTACAGGATACCAGTGAATTCCAGGATATTACTGAGCAGCAAATTATTTCAGGAACAGGGTGTGGTAATATGAGACGCCATGGCACATGCAAAGTAATTAATGATGCACGTTTAGTAGGATATGGCTAGAAAACTTGCTAATCAATGTGGCCTGACACCCTTAGGCAACTCAGATTTAGCCAAAATACATAAGGCTCCACCCAGAATCCTTCTCATTGGTAAAAGTGTGCAGAAGTACACACACCCACACATATATATATATAACTTCCACCTGATTCATTAGTCAAACTCCATCGACAATTTTTAAGATAAAATAAGTAAAAGAAAGACTCAGTCAAGTTATATTTAAAACAATATTATTTTTAAAAACTTCAATTCTGTCACTGATCGTTTACTGCAGTCTCTGACCTCTAAAGCTGAAACAAATTCTCATTAGTCTCTATCTTCTGGATTTTGATAGTAATACAGCTTGTAGAAACTGTTTTGTGATAGCAACTTCTGTCAGATCCTCTGAACTGACACAAAAATCTATGACAGCCCATCAAAGGATAGATTCTGCCACAACCTTTGCATCTTTGTTATTCTCAGAGTGCTTTTCCTTCATACAAACACACTTGAATAGATCCTTTCCCAAAGTCTTTCTTGCAAAGCAAGAGAAAAGCAACCCACCCATTGAAACAAAGGCTACAGACAAGATAATAAGAATGCCAAAATGTTCTGGTGCCGGCATGATGATAACCATGACAAAACGGAGAAGGTCCATAATACCATTCATGGAGCCCTGAACACCATTTACAATTCCTCTTTTCGATTCATAAACCATTTCTTGGATAAGTTGTGTTACTGTCAGGTCAAAGCTCCATAAACCTGGAAAAAATATTTTAAAGTCAATACATGATTTAGGTTGAAGATGCTACATTGCCACTTGAGGACATTATAGGTTATTTCTCCTGAAAAGTCGAGTTATTAAGGTGAAGGCTGGCAACTGAATATGTAACAAGTACCTTCAGAAAGTTGAAGGAAAGGATATGATAATATGATGCTGTTAAAGTGGAGTAAGAAATTTTGTGTGCTTAAGTAACTACACTGAGTTGATGATAGTTAGCCACAAGATTGTGGGTACGCTCAAGCTGAGTGCATTGTGAAAGGCTCATTCTAAGGCTGTTAACTTTTGAAGGTGAAGATCATACTGATGGGGAAAGGAAAGATAGAAAGTCACACAAGTGTGACCTTGCCCATCCTAGTTAGGTTATTAAACCGTTGGTGGCACCGGTCTGTAGTCATGAGGGTGAGAGGGTCAGCAATCAGTGCAGCCTTTCTCCATATAATGAATGATCTACATTCCCATGAATATGTGTCTTAAAGATCTGAAAATATTTCAAAATTACATAGCCAGTTGCGAAAGAGTCCATTTTATCTATGTATCACCCAGTTACTCTTCAAAAAACCCTAGTAACTAGATTTGTTTAGATTTACAAATCTCATTTGAGGATATCATTTCAGGAGAAATCCATTCATGTTCCAAATCTGGTTGCCCTAATTAGAATAACTTAGATCAAAGATCTAACTTTTTTATTTAACGCCTCCATTACTAGTTTAACCTCAAGTTAATTGACATCACCAGATCTTCGATATTGTGAGTAAATGTTTTTTGCCCATGGAACATTGGTGTCATTGACAAGGCCAGCATCTGTTGTCCAACCCTAACTGTCCTTTGAGTTACTTGCTAGGTCATATCAAAGAGCAGTTAAGAGTCACCCATAATTCTGTAGGTCTGAATCAGAATCCCTACAGTGTGGAAACAGGCCCTTCAGCCCAACAAGTCCACACCGGCCCTCAGAGCATCCCACCCAGACCCATCCCCCTATAACCCACCTAATCTACATATCCCTGAACGCTACGTGCAATGTAGCATGACCAATCCATCTAGCCTGCACATCTTTGGACTGTGGGAGGAAACTGGAGCACCGGGAGGAAACTCACTCAGACACGGGAAGAACGTGCAAACTCCACACAGACAGTCGCCTGAGGGTGGAATCAAACCCAGGTCCCTGGTGCTATGAGGCAGCAGTGCTAACCACTGAGCCACCATGCCAGGCCTACATTCACATGTAGGCCAGGCCAGGTAAATATGGCAGATATCCTTCCCTAAAGGACATAAGTAAACCCAATATATTTTTAATGATCACCATTACTGATAATTCAATTCTGGTTTAATTGATTTAATTCAAAATTCCACCAGATGTTATGGTGGGATTTGAGATTATGTGCCCAGAGCATTTGGGTGGATTTGAACATTTGGATTTCCAGTCCAGCGATACTAGCATTGTAGCATCACCTTCTCTTTTGGTCCTAGTGTTGTTCCTAGACCACTAGGCCTTCATTTAACTGTAAATTCTTTGAAGCTATGAGGTCTATTGGGATTACTACTGTAAAGTCACCTCTTTCTCTAATTGGATGCTCTTCCACTGAATAAAGTGAATTGTCTTACTGTTCAAAAACATTGACTAGAATGCCAGTTTGCCACAGCAAAACTTTAAGTACAGGTATGGCCTGTACTACGTTACAAACATTTTATTGGTGGCTATAGTGGAATTTGAAAGTGTACTTTGCTGTTGCAAATGCTTTTTTTTTAACACAGTGAGTTGGTAAGACCTGGAATGTATAGCCTGAGCATGTGGTAAAGATGGATTGAATCTTGACTTTCAAAGGGAATTAGATGATTCTCTGAAGGAAAAACAAAATGCAGGGCTACAGAGAAAACTTGGGGGAGTGGGACTTGCCGAGTTGCTCTTCTAAGGAACTAGCACAGGCACATCAAGCCAAATGTTACCCTTCTGTGCAATAATCATTCTATGATTTCCAAACGAAAATTATTGACAGTGAAAATCCCTTGAGTATTACATTTAATAGTGAAATATAACAATGATTTAGAAATACTGTATCCACAGTTGTATCTGAATACTGTTATGTACTGCTGAGAAAGATCTGACTTGAGTTTCATACTCAAGAATTCTGCGGGAGGGTTTAAGTTTGGCGGGGGGATGGGAACCAGAGCTACGGATCAGAGAATGGGGTAGCCGGTGTACAGGCAGATACAGCATGCAGAGAATCTGTGAGGAAGGATAAACAGTTGATCGGGCAAAATTGCAGTCAGTGCAACGGGTTGAAGTGTGTCTATTTTAATGTAGGAAGTGTCAGGAATAAGGGTGCCAAACTTAAGAGCATGGATCAGTACTTGGAACTACGATGTTGTGGCCATTATGGAGACTTGGATAACACAAGGGCAGGAATGGTTGTTGGATGTTCTGGGTATAGATGTTTCAAAAGAAATAGGGAGGGAGATAAAAGAGGTGGGGGAGTGGCATTGTTAATCAGGGATGGTGTCACAGCTGCAGAAAGGGAAGTCGTGGAGGAGGGTTTGTTTACTGAGTCAGTATGGGTGGAAGTCAGAAACAGCAAAGGAGCAGTCACTTTATTGGGAGATTTCTATAGACCCCCCCAATAGCAACAGAGACACTGAGCAACAGATTGGGAGACAGATTGTGGAAAGGTGCAGAAGTAATAGGGTTGTCTTCAATTTCCCTAATATATATCTGAAACCTCCTAAATGCAAACAATTTGGATGGAGCAGATTTTGTCAGGTGTGCCCAGGAAGGATTTCTGACTCAATACGTAGATAGGCCGACTAGAGGCAAGGGGCATATTGCATCTGGTGCTTGGGAACGAACGAGGCCAGATGTCAGATCTCTCGGTGGGAGAGCATTTCGGTGATAGTGATCACAACTGCCTGACCTTTACTATAGTCATGGAGAGGGATAGGAGTATTTAATTGGGGAAGGGGGAATTACAATGCTATTAGGCAAAAACTGCGGAGCGTAAATTGGGAACAGACGTTCTCAGGGAAATGCACAACAGAAATGTGGAGGTTGTTTAGGGAGCAGTTGCTACAAGTACTGGATAAGTTTGTCCCACTGAGACAAGGAAGGGATTGTAAAGTGAAGGAACCTTGGATGACAAGACATGTGGAACATCTATTAAAGAGGAAGAAGGAAGCTTACTTAAGGTTGAGGAAGCAAGGATCGGACAGGGCTCCAGAGGTCCACTGTCCACTGGAGTAGTACCAGATAATTGGAGGGCAGCAAATATCACTCCTTTGTTCAAGAAAGGGAATAGGGATAATCCTGAAAATTACAGACCAGTCAGTCCTACTTCTGTGGTGGGCAAATTATTGGAGAGGATTCTGAGAGATAGTATTTATGATTATTTAGAAAAGCACAGTTTGATTAGAAATAGTCAGCATGGCTTTGTGAGGGGCAGGTCATGCTTCACAAGCCTTACTGAATTCTTTGAGGATGTGACAAAACACATTGATGAAGGCAGAGCAGTGGATGTGGTGTATATGGCTTTTAGCAAGGGATTTGATAAGGTTCCCATGGTAGGCTCATCAGAAAGTAAGAAGGGATGGGATTCAGGGAAATTTGGCTATCTGGAGACAGAACTGGCTGTCCAATAGAAGACAGAGGGTGGTAGTAGATGGAAAGTATTCAGCCTGGAGCTCGGTGACCAGTGGTGTTCCGCAGGGATCTGTTCTGGGACCTCTGCTCTTTGTGATCTTTATAAATGACGTGGATGAGGAAGTGGAAGGGTGGGTTAGTAAGTTTGCCAATGACACTTGGTTGATGGAGCTGTGGATAGCGTGGAGGGCTGTTGTAGGTTGCAATGGGATATAGACAGGATGCAGAGCTGGGCAAAGAAGTGGCAGATGGAATTCAACCCAGAAAAGTGTGAAGTTTTGGAAGGTTGAATTTGAATGCAGAATACAGGGTTAATGGCAGGATTCTTGGCAGTGTGGAGGAACAGAGGGATCTTGGGGTCCACGTCCATAGATCCTTCAAAGTTGCTACCCAAGTTGATAGGGTTATAAAGAAAGCGTACGGTGTGTTGGCTTTCATTGGCAGGGGAATTGAGTTTAAGAGCCGCGAGGTTATGCTGCAGCTCTATAAAACTCTGATTAGACCACACTTGGAATATTGTGTTCAGTTTTGGTCACCTCATTATAGGAAGGATGTGGAAGCTTTAGAGAGGGTGCAGAGGAGATTTACCAGGATGCTGCCTGGACTGGAGGGCAGGTCTTATGAGGAAAGGTTGAGGGAGCTAGGGCTTTTTTCATTGAAGCAAAGGATGAGAGGTGACTTTTTCCCAGGGCAGAAATGACTATTACTAGGGGGCATAAATTTAAGATGATTGGAGGAAGGTATGGGGAGATTTCAGAGGTAGGTTCTTCACACAGACAGTGGTGGGTACGTGGAATGTGCTGCCGGCAGTGGTAGTGGAGTCAGAGACTTTTAAGCGACTCTTGGATAGGCACATGGATGATAGTATAATGTAGGGTATGCAGGGTAGTTTGATCTTAGTAGGATAATTGGTCGGCACAACATCATGGACCGAAGGGCCTGAACTGTGCTGTACTGTTCTACGTTCTATGTTATACATTTCTTAGCTTTTGCAATAAAACACCACAGTTTTATTAGATAGCCAGTAAAGAGCCACAAACATAAAATCTGTGGAGATGGTTTTATGTAACTGGGTATTTATTTGCTCATGAGGGCAGGAAGCTTCATTTTCCAGTAATGTATCAAAAAACATGTACTTTATTGTTGCAAGGGATCAAAATTTGTCAAATATTTTCCAATGGAAAATGGAAAAGTAACAAGAGAAAAGACATGAGCCTCTTTCCACTCAATTTCCTGGTGGTTCTCTTCTACCTTACTAGAATAAGCAAGTTCTATGAAATCCCCACATGAAAGAGGATGGTGGTAGCAAACCCACCTAATGTATTCTTCATCAGTGGTGAGGAATCAGCATACAACAAGAATCAATTTGACAATGTTTGTGAGTGGCTTACAGAAAGACAAGGACAATTATCGTTGAGCTTTGTTTGCTTCTCCTTATCACATTTCTTTATAATCTTTCTTCTTAAATTTCTTATTCCCAAGAGCTGTTTTCTCTTTGGACATTGAGAAATTTAAATTCAAATCACTGAACTAAATCCACAGATAAAACTTCAACAAAACTAGCATCAGTAATGGTAACCTTCAAACTATTAAATTACCATATAAAAAATCAACTTGTTGACTATTCCCAGCACACAGTACTGTGTCAAATCTTACCTGTGCACTGAAACAGCCTAGCAAGCCACTCAGACAAAGTGAAGAGGCAGATCACCACCACATTCTCAAGGCCAGTTGGGATGGGTAATAAATGCTGGTCTAATCAGCAACACGTACACATCATTTGACTGAATAAAAAGATCCTCTGACTTCATCCTGCCCTGCTTCTATTGCCAACATCTTTTTATTTACACCTATTTCCAATGTTATAACTCTATCGTGATATTTTATCCTCTCTCTTTGCTTTTCACAAGCTGATCTTTCTGTGAATTCCAACCAACAAATAAGAGTGGCAGAAGTCAATGCCTAAGATTCAACCAATGTCTTAATTATCACTAATGTCTGCCATATCGCAGAACAGATCAACCACAATCTAACTTAATGGTAGAACATGCTTGAAGACTTTTGTGCCCTATTCCAGTTCCTAGGTCCTATTATAGGGCAATTGGAAGACTTGCAGGGGTTGGCAGTGAGAATATTCTTAAATGTTTGGTGTAGCCAAGGGCATAAG
Organism: Rhincodon typus; assembly: GCF_021869965.1. Classification (NCBI taxonomy): domain Eukaryota; kingdom Metazoa; phylum Chordata; class Chondrichthyes; order Orectolobiformes; family Rhincodontidae; genus Rhincodon; species Rhincodon typus. The sequence continues at coordinate 44,803,686 of NC_063338.1, forward strand.
GCAGGTGCTAATTTGGTAGAGGCAAACAATCAGCTGCAACAGAAATAGTAGGGGTGAAGAATGTGAAATACCAAACAAAAAGGTGGGATGTTGTATTGCTGACAAGGAGAGCATTTATTGCCCATCTCCAATTGTCCTTGAAATGCTGGTAGTGAGTTACCACCTTGAAACATTACAGTGTGTGTGTCATAGGCACACTCACAACGCTATGCTACTATTACAAACATTTTTTTGGAATGTTTTCTTATTATGTTAATGTGATTTTGTAACACTGTTACTTCTCATGAATTATAACTGTACTGTATGTTCCTGGTATCCTTAAGTGTGCATTACGTTTATACTATGATATACATAAAAAGCGTTATCAAGCTACTTTCTTTATATTACCTACCAACTCTTGCTGACACAGCACCAGCAAAATATAGTGCTATGGAAAGATATTCCTTTATTTCTGTGGAATTTGTCAGGTTGGTTGGTAGTTGTGAAGTTTCGTCATATGGAATGTGTTTGTTAATGAAGGACTGTTTGGTGACAGATGCATTCAAAACATCAGTAGGAAAGATGGTAGTTGTATAGGTTTCCAGCTGATCTGATGCACTTGAATAAAGAGGTACACTCAAATCAAGTGGGCTTCCAGGAGCAAACACGGACGCAATGCATAGTGTAAGGCAAATGATCTGTGCAATACTTGAGAAACATCCAGTATGAATAAGGCCACAATATTTCCTCAATATGGTGAAAAACATAGTTCCTATTAGTCCTGTGAGAGCAGACAATGCCACCATGATGCTAAGTACAGAACTGCTTACTCCTTGTGCATAAGCGTACCCAGTAGTAATTCCATCAAATCCTAGTACAGTCATGTAAAGAAATGAAAGACCCAATGCAGCAAGAAACATTGGTTGTTTATAATAGATAATCCAGCCGTCTCGGAATGTCCTGATTCCAGAAACCAGAGTGCCTTTGATACAGCCTGTTTCCTTGTCATTTCGATTTGTACTGTTGTTATTAATCAGCTCACCCTCAACCGAAACTGTAGCAGAAGCCATTCTTTCATCTTTAAAAGTAGTCTGATTTCGTTCTGAAATGGCAAAGGAGATGGATGCAAGGCAAGGGAATGTTCCAGAAAACTGCAGCAGTACAAAAGTAATGCGCATATTTGCACAATATAACTTGAAAAATATTAAGTTTAAAAACAGTTAAGATTAAAGTCAACATAATGCAATAATGTTTAAATTCTTTTGTCCTAAACAGTCAACTATGCATATCATATCCACAATTTTCCACTGGAGTTTCTCATTCTTGACCTAACACTTCAGGGAGGTATCAGTGGAATCTGTGTTTCCTCTCGTGGGAGAGCTCAAGAACAAGTTAGAGCCAGACCAGTCAGGACCAAAACCAGGAAGCACTACTTCACTAAATAAAAAGCAGAAATCTGGAACTCTCTCAAAAGGTTATAGATGCCGCGTAAGTTTGATATGGGTCAAAGGTGGATTAATAGGATTGAGGTACAGATCAACCATGATCTAATAACGGGCAGCCCAACAAAGGGTCCTATCTGTCCTGCCAACTGGGTCCTGAATGCACAAAGTACAACTGGAAAATTCTGCAAGGAGGTGCTCCTCCAATCAGCCAACACTTCTCTCCTGTATTTGGTGCTAATGGGCTCATTAGTAAACTTATCATGTGGATTTCACAAGCTTCAAAATCTCCCCTCCCCTACCGCATCCCAAAACCAGCCCAGCTTGTCACCTGTTCTTCCTCCCACCTATCCCCTCCTCCCACCTCAAGCCGCACCCCCATTTCCTACCTACTAACCTCATCCCGCCCCCTTGACCTGTCCGTCCTCCCTGGACTGACCTATCTCCTCCCTACCTCCTCACCTACACTCACCTTTACTGGCTTCATCCCCGCCTCTTTGACCTGTCTGTTTCCTCTCCACCTATCTTCTCCTCTATCCATCTTCTATCCACCTCCCCCTTCCCCTCCCCCATTTCTGATGAAGGGTCTAGGCCCGAAACGTCAGCCTTCCTGCTCTTACGATGCTGCTTGACCTGCTGTGTTCATCCAGCTCTGCACCTTGTTATCTCAGATTTTCCAGCATCTGCAGTTCCTACTATCTCAGCTGCAAATGTAGGAGACCCACTGCTTCTGATTGGAGGAGCAGACAGCTGAACAGACAGGGGTCACTGAGTTCAGGCTGAGGCCCGCAGATCATAAATGGCAACAGAAGAAGGGGGAGAATGTGTGAGAGGAAGGCAGGGGAAGGGCAAGAATTTCTGTAAGGAAGGGAGAGTGTGAGTGTGAAGCAGAGGAAAGTTTGTGAGGAAGGCAGTGGGGGAGAGAGGGAGAGAGAGAAAGAGAGAGTGTGAGTGTGTGTATGAGAGGGAGGCTGGAAGGGAGAATGGATAAGTGTAGGGATGTGGACAATATGTGTGTGAACCCAGCATGTGTTTTTTCCTGAAACTCTTGTTTCCTGTTCTGCCAAGTTATATATGTTTTTAACTTGCTCACCAGCTCTAACCTCCGCACATTCCCAACCCCTGCCCCCTCCCTTCATGTGAAAAAAATTGGACAATTCTGATCTAACAACCAGGCTCATGAGACAGAATGGCCTACATTGTTCCTGTGCTCTTAGAAGGTAGTGCTGCTGCAAATTACAGGCAGTGGGCAAAGCCATGGAGGGATTTACAAATAAAGATTTTGAAGTTAACATTCTGGAGAATGGGAGCCAGTCATTATCTGCCCACTTAAAGGCTCAATTAGAAGGTTGCCTGTTGCTTCCCCTGTCACAACCACAACAAATGCAGGAGCAGGTGAGTAGACCTGGGGAGATGTGCTCATTTTACACACCCACCACCCTTGCAACTGCAAAGCAACTCAGGGGAGTGCAAAATTCTGCCCTTACTGTTGAACAGAGTATCCAACAGCACAAAGGCTTTGAAAAGAGGTAAAGAAGCAGGTGGCGCATATGATAGCTGACCCACATATGGAAGATAGCACTGAGTGGCAGCATACTGGTTACAGAGAAAAGAAAACATTTATGAGGACACATTGACTGTATTATATTCGGCAAGCAAGGAACTGCATAATAGTTATCCCATGGATCTAGACAGTGGAGAACAGGCACTGCATAATGATGGTACGGTAAACCAAATTGGATAATAGCAGAGAGGTCAAAAACAAACAGTGAAACACAGAAAATAATAGACATCATCATTTGAGACTTTGGTTAGACCGCTTCAATGCTGGAAGAAGATGGAAGTTGGACTGAAATGTTTAAATAGTGATTTTGGGAGCGATAGACACAGAACTAGAATAACATGTGGAAGACCTCAGAGAGGTTAATAGAAGAGATATATCAAGGCCTAGTAATACCTATTCACATACGTATTAAAAATGGTTTTGAAAGGCATAGGATGATTTCTCAGGAAGTGCTTGGGCAGTGAGTGGATTCAGGGAGCAGAACGTGGGGCTCATAGAAGACAGCATCTTGAAAAGGCCAGAGAAAGTCAGTAGGTGACATTCTTTCTTCTGCAGGCTTATAACCAACGTCTCTGTAAATGTACCATTATCACTTCAAGTAATTCCACATTTCAACTTACATTTCTCCTGAATTTGCTTTTAGATTTATGAGTTGCTACCTTATATGGCCTTCAGTTTCAGATTTCCTCCAAAATTGAAAGATTTTCTCTATATCTATCTTATTAAATCACTTCATAATATTAATCTATCATAACTGTAATATAATCTATCAACTCCTCTCTTAGCCTCTTCTTTTCTGGAAAAGAAAACAATTTCAGTTTCTCCTGCTGGTTGTTCTGTCTCAGTTCTGATATCATTATTATAATTTTCTTTGGACTTTCTCCAAAAAGTATCTGTATGTCTTTTATGACCTGGAGGCCCATGGAAATTGGGAGGGAGTTGAAAGATGCAACTGATCGTGGACAAAGTAAACCTGAAGTATCCTTGCCCTCCAAAAGATAATTAGAGTCATAGAGTCATAGAGCATGGAAACAGGCCCTTTGGTTCAACTCATCTGCACTAACCAGACATCCCAATCTGACCTAGTCCCATTTGCTAGCATTTGGCCCATATCCCTCTAAACCCTTTCTTTTCATTTCCCCATCCAGATGCCTTTTAAATATTGTAATTGTACCTGCCTCCAGCACTTCCTCTGGCAGCTCATTCCATACATGAACCACCCTCTGCAAAGCTAGCCCTCGGGTCCTTTTTAAATCTTTCCCCTCTCACTTTAAACCTATGCCCTCTAGTTTTGGACTTGCCCACCCGAGGAAGAAGACCTTGGCTATTCACCCGATTAACATCTCTCATAATTTTATCAACCTCTATTCTGGAGCTAATGGTGATTTTGGCAAATTGAGTGTATGGTATATATGATAAATATGCAATTTCTCCATGTAGAAGGCAAATAATATCATTGAAGGAACATTAGAAACTAAAGAAACATGCATAAAATTTCTTGGAGGGTTTTCTGGAATGGAAATTAGCATAATTCCCAGAGGAATACCTAAGAAGTGATTTTTGACCATCATCCACCAAAGTTATGGCAAGAAATTGAGAAATCCCATAGATATTCACTTCCATAGCAGGGAACTAATTCTTTTTGCTGTTTGGGTTTCAGAACCATTTCGGTTAAGACATCTAAGCAGGATTTGTTGAAATATACTACAAAAGTATTGTTAAACACCACAGTTCAATTGCAATACTAGCTTAGGCTCTCTCTGTGCCATAATGACAAAATCGACATCCTTGTTTTTACAATAGGCATTCTTGCTTTTTTAATCAGAGGTAGTCTGTCACCAGTCTGCAATCAGTGCCAGAGAACGTATGTTTTTCATAAACTTATTATTTAACCAATTCAATACCTGATTTTAAAAAGCACAATTTTCTGATTAAATATTTTTAATGAGTTAATTCAATAAAAAAAGTGCAAATACAACTGGTTAGAGAATTATTTTACTTACAGCTAACTTTTTCAAGTGGTTTCTCATACCTGAAACTTCTTCCTCCTTGTTCTGGTTATCACCTTTTTTTGCTAGTCCTGGAGTCATTTTATAAATTTTTTGCAGCAACAAATATTCAAAACACATGGAGAACAAATTCCAACCAGCTATAAAGCCACATCCAACTACAGAAGAGCTAAAAGTCATGATCTGGCCCACAGCCATTGGTGAAAGCAGTTTGCTGAGAAGATCAATTTGCCTCAATGTAGCATTCATGCCTAGAAAAGCAAAAGCAAATCTTGATTTAGTAATTTTCAGGTATGAACAGTATTCTACACCGTGTTTATACGAATAACTAATAAAATTCAGATTTCAGACTTGTGAGAAGTGTTGAATGATCAGGATCGTATTTTTACCCCGAACTTCTTTTCATATCAAAGCCGAATTTTCATCATCTATGACAGCCATGGACTACTTAAAATTAAACCTATGCCCTCCAGTTTTGGATTTCCCCACCCAAGGAAAAAGGTCTTAGCTATTCACCTATCCACATCCCTCATGATTTTATAAACTTCTGTTAAATCCACTTGAAACTTTTGTATAAAATTTCTCTACCTGTAAGATTTGTTTAAACATTCTGCTGAATGGTCCACACCTGAGATGCCATAACATCATTTTACAGATGCTGACTGATCAGTTGTAAATTTACATTTTCTGCATTTATTCTAGATTTCCATATTTACAGTTTTCCTTTTTTATTTTATTCAATGTTAAACATTGTACTTTGAAAGACTTATAACTTGAAATATTTCAAAAAAGGTGATTTTAAAAAATAATATTGGATGTACTAATTTAGGAAAGATCTTAAAGCAAACAAAAACGTTACTTAAAACAATGTTAAGACTGTATAATTACAAAAACGGCAGAATTCACTTTATTTGAGATTTGTTTAATGTTGACCAGAAAACATTTCCAAAAATCTAAATTATTGGAATGAAAACATAATGTCCAGGACTAATCTCTTTGAAAGGAAAGCATATTTCACTTTTATCAGTGCAAAATACCCAGATTTTGAAGAAAAAATATAGAAGTGACACTACTTTAAGAAATTTGGGACCGCTGAGTTCTCATGCACAGAAGGAATATGTCAATCTTTTTTCAAACCATAATATAGGAATTCTTCTACCAAATGAGGCAAAATAATGCACATTTAAACAGTTTTATCAACACTATTTCAACTATATTAATAAGAAAATCTGTAAAATATTGAGCCATGACATTTCAGCTGCATAGTGTCACAAATATTTCATTCATGGTTCACATTGCCCCTCCCGTCACAGGCTGATTGTCTCCTACATATTCGGCTGATAGGTTCAAAGTGAGCGTATCAGCAGCATGCACAAGAGGGAACCAGCTTGTGATTGGAGGAGCAGCTCCTCACCATTTCCCTCCCTTTTATTTATGGGAGCAACATTTCCCAGATTGGTTGCCCTCATGAGTGGATTTTCCTAGGTAGTGTGGGGATTTCCAGGGGCAGATCCATCTGGCACCTCTGTATATTTTGAGCACTGCATCCAGAGAGATGTTTTGTTCTGGATTTTGAGTCAAATTAAAAATTAAATGAACCCCAAAAGATTGTAAAACCCATTTATGAAATCAGATTAAAAGAGAAATTGTAAATGAGGGATAATTAATCTAAGGGTCAACCAGAAGACATACCATTGCTGGTGGAGTTTGGGAGACTTTTTTGGTTTGAATTTATTAGGGTCTTTGCTGAGATCTACTTACAGTTTGAACCTTTGGTTATTTGCCGCTCACAAAGAGAATACCAAAGTAAATGGAAACTGAGTAAGCCACAAACATCATATTTGACCACGTCTAGTTTAGCCTGAATCTCAGATTGAATTTTGTGAGGAACAGGAGTTTGAAGATTGTCTAGTTTCAAACTAGTGGTAATATCTACAGTGGGACTCCTGCTGCCTCACTGGAAAATAAATTAATCAACTGCATTAACTTGGAAATATTAAAAACTAAGCTGAATAAGCAACTGTTATATATGTAAAGTACATAAAAATTGATCTTTGAGAAAGCCTGGAGCTGAGGAAAATTCTCCAGAGGATGGAGCATATTTATGAGTGGTCCCTCACATATGCAGAAGTAAATAATTTTAAGATTGATGTATCTTATAAGAGAATTCTTGGGGGAAGTAAGAGGTTAACCCATGTCCGTAACATAAGTAATTATAAGCCTTTGTGCTAAATCACTTGTACTTGCTTTGTTTAATTGATCCATTTAAATTTGTGTTTTGTCTATAAAAAGTGAAATCGTCTGATGTGTTCCTGTTAGTAAAAACAAGTTGTTTGGATTTCTTTTGAAAAGTGAATGGTCTCTAACAAGATCATAACAAAATCAATCTATAGACAGTTAAGAAAATCTTACTGATAAAATGATTTTCGACAAGTATTTTAAATTAAGATCAATGTCTATTGTAGCCTAGTGCTGTCACAAATGCGGAAAATCTTGTCTCATTCTGCTTTCATATGAAAACAGGTTAACAGAGAAAATATAGTCCCAAATGTATGTCATTTAATTTTTCCAGGAAGTCTGAAATCTGACTTTTGCTTTGAAGTAAATAAACCTCAATTGATTTTGTAATATCGTCAAAAATAAACACAGAAACTTTATTTGTAGTATCCTTTACATAATACAATTGCAACTACCTAGCATGGCAGATGGAGAAGTGCCTTCAGGAAATTTATCATGTCAAGAATTATCCTGACTGGTTGTTGGTAAGTTTTATGTACATCAGACAGACAGCAAGAGAAAGGACACTACACATAGTAAGGGTAAGCAGGTCAGCCAAGGGACAGGGAACAAAAATTCATCAGCTAGTGAGAAAATGCACACAGGCAATGACAGCATGCATCTCAAAGCCATGGTGGAGAGGTGAAGCACGTGGTTGATAAGTCACAGGAAAGACATGCTTAATGGGCACACAAGGAAGAGGAGAATACACATTGAACCTGAGAAAACACAAACAGAGGATGAGAATGCTTTGGGCAATAAAGACGTGAGGCAGATACAGAATTTAAAACATAGGGATGGGTTAGTATAGATTCAATAAGCACAGATGGAGGAAAGAAGTTAAAGAATGCATGCAAGAATTTTTACTCACACATACTAAAAGCAAAACTGCCAAAATTAATATTGAAAGCAAGATCATTTTATGGAAATGCTAAATCACAAGTAACTTTGTGGACATTTCTGCAATTACTACCTTTGATTCCAAAGTGAAAAACGAAAATGTATATCTTTTCATCAACCAAGAGACTGTATTTTTTCAAAAGAGCTATGATAGTTACTTGATAATTTGTCACTGTCACCAGCAACCACTATAATCCAATCCCGTTGGATTGCAATTGACATTGCTGTGCTAGCCAGGTCTGCAATCACACCAACGATGATCACAAATGTGTAACAAACAATCTGTTAAACAAGAAGTAAATTGATTAACATTAAGCAAGAAAGTTAACTATATAGTGTCTACAAAGTGTTTCATGCTCATGTAAAGCAAAATAACATTTTGAGAGTAGGGAATTCATGCAAGGCCAACTGTTAAATGAAATCACTGCCACTTATGGAATAGTTGTTTGTTCTTAGTGTTGAAGACAGCCATTTACTTAGGACATGTGAACCCCTTAATACACCAGTGTACTTGAATAGTGTAAAATCTGCAACTCTCAGTACAACTGTATTCTTGAGCATGCTCGTAGCATAACCACATGTCATGAAATGTAAGATGACCAAACCATTTAGCCTTTTCTTTAACGGAACCATTAGCCCAGAAAGTAAACCTGACTATCAGGTACAATTAGGATTCTACTTACTGCCAATTGGACTGATGCATTTAAAGTAACTAAACTTGCCTATAATCTTAATACAACATGTAAAATTCTTAAGTGACTTGATAGAGTAACAATTGGGGGAATGTTTCTCCTTGCTGAGGAATCTAGAACCAGGGTATACAAAGTCAGAAAAAAAGGATCAGCTATACGATGGAGAAGAGAGGAAATTTCTTCACTCAAAGATTTCTGGATCAATGTAATTTACTATCCTAGAGAGCTTTGTACGTTCAATTGTTGAATTGAATTACACCTGCCAAATTTTTGCCCACTTACTTAGCCTATCTAAATCTCCTTGATGTGCCTTTGCATTCTCCTCGTTAAACTAGGTGAAAGTGTCAGTTATGTTATCTATAAACTTAGAAATACCACATTTAATTCCCTATTCGAAATCATTGATATAGGTTGTGATTAGTTGGTGCAGAGCACTGATCCTATTATTACCCCACTGGTCAAAGGTGCTAAACTGAGAATGAACTTCTTATTCCTACATTTTGTTTTCTGTCTGTTAGCCAGTTCACAATCCATGCCAGAATATTCTGAACATCCCATGTGCTCTTACTTTGTTTAATTACTTCATGTATAGAACCTTATCAAAAGCTTTCTGAAAATCTAATTATATCACATCCACTAGACTCCCATTTCTAATTTGCTAGTTACATTCTCAAAAATCACCTGCAGATTTGTTAAGCGTTATTTCCTTTTCATGAATTTCTGTTGTTCTGATACAAAAATAGAAATTGCTGGAGAAACTTAGCAGGTCAGGCAGCATCCGTGGAGAGAAATCAGAGTTAATGTTTCGGGGTGAGTGACCATTCCTCAGAACTGATGTTGTTCCAGTTTTAGCATCAGCATTCCTTTGTCTCACAATCTTCGGTTAATCTTTCATCATCCCTGGAAGTCTCCAATTCCCCTGTCTGCTGCCCAGATTTTCTGCTGTTCTTTCTTGATTTATCCCTTGTTCCTGTCCCCAGTTAGTTGGCTTCTCCAACCAACAGAAAAGTGAAAAGAAGCCAGAAAACCTCAATGATATGAGGCTTTAGGATAATAAATCTGATCTGAGGGCTAACACAGGTAACTGACAGGATTGGTGGCAGCACGGCAACAGAGAGAAAAGAGTCAATAGAAAAGAGATAGGAAAAGAGTAAATAGTGACTAGGAAGAGAGAACAAGATGTGTCCAGAGAGGACTGTGTCAGCCAAAACAGGGCTTACAGAAATGGATACACCAAATATGGTGAGTGTGTTACTGAAAGGACAGTACACATAGCAAAATGTAAAAGAGAATATAGGATGAGGAGAAAAACCTCAGCCAATTTGGTTCACTTCTCACGGTATCAAGAAATGGCTGAAGCAGCTGGATACTGCAAACACTGTGGATCCTGACAACATTCTTGCAGTGACATTGAAGACATGCTCCAGAACTTGCCGTGCCCTTAGCCAAGCTGCTCCAGTACAGTCACAATACTGGCAGCCACCCAAAAATGTGGAAAATTGCCAAGGTAAGTCTGGTCCACAAAAGGCAGGCAAATCCATCCTAGCCAATTACTGCACATCAGTCTACACTCAATCATCAACAAAGTGATGGAAGGTGTGATGAAACACTGTTATCGCATGAGACTTAGTCAACAATAACCTGCTCTCTGACAATCAATTTTGGTTCTACCAGGGCCGCTCAGCTCCTGAATTCATTGCAGCTGCGGTCAAAATATGAACAAGACAGCTGAACTCCAGAGGGAAAGTGAGTTTGATTGTCCGTCACTTCAAGGCAACATTTGACCAAGTGTAGTAGTAAGAAGCCTTAGTGAGACTGGGGGATCAATGGGAAATCAGGGGTAAACTCTATGGTTGGAATTATACCTAGCAGAAAGGAAGACAGTTGTGGTTATTGGAGATCTGTTACATCAGCTCAGGGCATCTCTGCAGGAGTTCCTCAGGGTAGTGTCTTAGACCCAACCATTTTTAGCTGCTTCACTAATGACATTACCTCCATTGTAAGACCAGAAGTGGGAACATTTGCTGATGATTACCCAATGTTGACTTCCATTCGTGACTCCTCAGATACTGACGCAACTGTAGCAGGACCTGGACAGCATCCACACCTGGGCTGATAAGTGGCATGTAACATTCACACCACAAAAATGCCAGGAAATGACCATCCCTAACAAGAGAGAATCCAAGCATCGCTCTTGATATTTGCATTACCGTCACCTAGTTCTGCACCATCAACATTCTGGGAGACATCTCAAAGCCTGTCCACCACTTACAAGGCTCAAGCCAGGTATATGATGGAATATTATAGATGTTTGGATGAGCGCAGCTCCAACAATACATGCAAATCTCAACATCATTCTCAAAATAAAGCAGCTTGCTTGACTGGCACCCCATTCAACATTTACAACATTCACTCTCTCCACCTATGACACACAGTGACTGCAGTGCATATCGCTTATAAATGCAGTGTATGTCACTTATAGAATGCACTTCAACAACTCACCAAGGCTCCTTAAACAGTACCTCCGAAACACACAACCTCTAGCCTGTAGAAAGACAGAGCTGATAATGCACAGGAATAGCATAACTGCAAGTTTCCTCCAAGCCACATGCCATCTTGATGTGCAATTATATCACATGGCTTCATTGTTGCTGGGTCAAAATGCTGGATCTCCCTCCCTTACAACAGCATAAACGTACCATTAATCATTGTCTGCAGTAGTTCAAGAAAACTACCTACTACTATCGTCTCAACGATAATTCAGGATAGACAAGAAATGCTGCCCTAGCCAGAAATGTCCACCTCCTGTGAACAATTTTTTAAAAAAGTATTATGTGCCTTTGAGTCAGAAGGCTTTTGGCTCAACTCCCACCTCAGAAACCTGAACACAAAATCTAGGTGATAGTTCCATGCAATAGGCAGTCAGAGGCTCCTACCTTTTAAATGAGACATTAAACTGAGGCACTGTTTACCCTCTCTGATAAATATAAAATGATCCATTACACTATTTTGACAACTACAGCTGTTCTACCTGGTGTTCCAGCTAATACTTAACCCCTAGTCATCACTCACTAAACCAACACATTGATCACTGTCTGACCATTGCCACATTGTTGATTGTAAAGTTTGTTGTGCACAGATTTACATCACAGAAGTGACTAACCTCTAAAATACTTAACTAACTGTAAACTACAATGGGTTATTCTGAAATGACAGTCGATGCTATATAGAAATTTGGGCCTAGGAGTTTGGAAGTGCCCAGTAAGCATCCTGAACCCTTAAAACCACGAGAGTAGACAATTGCTGTACACTTAAAAATGTACATATGTTTGATGTAATTTCCAATAAGTCCTTTCAGCTCCATATTCAAGGCATGTAGTACTGTGTTTCAGGTCTACAAAAATCAGCTCTAACACTCTATAATTTTCTATACTTTCTCTCCTGTTGTCAAACTGTCCTTTTTTTAAATTACATCATCCAGATGACCTACTTATAACTTTACCCAATCTATATTCATTGATAGCCTTTTCCTCCCACCTACCCAATTCTTTCATTTTGAGACTGCTGTCCACAGACAGTCGTTTCCCACCTTCGCAACAGCTCCTATTCCTAAATAGCAGGCTAAAAAGTTGCATTCCCTGCCACAACTAAAATCAGGTTTAGATTCAATGCCTTTTGTGGCCATGGTTGCTATTTGACCTTAAATGAACAAACGGTTTCCTATTTTGGTGCTGAGAAAGCCTTCTTTATATGAGGGAGGAAAAGTAATGAAAGGTCACAGATTTCCTTCTTTAATACCACAATCCCGTCCACTAACCCATGTCTGCTCTTCCTCTTTCTGTTAACTCTTGCCACTCCCACTCTGCTCCCAAATATTTATGCCTCCTCCCTTATGTTTCATCAAGGACTGAAACCATATTGCGAACTTTAACTAAGATCTACATTTTTAAAGCATTGAGTATACTGAGTAAAAGCTTACTCAATACTTTAAAAATAACTTGTAACCAGTTCCTCAACTATCTATAAATAATGAATGCCACACAAATAAAATTATAGCACTTTTCTCAATATTAATCCACAAATCTCTTCTCACTGTTGCCAAAGGATGTCCATTGTGGGATTGTGTCCAGAATGTGAAATTGTAAATGAGTGGCTTTTGTTCTTGTATATAAATATACAATGAATATTATTTTTTTCTACATGTCCAGGGCATTTTGGAAGATGGTGTAGGTATGCAGGTAGGTTGGAGACATGGAAAAGTATTCTGAAGAAGTGCAGAGTAATATGTTTTTAACATTGCTCAATGGATTCTTTACAGCAATAAGGAGTGGGAAGTGCTATGTGGCGGTATGGTGTTGGGCTGTTGATTAGAGATGTGTTTGATTGTTAGTGTAGTATAAGCAGGGTTACTAGGTCTAGGAAATCTAAGTATATTCTAGCATTCTCACACCCAGTCAACAGTTACCCAAGACCAAGCTCCCACTATTTCAACTCTCAAATAATACTATCAGTTCTCTTCGACCCAAGATCGCTCCCACTAATAACCAAGGCTTTCCCCTATCCAAAGTCCAACATCAGGCTACTACTTGGCTGTTCCCATTTATTGCTCCACAGAATCCATTTAGCACTACTAAAAACAGAGAAAAAATATTTTCCTAGACAAATTTGCAATTCATTCAAAGTTTGTCATTATTTTAAACACTCGTTATGCGTTGTTTGGGTAAACGTTGAGAAAATGACATTAATAACAATTAGGAGCACAAAGAAATTAGTATAAGAATAACAGCATATATTCTCAACAAAAAAAAGCCTTCCTTGACAAGCAAAATTTACACTTACTTACCTTCATCCAACCATTCCATAGGATTGTGATCTTAGTCTCATAAACAAATAACAACATAAGCACTACAGCACATAAGATCACTGAGAGATTCTGGATAAGAAGAGCAACTTGTACAACTAAAATTCAAAAGAATAGAAAATACTGGTTAACATTTAAAACATCAATAAATAAGATTGTTGTTACTTTACTTTATTAATGGTCATCATTAACTTTATTTTCTGCATAATAAAGCCATCAAACCTTCCATTCTGGTATTTCTGTCAACCCAGTTTCCAACTAAGGCACCAAAGAGTATAAGTGATGAAGAAACAGCCAAACCAAACACAGCTGGAAGCAGCAAGCTATTTTCATAGAGTTCCACCAGGAAAAGTGAGACAGCAAAATGCCACATGCGATCGCCCTAAGGAACAAAATGCAAATGCATTATAACACATTCAGATTTTTAAAATATATATATTCTTGGCGGGTGGGGGGAAAGAACAAAAAATATTGTCACCTGCCCTTTCTAGGGTTCCCTGAACCATAAGAGAAGATATTGTGTTCCCATCCCTCAGGAAACACAGATTAATCTGAAAGTGGGTAGGGGGAAGTAAAGTCACTTAGCTAACACAGTTCGAACAGAGAATGTAAGATATGGGAGATAACAAGGTGTAGAGCTGGATGAACACAGCAGGCCAAGCAGCGTCAGAGGAGCAGGAAGGCTGACGTTTCGGGCCTAGACCCTTCGGGTCTCAGATTCTCCAGCATCTGCAGTTCCTACTATCTCTAAGATATGGGAGACTGTGGACATGAATGGATAGCTCAATATTCTGCAGCAAACAATATTTAGACTAAGAAATCTAAAGCTGTAATATACATATAAAAGAAAATCACTCTATGATGAATAACTTTCATTTTGCTGCATTTTAACATCTTCTGAAACCTATTTTCAGGGTATGCAGAGGTAAAAGTGACTAATTTCCTTCTCAGATCGGGCGTATAGTTCTGTTCAAACTGCATTTTACTGAATGGCAGCATCTACTTTCCAACTGCTGTCTTAAGATAAAGGGTTCCCTTGTAATTCATTGCTAATTGTAAAAATAAACTGGTATTTTACACCGTATCTATAAAGAATATTTGTGTAGTTTCTTGCACTTTAGCAGCATGTTTACAATTTGAGCAGCTTAAATAATAATTTGTGTTGATATATTACTTCAAAACAGTTGATTCTGAGACGATTTAAAATCAGTTTACTACATTTCATACAATGGAATAGTAATATAGTTAAAGTTAAAGCCATAACAAAGGCTCATGAAAAGGCTTGGCCAAGAAAAATAACTTTTCATATTTTTAATTAATATTTGAAAATTATAGTTTAATAATCCATTGTGGTAAATATAATATAAGAATCTCTACAAAGTTTCAAATGTACAATGGTGTTGAATGAAGTCACTCACCCATGTAGATAATAAATGAGCCAGGTAGATAAAAAAGTGAGCTGATTGCAAGAACCTCCAAGTAGAATCTATATTTAAAATAAAATGTTATAGTTTACTTTTTTAAAACAACCTTGATTGTGAAGGAATAATTAAATGTTTTACCTAGTCCCTTTAAACATCCTTCCTTTTTATTTCTGCCACGATGTGTGCTTATGCTAACAGAGGGCTCTTCTTCTATTTCAAAATCCATGGATAGTTTAAAAGCACCTTAAACATGAAAAGACCAAAAAAAAAATTAACTGTACAACATGCATTTATATTATAAAGCCACTTATTTTTCTCAAAATAAACCAGTCCCAAAAGTAAATAAAATGAACACTGCTATTTATTGTTGGACTTGAGTCCTGGAACTCCAAACCTAACTACCCATATGGAATGCAAAATTTGAAGAGGAGGCTCATTATCACCTTCTCAGCAACAGTTAGAGATGGACAATAAATATTGGCCCTGCCAGTGGTGTTCACATCGCATGAACAAATCCAAAAAGGAAATTGGGAGCAATTAATTCACAATTTCCAGATGTCAATTTTATATTATCTGATGCTGCAAAATTCAATTATACTTATCCATTAATAAGACATATCATTATTGTCTTGGAGCATTTAAATTGTAGTTTACTGAATATTTGGTATAATTCTTGTTTGGTTTTGTTAGACCTGAGATATCCTGGGATTATTTAAAGTTCATCAAAGATAAATGGCCCAACAAGTTACTAAGTGTTAGTTTCCCCCCATGTAGCAATAAGTAATCAAAAAGGCTAATGAAATGTTGGCCTTTATCGGTTTTTTTAAGTTGACATAAAATAAATTTTAGTTGATTGTGGTAACTAGAAATATGGAATAAAGGTGCACAAATGGAGTTGAGGTACACGTCAAGCATGATCTAACTGAATGGTGGAACTGACTTAAGAGGCTGAACTGTCTACTCATATTCTATTATGATATGTAAATATATATTTATTTTAAAATTGGTGTTGCAACTTATAAACCTCAAAATATCATCAGGTTTTATTGACTTATCTACCAGCATTTCAATAAATTATATATTAGTGAGATTAAATGCCCTAAATATTTTGATCTGCATTTGGTAATCAGCCAATGCAATTTACATGACTGTTTTAAGTTGAGTGCAGTACTAACAATTATGGTAGATTGGAATTGATGTTTGGAAGAGAAACAGGAAGCTGTTAATTGAAGCACTCCTTAATGAGCTGACGTAGACAATTTTAGGGCGTTTCTCCTTATCAAGAACACAACTAGGATATACCATTAGGAGAGAAATAAAAGATTTCAAAGAGGCAAAGATATGTGGCAAATGCAAATTAATATAGCTCAGTGTAAGTAATGCAAGTTGTGAGGAATCCCAAGGGGAAGGACTACATGCTTAGAGAAATAAGTTTCAGGTTGTAGATGCACAAAAATATGAGCTCAAATATATAACTTAGTGAGTTAACAGACAGTTTTAAATAAGATTTTGATTGGAGAAAAGCTAACTGGGAAGTAAATCATCATAGAGAGCAAAATGCAAATGTACACAACAGAAGCAGATATAGGCCATTTGGCCCCTTGAATGTGCTCTGCCATTCAATGGGATCGTGACTAATATGTTTGTGATCCAAATGACACATTTCCATCTATACCCTTTTCTTCCCTTGCCTAACAAGAATCTACCTCTGTCTAAAATACTTAATGATCCCAACTCCACCTGCCCTCTGAGACAGAAAGTTTTGAAGTTGCACATCCCTCTGAGAGAAAAGATTTCTCCTCATCTCTGTCCTAAGCGTAAACGCTACTTCTGCAGCATCCTTTCCAGATGCGAGCAGAATATCCATCTTGACAAGGAAATTCAGGATCTTACAAATTTCAATCAAGTCACCCCTCATCTTCTAAACTCCAGCGGAAACAAGATAGCATGTCTAATCTATCCTCATAAGACAACCCATTGATTACAAATATCAATCTAATAAACTTCCTGTTAACTTTCCTCCAATGCCTTTCTGAAATGAGGAGATCAAAACTGCACATAATATTCGAGATAAGGTCTCACCAATGCCCTGTAGAACTGAACCACAGCACTTTTGCTTTTATGTTCCAGGGTCCAGACCTGAAACATCAGCTTTCCTGCTCCTCTGATGCTGCTTGGCCTGCTGTGTTCATCTAGCTCTACACCTTGTTATCTCAGCCTTCTTTATGTGTTGTACTTGCATACTAACATTTTGTGACTCATGCACTAGGACACTTAGATCCCTCTGCAGCTCAGCATTCATTCTCCATTTAAGTAATATTCTGCTTTTATTTTATTCTTCCTGCTGAATTGAACAGCTTCACATTTTCCCATATTATGTTCTATCACCTGATTTTTGTCCACTAACTCAACCCATCTATATCTGTCTGCAAACTACCTATGCCTTCTTCATAACTTTGTTTCCTACCTCTCTTTATGTGTTTGCAAATTTATGCTTTGCCCCACTCATCTAAGTAATTGATGTAAATTGTAAGAAGTTGAGGCCAGCATAAACCCCTGTGGAATACTATTCGTCATATCCTGCCAATAACAGAAAGACCCATTTACGTGTTTTCTGCCAGCGAGCTGATTTTCTAGCATATTACGATATTACAACTTATACTTTGAACTTCAATTTTCCACAATAACCTTTGATATGTGACCTTATCAAATGCCTTCTGGAAATCCAATTACAGCATTTCTACAGGCTCCCCGTTATACACAGCACATGAAACTCCTTCAAAGTACTCTAATAAATTGATGAAACTTGATATCCCTTTCACAAAACCTTGTTGGCTCTGTCTGATTACCTCAAATCAAAGTGCCTTGTTATAATGTCTTTAACAAAAGATTCTAATATCTTTCATAATACAAATGTCAAGATAATGGCTTATATTTTCCAGTTTTCTGTCTCCCTCCCTTCTTGAATAAAGAGTTTATATTTGCTACTTTCTAGAATGATTAAAAATGACTGAATTGAAGGAATTTTCGACAATTAAACCAACGTATTATTAAGAAACTTCTTCAGCTAGAGGATGGTGAATACGTGAAACTCATTGCTACAGAAGGCTATGGAGGCCAAGACATTGAGTGTATTTAAGACAGAGAAAGAAAGGTTCTTGATTGATAAGGGGATCACAAGTTATGGGGAGAAGGCAGGAGAATGGGGGTTGAGAATCATATTAGCAATGATCAAATGGCTGAACAGATTTGATGGGATGGATGGCCTAATTCTGCTCCTATATCTTATGGCCTTAAGATCATAGGATGAAGTCCAACAGGATGCAGGAGTTGTCAGCCCTTACCTCCAACAATTTATTCAGGACCACTTCCCTGCTGAGTGTAATTTTATTGAGTTCTGAAGAAATATCATTTGACTCAAAATGTTAACAATGTTTCTGTCTTTGCAGAAGCTGCCAGACCTGCTGAGTGTCTCCAAAACTTAATGCTTTTATTTCAGATTTCCAGCATCTGCTGTATTTTACTTTAGTTCTTCAAAGAAACTGATTGCCTCTTCAAAAGAAACGGAGGGTATGTCTGAGCACTAAATTATATAACCAATTACTTTTGTCAGAGTAAAAGCACACAACTCAGTGTACTTTGTTAATTAAGTATTTGTGCAAATGTACGTATTGTTGCAAACTTTTGGTAAATTTTCTTCCTTAAAGTTTATTTCTTGCAATAAAGCCTTTTCTTTTTAAGTCGAGCTATTATGTAGCTAGGCAAATCAAGTGACTAAAGATGTTTCTGAACCAAATATTCTGCTTGCAGGTTAGTGTCATTTGATTCCATTCAAATCTTGAAACTGGTTTTACTTTGAAATTAGATTTACATTCATCCTCGCTATTGCCTTCCTGTCCAAATGCTTGCTTCAGTGCAACCTGTGCCAGTGGTTTCTGAAAATCAAAAGTATAAGCTAAAACATTTATTTAAAATGTTAAGGATGAAATTTGACAAGTGAAGGATAATTTCCATCTACTGACATTCAGTTTACTATTGACAATGCCAACAAAATCAGCTGCAAGTTATGATTTCGGGCTCTTGGAGGCAGCACATGTCTATCAAAATCTGTAGCAAAAAAAAATGCAAAGCAAAATCCAGCTGGAGGCACGTTTTTACATTTTTACAAGCTGAACACCAAAAATTCTCGCAGCCACATCCTTGAGGACGAGCCAACCAAATACTTCCTCATTGTGGCTGGCCTGTCAGATTTTTCCCTACCAAATACTTTGCCCTCTGATGTAATGTAAATCTAGTTCATTGTAAACATTGTTCAACCTGACCGACAGTTCAGACAACTGCGAAAGTAAATAGAAATAGAAAGAATTTAAGTGATACCAGAAGATCGATTTTTTTTGTCAATAATTAGCAGGCTGAACAGCTTCACTACTCACTCAGCGTACAAGATCACTATCAGTTGCAGGCTCCGGGGGGTTCGACAGGCGCCACCGCAGAGAAACACTTGTCTCGCAAGCCAAAAAGCTCAAGTCGGTCATGAACTGGTTTGCGCCGTTTTCTTTCGAAAGAGTTTTGGCATTTGATTTCTATCAATACTTTGTGGACCGAAGTTTGAAGCATGGACACCTCAAACCCCCAATTATGCTCCTCCAGAAATTCTTCCGGCAAAATAGACGCATGCATGGCCTTCTATTGTTAGTGTAAAACAATTAAGGCAAACCGAGTTACCAGAGTTTAAATATTGAGTATAAGCGGCTAGTTACTCATTGTTGATGAGGCAATGGTCTCAGAACCATGAAAACTACTCACGCATATCGCCAGAGGTTAGTTTCAGGTCATTTGGGCTGAAACCGGGTTCAACAAAATGTGCATAATATCATATGCCAAGTCTTAGCCTTTCGAAAGAGTACGGAAGAGGTTTACCAGGATATTACCACAGATGAAAGTCTTCAGTTATGAGATGTTGGAATTGTAAAGAATGTTCTGTTTAGAACAGAGGAGCTTAAGAGGCACCAGTGTGCTTTTGAAGATATAGAGTTTTAAAAGTAAAAAAGACCTGTTCCTTCAGGTGGAATGGGTCAAAACCAAGTGTTTGAGTACAAGTTGCTGATTACAGGATGATTTAAAACCCAAAAGAGCTTCGGATGCTGTAAATCAGGAAAAACAGAAGTTGCTGGAAAAGCTCAGCAGGTCTGGCAGCATCTGTGAAGAAAAAACCAGAGTTAATGTTTCGGGACCGGTGACCCTTCCTCAGAACTGTTAGGAAGGTCACTGGACCCAAAATGGGCCCTCACAGTGGTATTATTATTTACGACCAGGAAACAATTCAAGGTAAGTTTTTTTTTAAAAGAATTATTTATATTGTAATGAACTGGGAAGTACTTAAGTGTTTCTGGGTGTGTATTTGTGAAGTTTTGGAGTTGCCGGTGTTGTCACATCCTCAGGGAGCCAGAGAAATAAGTGACCTATCCACCCTAGACTGTGACAGACAGGGGTCTGCAATTGAGGTGCCAACTGATCTGCTGCATGACAGGGAGCTGGAGCATATCCAAAAAAAAGGCAAGCTCTGAGTCATCCCCTGTACCAGGCTGGAGCCACACATCTCCAGGCTCCTTGGCAGTGACATAAGACTGTTCACCAGATCACCAAAGCACCCAGAAACTTGGTGTGACTACCCACCAGCATTCTCCTGTATTTTGCAAGATGGTGAGTTCTGTTCAGTTGTACTGATTTTTCACCTCACCTTCTGATAAGCTGGCAACCAAATTATCCTTCACCAATGTCATGTTTGCAGGCCACTCATGCCCAGATGTGTCATCATTTGCTGATCCCAACTTTGTACTAGCCTTGAAGATATCTAAAGTGTCAGAATCTGAGTTAGTGGCTGACTATCAGATCCAGTGATAAGCCTCTTCATCAAAACTGTGTTTTTCTTTTTGAACATAGGAACATTGAGCCTGTTCTGTCATTCAACAAGATCATGGCTGATTTCTTTTGTGTTTTAACTGCCCGATAATCTTTAGGTTCTCTGCCTAATGAGAATTTATTCATCTCTCATCCACAAGGCAAAACATCCTTTCCACATCCACCTTGTCATTTTATACATTTCAATCAAGTTGTCCCTCGCTCTTCTGAATTCCAATCGAAACAAGCCCAGCCTGTCTAACCTATCCTTGGAAGTTAACAAGTATCAATCTAATCAGCCTCCTCTGAACTGTGTCCATCTCAATTACATGTTTCCTTAAAAAGACGACTAAAACCACACATGGTATTCAAGATATGGTCCTGTATCACTGAACCACAATATCCTTACGTTTACGTTCCATTCCTCTTGTTCTAAAGGATAGGATTCCATTAGTTGGCTTAATCATTTGCTGTCCCTAACTACTCACTCTTTGTAACTCATGCATTAGAATGCCAAAATTCCTCTGTAGTTTGGATTTCTGCTCTCAGTATCCATTTAAATACACTCTACACTTCCATTCTTCCTGCCAAATTGAGCAGATTTTTGATATTTGACCACTTACTCAACCCAGCTGTATCCTTCTGAAAACTCCTTAAGTTCGATTTTACCAGAAATCAGCTCTTGTGAGGGACTGACCTATCTCCTCCCTACCTCCCCACCTACACTCACCTTTACTGGCTCCATCCCCGCCTCTTTGACCGGTCTGTCTCCTCTCCACCTATCTTCTCCTCTATCCATCTTCTATCCGCCTCCCCCTCTCTCCCTATTTATTTCAGAACCCCCTTCCCCTCCCCCATTTCTGAAGAAGGGTCTAGGCCCGAAACGTCAGCCTTCCTGCTGCTCTGATGCTGCTTGGCCTGCTGTGTTCATCCAGCTCTACACCTTGTTATCTCAGATTCTCCAGCATCTGCAGTTCCTACTATCTCTGCACTGTATCAACATTTGGATTAAGTCTGTGGTTTGCATAATTTCATGATTGCAGAAGGTAGTCCTTGTCTCCGAGTAACCATTGTTGTAAGGTATCCAGCCCTTGAAGCGAAGCAGGGACATGAGAATTCTCAAGGATATATTGCCTTGTGCATAATTCTAAGATGTAGTATTGGTGATCACAGATGACTGGCACACGGATGGAATGGAATCCTTTTCTGTTCATGAATGAGCTGTGTTGATATGGTGCTCTCAATGCAATGTGATCTATGGTGTCCTGCATCCAGTTATATTGGCAAAGCCTACTGTCTGGGCTGCAGCACTGACAATGTCATGGGGAAATGAGGTGAAGCCTCATTTCATCTGGGACATACTGGAAGGGTAACTTGATATATTTGTAGGTCAAACAATGTGAGATCTAACACAAGTCCATAGTACATTCTTACAAGCAGCCACTTGCATAAAAGTTTAGCGTAACTGTTACCTTGGCAGTCACCAGGATAGGATGGCCACCTTCAGGTCGCAGTTACCACTCCAGCAGTTGGCATAGCCCTTGGCACCTCCCCCATGACTGAAGAGGAATTAAAAATTTGGGTCAGAGTTCCTGAGATTTCCCTGTTTGTCTTCCACAGGAACCTGGGATACAACTCATCCAAACCTGAGGATCTGTCCACTTTTAAACCTGCCAAAGATCTCCAGTACATCTTCACTCCCTATATCAAGTTAGCTGATTTTCTACTATGTCTCCTACAGCAAACTGGTCTTAGGCTCTCCCATGACGGGAAATATCCTTGCAGCATTTACCCTGTAAAGCTTCTTAAGAATCCTGTATGTTTAATGAGATCACCTCTCATTCTTTTAAATTCCAATGAGTAGAGTCCTACCTGTTTAACCTTTGCTGATAAGACAATCCCTCCATATCAGGGATCATCCTAATGAACCTTTTCTGAACTGCCTCCAATGAACTAATATATTTTCTTAAACAAGAGGATCAAAACTGTTCAAAGTACTCCAGACATAGTCTCATCAGCACTTGTACAGTTGCAGTAAGACTACTCTACTCTTATACTTCAACACCTTTGAAACAAGGTCCAACATTTGTCTTGCCATCATCAGTCATAGCATAGATCATAAGAGCAGGGAAGTTATGTTGGAGCTGTACACAGTTGGAGTACTGTATGTGGCTCTGGTCACCATGCTATAGGAAGATGTGATTGCACAGGAGATCTGTCAAGAGGTTTGGGATGAAATCGTCTTAGCTATGAAGGCATGCAGGATAAATTTGGGCTGTTTTCTTTGAAGCAGAGAAGGTTGAGGGGAATTTGATAGAGGTGTATAAGATTATGGGAGGCATGGCTGGGGTCATAGAACGAAGCCGTTGAAAGGCAAATAAGGCGGAAGGCAGGAGGTTTAGATGGGACTTTAGGTAAAAAATTTTCACCCATGGGTAGT
>NC_063338.1:44827574-44856119 GCF_021869965.1 Rhincodon typus
TGCTGCTTGGCCTGCTGTGTTCATCCAGCTCTGCACCTTGTTGTCTCGGATTCTCCAGCATCTGCAGTTCCAACTATCTCTGATCCAATCGTCAAAAAGTACCTGGATGAGCACTTGAAATGTTTTAACATTCAGGCCTATGGGCTTGGTGCTGGGAAGTGGGACTAGCATCAATTTAATGTATTTTTGGCAGTCAGATTTGATGAGCTGAAGAGTCTCTTCTGTACTGAATGATTCTAAGGAGGGCCATAGAATGCCTCTACATGACAAACAGACCTTATGATGAATACAGCAAAAGCTATATGCACAAATATAGTAGGAGATTGTAAGTGTGGCATTTTCCATTTCCATATAGAGGATGGCAGAGAGACTTCGCTGAGGAGCATTCTGGGAGAAATCAGCTCAGTCACCATGACTGATCAGCAGAGCGAGGAAGACCCCCCCCCCACCAAGTGATAAGTAGGAGGAAGAGCATCCAGTAGAGGATGGCAGAGGGTGGTTTGTGTTGAGGTTCGTCCCGAGCAGCTCTGTGATGCAGCACTCTGTGCTCTACAGTCTGTTCCCTGAGACACACACCAAGACAAACATCAACTGCGCCTGGAGAACCATCAACTTGGTGAAAGATGTTCTTTGCTCTGCCTGAATGTTGTTAGTCTTCCAGAACAAGGAGTTGATGCCAACTAAGCATTGCAGGCTGGTACAGTCCAAGGTCCAGGACTATGTGCTAAGGGACGCACTGCAGTTTGGGGCAGCCGCTGGCAAAGTGCAGTGGGGAAATACCACTGTCTGAGGTTCTTACGTTGAAGGTAAATGGGAGTTCGTTCATTTATCGGATCCTCCTAGTGCCTCAAATATATATAAATATTAGTGATGTATGTGTAAGAGAGGTCTTTGGTGTTTTGGATAGAGTCCAATGTTTTGTTTATTTACGTAATATGCAACTGTACAGAACTGAACTACTTTTGTGACAATGTATATATAGAAAGGTTTTTTATGAATAAAGTATATTTTTGAAATTTAAGGAAAAGCATTCTGGGGGAAGTCGGCTCAAACACCACAACTGATCAGCAGAGTGAAGAAGAACCCAGTGTCAAGGAAAGGTATGCCCCAAACATTACATTACTGTGGTGTTTCCATCCTTCCCTCCTCCTCTAACAAAAAAAAGAGGGAGATATTGAGAGAGGCTGTCAGGAATTTGTTGTAGCCTAGAGGGTATTTGGTCTGTTTGTAAAGACTGCATTGTAATTTAAGTAACCAGTTAGTGCTGCTAGTTGGTATAAGTGCAGCTAATTGAATACTGGGCTTCAGTGAGCAAGGCTAGCAAGGTAAATGTAAGACTCTTTTATCTGTCTTAGTGTAAAGGGGCAGAGACGGCAGTTAGGGCAGTGGTGTGCTCCTCCTGCCAGATGTGGGAGATCAGCGAGCAGTCTGGTGTTCCTGTCGACTACGTCAGCAGGAAGTGTGACCGGTTGCAGCTCCTCATAGACTGCATCGTTCAGTTGGAGTGGCAATTGGACACATTGAGGAACATACAGGAGACAGAGAATGTGATAGACCTAGTTACAGGGAGGTGGTCACACCACAGGTTCAGTCAGGTAGATGGGTGACCACCAGGAGAGGCAGACAGTGCAGGAGTCTCAGATGGCCATTCCCCTCTCTAACAGGTACACCGTTTTGGATAGTGTTGAGAGGAACAGCCTCTCAGGAGAGTATTAGGGCAGCCAGGCCTGTGGCACCACAACTGGCTCTGCTGTAGACCAGGGTCAGGCAAGATCCAAGCGAATGACAGTGGTCGGAGACTCGCTGTTTAGGGGCACATAGAGGCATTTCTGTGGCCACGCTTGAGACTCTAGGATGGTGTGTGGCCTCCCTGGTGCCAAGGTCAAGGATGTCTCTGAGCAGTTGAACAAAATTCTGAAGGGGGAGGGTGAGCAGCCAGAGGTCATTGTGCACACTGGTACCACTGACATAGGTAGAAAGAGGGATGAGGTCCTGCGGAGTAAGTACAGGGAGTTAGGAAAGAGGCTGAAAAGCAGGACATCGAGGGTAGTAATTTCTGGGTTACTAATAGTGTCACATGCTAGTGAGGCAAGGAATAGAAAGATAGGATAGGTGAATGTGTGGCCAAGGAACTGGTGCAGGGGACAGGGTTACAGGTTCTTGGATCATTAGGACCTCTTAGCTACACTGCAGAAGCAGGCCATTTGACCTATTAAGTCCATAAGGACCTCTGAACAGCATCCCACCCTCTCCCTGTAACCGTGCATTTCCTATGGCTAATCCAATTAGTCTGCTTATCTCTGAATATTATGGGCAATTTAGCACGGCCAATCTACCCAACCTGCACATCTTTCAACTGTGGGAGGAAACCACAGCACCCAAAGGAAACCCACGCAGACACAGGGAGAATGTGCAAACTCCATACAGACAGTCGCCTGCAGATGGAATCAAACCCGGGTGCCTGGCACTGACAGACAGCAGCAGTGCTAACCACTGAGCCACCGTGCCACCCCAACTACAGCAGGGCCATGCTGGACCTTGTACTGGCTAATGAGCCTGGACAGGTGACTAACCTTTCAGTGGGAGAGCATTTTGGAAACAGTGATCACAACTCCTTAAGTTTTAAGATAGCTATGAATAAGGATAAGTCAGGACCTTGTGGCAAGATCTAAATTGGGGGAGGACAAATTACGTCAGTATTCGATAGGGAGTGTTAATTGTGAGGAGCTGTTATCAGGCAAGTCCACATTTGAATCTGGAACTTGTTTAAAGACATGCTGGGTAAAGTTCACGACCGGCATGTTCCAGTAAGGAGGAAGGACAAGGATGGCAAGGTAAGGGACCCTTGGATAATGAGGGAGGTTGTGAATTTAGTCAAAAAGAAAAAAGCATATGTAAGGTTTAGGAAGTTAAAATCAGACAAGGGTTGTGAGGAAAATGAAGAAAGCAGAAAAGAACTCAAGCAGGGAATTAGGAGAGCAAGAAGAGGCCTTGAAATGACCTTGGCAAGTAGGGTCAAAGAGAATCCCAAGGCATTCTATTCATACATTAAAAACAACAGGATAACTAGGGAGAATGTAGGACCACTCAAAGACGAAGGAGGGAACTTGGGTTTGGAGGCTGAGGATTTGGGCGAGATCCTAAATGAGTACTTTGCGCCAGTATTTACTCAGAAAGATATGGAGGATAGTGAGATTTGTGTGGAGCATGCTCATATGCTAGGGCATTTTCAGATCAAGAATAAAGTGGTGTTGGGTCTCTTGAAGAGTATTAAGGTTGAAAAGTCCCCAGGGCCCAATATTATCCACCTCAGGTTTGTTGAGAGGCAAGACAGGAGATTGCTGGGTCCTTGATCAAGATCTTTGTATCCTCGCTAGCCACTGGAGAGGTCCTGGAGGACTGGCGTGTAGCTAATGTTTTTCTTCTGTTCAAGAAGTGAAATAGAGACAATCCAGGAAACCTTAGACTGGTGTGTCTCACATCGGTGGTTAGGAAGCTATTGGATGAGAATTGTTAGGGATAGGATTTACACGCATTTGGAAAAGAATAGCCTAATTAGGGACAGTCAGTGTGGCTTTGTGCAGGGCAGGTCATGGCTTACTAACTTGATTGAATTTTTCAAGGAGGTGATGAAGGTGATCGATGAGGATAGAGCAGTGAATGTTGTTTACATGGATTTTAGTAAGGCTTTCGACAAGGTCCATCATGGTAGGCTCATGCAGTAGATTAAGATGCACTGAATCCATGGAGTTTCGGCCGTGTGGATTCAGAATTGGCTTGCCCACAGAAGACAGAGGGTAGTGGTAGAAGGATGTTTCTCAGGCTGGAGGTCCGTGACCAATGGTGTTCTGCAGGGATTTGTGCTGGGACCTCTGCAAAGATCGGTGGAGTCCTGGATAATGTAGAAGGTTATCAACAGATATAGTGGGATATAGATCGATTGCAGATATGTGGTGAGAAATGGCAGACAGAGTTTAATCAACGTAAGTGTCAGGCGCTGCACTTTGGGAGATCAAATGTTAAGGAAAAGTATACAGTTAATGGCAGGACCCTGAACAGCACTGACATACAGAGGGATGTTGGGGTTCAAGTCCATAGCTCCCTGAAAGTGGTCATGCAAATAGACAGGGTCGTAAAGAAGGCGTATGACATGCTTGCGTTTATTAGTCGGGGAAATTGAGTATAAGAGTCAGGATGTCATGTTGCAGCTTTATAAGATTTTGGTTAGGCCACACTTAGACTATTGCGTTCAATTCAGGTTGCCACATTACAGGAAGGATGTGGAGGCTTTGGAGAGGGCAAGAAGAGGTTTACCAGGATATTGCCTGGATTAGAGGGTATGAGCTATAAGACGAGGCTAGAGAAACTCTGGTTGTTTTCTCTGGAGTAGTGGACACTGAGGGCAGACTTGATAAAAGTCTATAAAATTATGAGATGCATAGATAGGGTTGACAGTCAGAATATTTTTCCTAGTTTCAATGTCTAATACTAGGGGACATGCACTTAAGGTGAGAGGGGGAAATTCAAAGGAGACTTGAGGGGCATTTTTTCCACAGAGTGTGGTAGGAGTCTGGACTGCACTGCCAGGAGTAGTGGTGGAGACAGATATGATAGGGACATTTGAGGGATTTTTCGATAAGCACATGAATATGCAAGTAATGGAGAGATATGGACCAAGGGCAAGCAGAAGGGATTAGTTTAATCTGGCATAACAAGGTGTAGAGCTGGATGAACACAGCAGGCCAAGCAGCGTCAGAGGAGCAGGAAAGCTGACGTTTTGGGACTGGACCCTTCTTCAGTGTCATGTTCAGCACAACATCATGGGCTGAAGGGCCCATTCCTATGTTATACAATTCTATGCTCTATTGCGTTTATAATTTATAAGTATGGAACGTAATGCAGAAAATGCTCGGCACAGTGAGTCTAAGGCTCAGCCTCGTAATCAAGACCCCTCCCCTTCCCCCGAACTTCTGTTTCTTCTTACTTGCACTCCCTGTTGCGCCTATCAGTACTGAGCTTCCACACATTCCCACACACTACTCTGAATTACGACTTAATATCCCAATATTACTCCTCAAGTCCTGACCCTATGGCTTATTCTTGTTATGCTGCACTGTCTTGGGCAACTCACACACCATCCCCCACCCAACTCCGCCACCGAAGCCAGAGTGGTTATTACCATGGATGAACCAACTACCCACTGAAACCCATCTTCTCCGACGCACTACCATCTCCACCCAATTACATGTTGAATTTTGCTCCTTCAGAATTATTTGTCTCCTCCAAATCCCATCATGTTGTCTCCAATCACCACAATTAACTTTTCCAAACTTCCCACCATAGCAGGGGCCTGTGTTAAAATCCTTAAACTTTCATTGGGTTGACCTACAAAACGTGACCATTGCCCATCCCCCAACTGACTTCGGTGGACAGCCGCAGCTGTTGTGTGACTGACAGGATTCCCGAGTGTTCTCTGTGCAGCTCCAGAAGTGACTTGCTGAGACTTCCTGGACCTGCAGGATTGACCATGGCCCACTCTGCAAATTATAGTGATACAGATCCCCTGAGCCTAATTACCCCAAGTGGCTGTTTGGCCATTTCCAAGCCTCTGGGCTGTTATCGGACATTATCACTGACTTACTCTGCCAGGACATCCTGACTGAATGCTGTCTTCCTTAGCTGGACTGAGGACTTTTGTTTTATTCATTACACTGACAAGGGCATTGCTGGCTAGGCAGCATTTATTGCCCATCCCTAATTGCCCAGAGGACAATTCGGAGTCAACCACATTGCTGTGGGTCTGGAGTCACATGTAGGCCAAACCCGATGGCAGTTTCCTTCCCTAAAGGACATTAGTGAACCAGATGGGTTTTGCCGACAATGGATTCATGGTCACCATTAGATTCTTAATTCCAGATATCTATCAAATTCAAATTCCACCATCTGCCGTGGCAGGTCCCCAGAACATTATCTAGGTCCCTGGAATAACAGTCCAGCGATAATACCATTAGGCCACTGCCTCCCCAATATACCCCTCAGAATTTGAGAGGTAGCAATTTGCTTGATGCACATGCAGCGTGTTTGTTCCAAATGCTGCTGGCATGTCATGCAGATGTAAGACTGACATAACATGATGCTTTTCAGTAAGCAACAAGTCCACCCCCTTGACTTATCACTGCTGACAACCACAACCAGCTGCCTGGCTTTGTGTTTTGCTAAACAGCGTGCAAGGCAGATGTACTGTGAGTCTTTAAGCTCTGGTTGAGGGGACAAAGTGCAAAAAGGCAAAGCAAAGCAGAAATGCTATGAACATCCAAGTAGGTGCAGAGTGAGTGATTGCTAAGAGGGCAAGCAAAGAGCCCTGAGAGGTACCCTGATTGAATCCATGAGATGGATATCTGTCCCTGCGTTCAAAAGGTCTTGGCAGCAGCATTACAATGACAGGTGCTGGTGCACTGAAATACAATACTAAAGTGCAAACTACATTAAATGTGGGTCGGAGATGGACCATGAAGATGAGGTAAGACTGCTATGCGCCCCACACCAACATTAATGGCTGAGGGATGTGGATGGTTACGACCCATGAAGCATACCTGATGTTTTGGTGACTGCTGTCCAAACGGAGGCCTGGAGGAATAAGTACCTGCTGTGACTTGTGCGTTGGGAATTGGCATCATCTAATTTCTATCCAGCATATGGGAGAATAGGAAATGCATATCAACAAGGTAAGATTAGTTAATAATGCCACGCTGATGTATGTAAATAGATACAAATAAGCCCGTTGCCACTCACATGCAAGATTCTCATCTCAACATTCAAAACTCTGTTATAGAATCAAACATTTTTCTCCCCCCAGCATTGAGAATCTCATTTCTGCCAATATCAGCCAATTTTTCCAAATGACTTGCCGACATCCATGTTCTCTGGGGTGGGAAGAACTTACCCTTTATATCTTCTTCATAACATACTTTCCTCCATCTGTGCTGTCTGTGAATTTATCTAACATGTCTCCACACTCCAAACTCATTGATGTAAATTATAAACTGTTGAGCCCCAGCAACTTGTGCATCAGTCTACTTGTCAAATCCTGCCAATCAGAAAAAAGACCCATGCCTAAGTCTATGGTCCTACACCAATCACAGCCTTTTTTCTTTTAGAGATGTGCTGTAAAATGTTTTACTATTTTGTTTGATGTTTCTTGTAAATTTTATAGTTTCTATTTGTCTTCCTTTTGTTTTACACTTGCCTTCTAATTTTTTTATAGTTATTCTTATCATGCAGCTCCTGTGCTGTATATGTGCACAATATATGCTTCTTTCCTAACTCTCAATTGTTGCCTCATATTTTTATTAATTCACTTGAAACGGAAAGTGGTTACAGTTAGAGACTGAAACTGTGTTTAATTTAGAGTCATAGAGATGTACAGCACAGAAACAGACCCTTCGGTCCAACTTGTCCAGGCTGACCAAATATCCTAAATTAATCTAGTACTATTTGCCAACTTTTGGCCTATATACTTCTAAACCCTTCTTATTCATGTACCCATCCAGAAGCCTTTTAAATGATGTTCTTGTACCAGCCTCCACCACTTCCTCTGGCAGCTCATTCCATACACGCACCAAACTCTGCATGAAAAAGTCACCTGTTAGGTCCCTTTTAAATCTTTCCCCTCTCACCTTAAACCTATGCCCTCTAGTTTTGGACTCCCCATCCTCAGCCTCTGACTCCCTCGGGAAAATATCCCCAGCCTATTCAGCCTCCCACTATAGCTCCAACCCTGGCAACATCCTTCTAAATCCCTTCTAAACCCTTTCAAGTTTCACAACATCCTTCCTATTGCAGAGAGATCAGAATTGCATGCAGTATTCCAAAAGTGGCCTAACCAATGTCCTGTACAGTCGCAACATGACGTCCCAACTCCTATACTCCATGCACTGACCAATAAAGACAAGCATACTAATGCCTTCTTCACTATTCTATCTACCTGAAACTTCACTTTCAAGGAACTACGAACCTGCACTCCAAGGTCTCTTTGTTCAGTGACACCCCCTAGGACCTTACCATTAAGTGTATAAGTCTTGTCCTGATTTGCCATTCTAAAATGCAGCACCCCACATTTATCTAAATTCAGCTCCATCTGCCACTCCTCAGCCCATTGGCCCATCTGATCAAGATCCTATTGTACTCTGAGGTAAACTTCTTTGCTGTCCACTACACCTCCAATTTTGGTGTCATCTGCAAACTTACTAACCATACCTCCAATGTTCACATACAAATCATTTATATAAATGACAAAAACCAGTGGACCCAGCACCAATGCTTGTGGCACACCGCTGGTCACAGGCCTCCAGTCTGAAAAGCAATCCTCCACCCTTTGAGCCAGTTCTGTATCCAAACAGCTAGATCTCCCTATATTCCATGTGATCTAACCCTGCTAACCAGTCTACCATGAGGAACCTTGTTGAACGCCTTACTGAAGTCCATATAGATCACGTCCACCACTCTGCCCTCATCAATCCTCTTTGCTACCTCTTCAAAACACTCAATTAAGTTAGTGAGACATGATTTCCCATGCACAAAGCCATGTTGACTATCCCTAATTAGTCCCTGCCTTTCCAAATACATGTAATTCCTGTCCCTCAGAATTCCCTCCAACAACTTGCCCACCACTGATGTCAGGCTCACCGATCTATAGTTCCCTGGCTTTTCCTTACCACCTTTCTTAAATAGTGGCACCAGGTTAGCCAACCTCCAGTCATCTGGCACCTCACCTGTGGCTATTGATGATACAAATATCTCAGCAAGAAGCCCAGCAATCACTTCCCTAACCTCCCACAGGGTTCTAGGGTACACCTGATCAGGTCCCAGGGATTTATCCACCTTTAATATGGACGTGTTTCAAGATGTCGCTATTTATTTTAGGTTACTTTCTTTTGCTTATGCGACCTCAGATGCAATTCTTAGAGAAAAATGGAAAGATCAACTTCAGCACTGAAAGCTTCATCTGCCATCATAAAGTCTTAATTGGAGAAACATTGTCACTTACCATACACAAGAATACGGTGACATGTGTTTTACCAAGCTAGATCTGAGACAAATCCTCCTTCTATCTGATCAATTGATATGGAAACCTTCTTAAAATGGCTTGTATCTATTATGCTGATCTTAATGAAGATAACTGAAAAATAATTCTAATTTTAATGAGACCAGCAAGAACTCTAATTTAAAATGACATGTAAACAGGCAAAAATAATCCAAAACATGAAAAAGAAATTTGCCATATCAAAATTATTACGTTTCAATTGTTCAAGCAAAATAATTTGAATCATGTGCTGCTATACCACCTATGGAAGAATTAATCTTGTAGCACTGAATTTGTTACCCAAGAATATATAATTTAACCTCCTTGATGCAATATATCCTAGGAAGCAACTCATTACCGCAGTGGTTTACTATAATATTAGAGCACCACAGAACAAGAAACAAGATAATGTTTATTTATCGGTCAAATTTTGACAATTTTGCTGTAAAGCTGAAAAGTACAACATGTTGGTAATTACATAATTGAGAACATACACAATAAAATGCAATACAATCTATTGCAGTAGCTAAAAAATAAATTCGTACGAACTGAGTATATTCACAATGAACTGATGCTGGGATTTCCTTCTCAAATAGTTTAGCGTCCATAAAATTCCATTGGAGGTCTTATTGATACTGCCCTAACTGATGGGATTTATTGAGTAGCTCATACCAGAAAGTCAAGCTCAAAAAGTGGTTCTCACATATACTGGGAGAAGTTCTATGAAAATAGCATAGTCAACTTTGAGGCAACAGAATTCTACACAAACAAATTTTGTAATATTAAATATTAAAAGTACACTCCATTCACATTTTTTATTTAAGCATAAAGTACTTGGACTTCTTGAATGGCCAAGTGAGTTTATCTAATAAATAGCTAACACAACTAAGTCTGCTTTCAGACAATTAATATCTTTTCTTGAACTGCAGACTAAGAGTTTTTTCCTTCAATCACAGAACACGTGAGGCCAGCTTTTGTTACACATTCCTAATTGACCTTGAGAAACTGGCGGTGAGCTGCCTGAACCGCTACAGTCCAAGTTGTGTGGATACAGCCCAAGCAACAATATATGTCCAAGTCAGAAGTGTGACTTGCAAAGCAACGTGCAGATGAGCTCTTTATTAACCGTACCCCCGCCGCTCCCAACCACAACCTCTCATATGTCTACTGCTCTTTCCTTTCAAGTAAAGGTCACAGGTTTGGGAGTTGCTGTCACTAAAAAGTGCCTTGGTGAGCTGCACAAACATGTTTAGATGGTACTCATTGCAGCAATTTTATGCCATGACTGGGGGAATTAATGTTTAAGGAGATGGCTGGGGTGCTTAGCAAGCAGACTGTCTTAGCTGTACCTTAGATTATGTCAAGTTTCCTCAGTGTTAGTGAAGGTGCACTCATCTATATAAGTGGAGAATATTCCATCACAGTCCTAACTGGTTCCTTGTAGATGATGGTGAGCTTTGAGGAGTCAGGTGGTGAGCTACCTGCTTCAGAATTCGCAGTCTCTGGCCTCCTGCTCTTGTACCCACTGCACTTAGATGGCTGGACCAATTCCGTTTCTAGTCAATGGTGACACCCAGAATGTTGATGGTAGGCGCTTCAATGGTGATAATGGTAACTGTAGTCAACGGGAGATAGATAGACTGTCAGTTACTGGAGATGGTCACTGCCTGGCACTTTTGTGTAAAGAAATTTTCTTGCCCATGTCTTGCTGCAAATTAGCATGGACTGCTTCAGTGTTTGAGGAATCGTGGATAGAACTGACAGCCATGCAAACATCTTCACTTTTAACCTCATGATGGAAGGACAGTAGTTGATGAAGCAGTTGACTGTGGCTGAAATTAGGATACTGTCCTAAGGAACTCACTGCATTTTGCTTGTCAAATTGTTTGACCTTCAGCAACTACAACCATCTTCCTTTGTACTATGTTTGACTCAACCAATGGAGATCCCCATTGCCTTTAAATTTGTGAAATCAGCTACAGTTACATAACAGAAACAAAATTATGGCATTAGATGATAAATTTCAGATGTATTGTGACCAACCTTTTAACTATACCGATACATTTTAGTTCATGATCATACTACCAAATACATTACTAAAAGAAAGGATTCGGTATATTTTCTGTAGGAATTAAAGGCAGACGTTTTAATCAAAATTTCTCAAACAACAGCTGTTGTCCAAGAGCTGTCCAAGATTAATTTCACACCAAAGTCTGTAACGGTAGATAATATTATTCAATTTAGAAGGCTTTGTTAGAAAATTGTATCAATAATTATGATTTTTATAACACATTTTATGAAGGATGATGGTAAGGTTATGGAGGGGTATGTTGATAATCTAGGTTATGTCGATATTAAGGGGGAGGTGCTGTTGGGTGTCTTGAAAAACATTAAGGGAGGTAAGTCCCCAGGGCCCGATGCAATCTATCCCAAGATAGCGTTGTTGGTAGGTCCTTGGCATCAATGCCACCAGTTACTGTGTGAGTTTATCACATGTTGAATCAGCTACTGGGGTATTCCAATTTCAGAAGAGCATTCTACAACAATCCTAGGATTTTAGAAGTATGTTTTAAATAATTCAGTTGTATATCCTAAACTCAGTGTGCAGCCCAGTCTAATACGGTGAGCAGCTTACTTCTGACACAAAGGAGTATGCAGATGATGTGTGCCGCATTGTACACAATTCTAGGCTTTTATTTGCTGAAGTAGGACATTGCAGTCCAATGCAGCTTTGCAATGTAATTTCTGGATGATACAAATTGAATGCTGAATTCCTCTTTGATAGTCATCCCTAGTGTATTTACAAATGCAAATTTTTTTTTTAGAAAGTGGATATCGTGGAAACAGGACTTTCAGCCCATCAAGTCCGCACCGACCCTCCGAAGAGCATCCCACCCAGATCCACCCTATCCCTGTATCCCTGCATTTCCCACGGCTAACCCACCTAGCCTGCACATCCCTGGACACTACAGGGGAATTTAGCATGGGCAATCCACCTAATCAGCACATCTTTCGACTGTCGGAGGGAACCGGAGCACCCAGAGGAAACCCATGCAGACACAGGGAGAACGTGCAAACTCTATGCAAACAATCGCCTGAGGGTGGAATGAAACCTGGGTCCCTGGCACTGTGAGGCAGCAGTGCTAACCACTAAGCCAGCGTGCCACCTGGCATCTGGGACTTCGTACCTCATATCAATGTCAGCTATTCAAGATGGTGGTCATCTGAGCTTTCTTTACAGATGTCATTAATGTTCTGTGCCTCTCAGCATCTGTAAAACTGGCAGCTTTGCTATACGATACTGACAGCTGGTAATGGGCATATATAACCTGACCAGCTTGATTCATCTTATGTAAATAGGCAATGGATTACTCAACACTTAACAAATGAAAACCTCTTCATTTCATCTGTGGATACATGCAATAAGAATCAGAAAGTGACTGTACAAAGCCCACAACATACTGTACCAGCCTGCCTTCAAGCAGCAGATCTCATATTATCCATGTTCAGTAACTCACTGTTAAATTATTAGATTCAGTAATGCTGTCCTAGCTGGCACCATCTTCAAGCAATGTGAAGTGACGTCTCTGAGTATTGGATCATTCCTCTAAGCTTGTGAGCTTTCTGGAAAAATAAAATACACCATGAGTATCTGGCAACTTATACATATTACCATTTCAAGACATACAATCGCAATTTGAGAAAATGAATTCAGTTTTAAAAATCAGAAAATAGAATAACTCATTTCAGTAGAAATTACAACAAAACTGCTGAGTGTTGTAAAAGCCCAACAATTCCTTCTAGGAATGGGCAATAATTACCGGCCTTATCAGGAACACCCACTTCGTGAGAAATATTTTCTGTAAGTAAAAATATTTGCTCTGAAAGGAATGGAAATGAAAATAATTGCCACAATAACTTTATGTGATCGACATGTTATATAGCAGGAGTATTACTATTTTTGCAAACTTCCATGTGGTTTATATCACTTACCAGGCTATGATGCCCATATTGGCCTGCTTACTGAAGATAAGGAGTTAGATATTGACAATCCCAAGACAGTAGTGTCTTTTAAAGGGTAGTTTGTGTAAAGAATAGCACTACTTATTTGAAATATAATTTTGCAGCGAAAACATGAGTTATAGAACACATTTATAATTGTGGATCTAGAAGAATGAGACACAATGTCATTCAGGTTGAAGATGGAGAAGGAGTAAACACCATATGTACTCAGTTCTAACTATGTACAGGAAGAATGAACTATTCATACATGTATTATTTTCTCTTTAACAACTATGAAAAATGTTAATATATTCCACTTGTAGGAAGTTACTGGGTCAATTCAACTTAACAATACTTTCATGTGAAGCTATGTTGACGAATATAGCTAATTGCTGCAAGTTCTTTGCATAGGTATCTCTACCAATGTTAGATAATTAGCATTGAAATCAAATAATGTCAAGTAACTGACACACATATCATTATGTGGCAGTGCAAGAAACATGAGTTAACCTCATTGTCTATTTGTACACTTTTCTTCAAGTTAGATGACTTTTCCACATATCTTTCCAAATATCTTGGATTGTTGAAACAGTAGCCTCAGAGTTATACTTTCACAACTGCTGAGCCAAGTGAGCTCGTGCTGATCCATGAAGGGAAACTAGCTGTCAACAATAATCTGATGAGCGTCATCAATAATGTTATTTTTCTATATATTGTTCCTTCCATTAACATTCTAATTTGTATTCTTCAGCTGAATTGGTAAACACTAGTTATTCATCGAACCTGATTATTAAGGAGTAGTTTTCACTTGATTCAGCACCATTAATGCAACCTTTTATAACTGACTGTTCAATTATCCATCAGCTGTAACACAGAATGTGCAGCATGTGTACCGTGGTTCCTATAGATATAACAAAAAATATTAATATACAAAGATTAAGCGCAGAGACACTGGACAAATGTTGGGTTATTTTGCAAACAGCATTTTTTTTTAAAGTTATTTAACCATTTGGATGGAGTATGCACATATCAGGATGCTTGCTCAATCACAAAATTACAGAAGCCTGTATGTGATTGTTGAATTTACAGGAGAAGCTCATTGGGAATGACTGCAAAGTAAACTGTGACAACAAGAAAAGCACCACTGTTAAGGGCAGATTATTGTCAGAAATAACACAACTAACCTGTGACAATATAGGGCTAATAACATGGTATTATACTGTACCCATATGTTCAAGGCACTGCATGTGGTTTCATGCAAATACTGGATAAAGCAACATTAGCTTTTCAGCCTTAATTTATAAGACTCTAGGCTTTATTACCCATAGGACAAATAGTGTTTACTCATTACTGAAACAGGGAAGACCATCAAGTCTCAGAGGAAACAGTCTTTTCACTGTTAGCACTTTGCCTTAGCGGGTAGACTAACTAAACATACGACACCAAGAGATTTGAGATTTAATTAATAATCCTGGAAATATTCACCTTCTGTCTAAATACCTACAACAGTGTGCAGATTTTGCAGGGGAGTTAATTACAAACTGTCAATGTTTGCCATCCTTACCCCTCTGAAATAAGGCACAAGTTCGAGATGGCGGGCAAGCACAGAAGTTACAATCTATTGATTAAGGCTCTGATATCGACTGTGTTCTGGATCGTGCCCTGACCCAGAGTTGTCAATCATTAAATCAGCGAGAATTTCAACTTCCCAGCACTCATGTTGCCATTGGAAACACCTTAAAAATTTGCACCTCAAATGTAACTGGATTTGTAACAGTGATGTGATTAATGATAAAATAAACTGTCCTTGAAAAATAATTTTATAACTGTGCAATGCTATTGAGTAATCCGTGTTTTTAATCAAATACTTCTTAGTAATGTTTTAAAAAACATTTTCACAACATGTTGGCTTTCACCCTCACCTCGATCTTTCATTTGTTCCATGTAAACTATTTTAAAAGTAGTATTATTTTATTGTTGCTTGTTTCATGTTTGTTTGCCTGTGGTGACATCAGACACGGAATTTATAAGCAAAAGATCAAAGGGTCAGCGAACTGATGCAAATGTTTTGAACAAATCTAAGATGGCTGTTACATCTTTGATCAGTTAGAAAGGAGATGGAGGTTTCGACTGATTAATATGCAAATCCCAGAATTTCTTTCAAGTCACTGCCTCAAGATAACTAAGGGTTTTATTAGTATACCAGAGGTGACATCTCAGGTCAAACAATGCATTTTAGATGTCACCTCTGGTATACTGATAAAACCCTTAGTTATCTTGGGGCAGTGACTTAAAGAAATTCTGCGATTTGCACATTAATCAGTTGAAACTTTCATCTCCTTTCTAACTGATTAAAGATGTCAGAGCCATCTTAGGATTGTTCAATACATTTGTATCAGTTCTATGATCCTTTGATATTTTGCTTATAAATTCTCTGTCTGATGCCAGCTCTCTCACTAACACCTGAAAAAGGAGCGAGATTCTAAAAGCTTGTGTTTTCAAATAAACCTGTTGGACTACAACCTGGTGTCGTGTGATTTTTGACCGTGTCCACCCTAGTCCAACATCGGTGCCTCCACATCATGTTTGCCTGTGAACATCCCTTTGCGATTGCTTGACTAGACAGCCAAGTGCCATCACCCCTATTACATGCTGGTAAATTCCCTGTAAAAAAGAAACTCTAATTAATTGCAATATGAACACAAGCTGACAGAGCTGAAATTCTCACTAGAAAGATTATGAAATTCTCCCTGTAAAAAGTCAGTGAGGCTTACTCCGAGGTCAGCAAACTGCAAACTCAGGGCCATGAAATAATAGCCTTGGGTCCTTCCAAATACACATCCATTGCAACCAAGTACAATAAGCACCCAGGTGTCCACATAAAGCATTTTTAACAATGTCAAACACAGAATTTGGAAGAGGAAGGCACTTGTATGTTATTGTCACATTTTACTTAAAGTTGACTTCAGAATGTTTAATAACAGTTTGTATGTGTATTATTGCAGTCCAATTGCATGAATTTAGTAGTGATGATGGGGTGACATGGTGGCTCAGTGGTTAGCACTGCTGCCTCACAGTGCCAGGGATCTGGGCTCAATTCCAGCCTTGGGCGATTGTCTGTGTGGAGTTTGCACATTCTTGCTGTGTCAGCGTGGGTTTTCTCCAGGTACTCTAGTTTCCTCCCACAGTCCAAAGATGAGCAGTTTAAGTAGATTGGCTGTGCTAAATTGCCCATAGTATCCAGAGATACGCAGACTAAGTGGATCAGCTATGGGAAAGGCAGGGTTACCGGGAGAGTGTGGGATGCCCTCTGGGGTCAGTGTGGACTCAACGGGTCAAATGCCCCACTTCCACATTGTAGGGATTCTATGATATAAAGTATTGCACATTCAGCCTAAAACAGCATAACTATGTCAATGATTTTCTTAATATATTGATCGAGCCTTTAGCCTTTGCAGAAAGTAGGATGGTTAACTATAATTGACGACTGTTTGGATATTTTACAAACACAAGCATTTTTGGAAGTGCTGTTTGCGCTTGTTCCAGAAAATGTGCCTTTTCATGACCTCCAATAGCCCAGGCTAAGACACATTCCAGATTTTTCTGCAAGTCATTTAAACACAAATGTGAATAATGCATATATGAGGACTTCTGATCATTCACAAAATTACAAAAGCCTGTATGCGATAGTTGAGTCTGCAAGAGCATCTCATTAGTAATGACTGCAAAGTGAACTGTATTCCCTGTGGCAAGAACAAAAAGATGTGTCACTATTAAGGGTAGATTACTGTCAGCAATTTACTTTCTCTGATGAAGAATTTATTCTATTTTTAATATGTTTTGCTTTTAAAATTGAAGTCTACTTAATTCAAAGATCTTCTCTGAAACCAAGACATCAACGAATAAAGTTATTTTGACCAATGCTCTGATATTATAAAACCATCTCATTCCAGATCATCCCTTGATTCTCTGGCGTCAACATTCTTGTGGTGTAGTTTTATCACTAAAAAAGGAAATCATTGAACGCCCCCCTTTAGTTCTCTATCATGCCTGTGGAAAAATCAATCCAATTATTTCCAATCCACTGATGTTTCCCCATAGATCTGTTATTTTTATTACCTTTAAGTATCAATCCAATACCCTTTCAAAAGTTTGAACTTGCTTCCACTGCGCATTTTAGGCAATACATTTGAGATCACAACAACGGATTGTGTGAAACAAATTCCTTCATGTTGCCTCTAGTTCTTTTCTCTAACACCATAAATTGATGTCCTCTGGTTCCCAAACTATCTAGCGCCAAAAATAGAATAAATAGGGAGAAACTATCAAAACTGTTCATGATTTTGAACATCTCCATCAAATCTATTCTTAATTTTTGCTGGTCTAAGAACAAACCCTGCTTTCTAGATATTTGAAATCCCTCATTTGTGGTACCATCACAGCCCCTTGTCTTGTCATCCTTCCTAAGGTATGTTGCCCAGACTGAACTCAATACTGCAGGAGAGATCTACCAATTGTTTTGTGAAATTTTACTACAATTTCTTTGGCTTATGTACTCTATACCTCCATTAAGAAAGTCATGGCTCCCGTATGGATTTTTAAAATCCTTATCAACTTGTCCCGCTATGTTCAATGATTTGTGTATACATACCACTAGGTCTTTCTGTTTTTACACTATCAAAATTGTATCATTGGTTTATATTGTCTCTCCTCATTCTTTCTGCCAAAATGAATTACTTCACTGTTTGATGTGTTAAATTTCATCTGCTAGGTTTTTAACCATTCTCTAGTTTATGCCCTCCTTAAGTCTGTTATTATTTTCTTCACTGCTTACTAAATATGGATTTTTTGTCATCTGTAAACTTTGAAATATGCACTATTTACTATGAGCTGTGGACCCGATAGTGAATCGTCAGCACTGTAGAAACACCAATACATACTTCCAGCCAGTCTGATAAACAATCATTCACCACTACCTGTCTCTCAGTCATGCTGCCACAGTGCCTTTAATTGGATGAATTTATTTTTGCTTACTGGTCTAAAGTAGAGCACTTTGCCCCATGCCTTTGCAAAGTCCATATGCATTACATCAACTACACTACCCTATTTAACATTCAATAATCTTCATTAAAAGAACTCTATCAAGTTAGTCAATTGGCCTTTAAGAAATATATGCTGACTTTCATCAATTAGCCCATACTTTTCTAAGTGCCAATAAACCTTTTCCCTGAATATTGCCTCTAATAGGCTCCAGGCTATAAACGTTAGGTTGAAGGGAAGTTCTGCGGCATCACAGTATTGCCTGTATTTCTGGGCCAAAAGGTCCAGGTCCCAGGCCCACCTGCCCTAGAAGGGTCATATCATGTCAGTTGATTAAAACGACACAGGGCCTTGTGGTGCAGTGACAGTAGTCCTAACTCTAAACCAGCAGACAGATTTAAGCCCCACTTGCTCTGGAGGCATGTCTTAACATGTCCACACACACTGATTAAAAATATATCAAAGTTAGGCTAACTTTTACCTTCCAGGCTATTTCCCCTCCCATTTTTGAAGAGCATATAATTTATAATCCTTCTGCCCTCTGACACAATCAATTGGAAGGTTGTTGTCAGAGCCTCCATAATTTCCACCTTACTTCCATAAGCGGGACACCTACCAATCTGACTCTGGCCAACCAACGTTTTTTTTTCATCCTATCCAATATCTCTGC
Source organism: Rhincodon typus (assembly GCF_021869965.1). Classification (NCBI taxonomy): domain Eukaryota; kingdom Metazoa; phylum Chordata; class Chondrichthyes; order Orectolobiformes; family Rhincodontidae; genus Rhincodon; species Rhincodon typus. The sequence goes on from NC_063338.1 coordinate 44,846,369, forward strand.
CAAGTCCTCCTTTACTGTTGAGTAGGCAGCATCCTTTACTTAGTCACACTCCTAGCCATGGCCCATCAAAAGAATCCTTTTCGATCCTGAATTGGCCCTGCTCCCTTTTACTATGTATACGTTTATAAAGAATATTGGTTTCCCTTCTATATAACCTCTAATACTGTCTTATAATTTCTCCTTGCCACTCATTCCTTTTTTTTGAGAACATTTTTGTATTTGTTGTATTTAGCAATTTTACATTTGCCATGAACTGCTTTTATTGGTCCACATTAATATCTCGTTGGTCTTACAAGGTCTAGCCTTGAATGTACTTCCCTTCTCGTTTACAGAATATCTACTCTGTACCAAAACCTTCTCTTCTTTAAAGGCCACCTATTGTTCAGTTATGTCTTATCTACCAATATTTGATTCCAATTTACCTGTACCAGATCACATTTGAATTGAGCACTCCTCAAATTAAGTATTTCATTACACTGTATTGGTCTTTATCCTTTTGCATAACATTCCAAAACTTGTGAAAGTATGATCATTATTCTTAAAGGTTTCTCCACAGAAGAATGTTCAACTTTGTTCCTCAGAACCAAATCCAGTATTCCTTGATCGAGTTTTTTCTTTCTTATTTCTTTCCCTGTTTTCCTGACCACACGTAGCCGGGAACATTTAAGATCCCAAATTCTCCCTTTCTTTGAGGCACGTCTGTTACTGCCACTGTATTATCGTCCCAGGTAATCTGTGGCCGACAAATTCTTATCATCATAGTCCATACATTTACGTGTATGCATTCATCATAGTCCACCTTGCCTTGACCTCATTTGATCCCATCTATTTCTGAACTATTCTTTACTCTAATGTTATTCATGTCTCCCAGTCATTTGTGAATCTTATTTTTCTTCTTAAAATGTTCCATTCTATGCCTGTCTTTCTGCTAAATTAGTCTGAAACCTCTTCACAGCATGTTAACCATTAGCAAGAACTATTATTTTAATTCTTTCAAGGCGTAAACTGTTCATCTTGAACTGATTTTGCTTACCCAAAACTTGTACCAATGCCTCACGAATTTGGAGAACTCCAAAGTAATGAGTGTTTCCAGTCATTGGTTGACCGGTTTTGATCCTACTGAACCTGTACACTCTCTCCTGTTTGACACAGCGACTAATCCAAAGATTGCTACTTTTGAGATCCTATTTTATAACTTTCTCCTAAGCTCATGAAATTCTGACCATAGCATCAGAATCCTTTTTGTTCCCATGGCATTGCTTTCCACATGGATTATGACTTGTGGTTACTCATCTTTTCCTCTCAAAATTTCCTGCATTTTCTCAATGACGTCCTTTACACTGACAAGAGGGACCTATCACACTTATATAGACTCATGTTGACAGAGATAAAAAGAAAGGACTTGTAGTTATCTAGTTCTTTTCACACACACAGGGCATTCCAAAACACTTTACAGTCAACAAAATACTTTTGAAGGTTAGTCAATATTGCAATGTATGAAACACAGCCATCAGTTTAGACACAAGCTTCCACAAACAGCAATATGATTATGGGCAGATAATGGAACGGCACGGAGGCTCAATGCTTCGCACTGCTGCCTCATAGCACCAGGGATCCAAGTTCAATTTCAGCCTTACTCGCAGCGTCTGTGTGGAGTTTACATATACTTCCCATGTCTACATGGGTTTCCACAGGGTGCTCAGTTTCCTCCCACAGTCCAAAGATAAGCAGACAAGCAGATTTCTGTCTCAGTCCTAATGCAGTACTCCAATGAGGCTCAAGACAAGCCTTTCCACCTTGGCGCCTTAACAGCCTCAGCACTCAAAACTGACTTTAACAATTTCAGAACATGAACACCCTCTCCCTTGTTCTTTCCCTTCCCAACGTGATAGGTCCTGTCCTGTTCCTCTTTTTGGACAATGTAACACTTGCTGAGTCACCTCCCCCCTGTTCAAGGCCCTAAAATACACCATCCAGGTGCAGTTTGAGGTAATACTTAATTTGTGTTGCTTAATATTTGTCATTTATTAACACTATTCCACAGCATTTCAGTGCACCGATTCTCCGTCACTGCTTTTAGTTTATTACATTGTCAAGTATTGCACCTTGACTTTATCACAACTAACAAGTAACTAATTATATTCTCATATACCAACATGAAGTTCAACCTTTAATGGTGAATAAAGTTTTCAGCAGGAGATACAAGCAATTTCACAGTCTGAAGTTTGATCGTTTATCTATTAGACACTGGATGCTATGAAACCAAACTTATTAAAATTCCAATAAATGATTTTAGTATTTTAGTAATGCCCTTCATCTGGTTTACCATCATCTGGGTGGTCGTCAAACTTTTAATAATTGCATGTATTGCGGTCAAATTGGATGGGCATATAAACCCTGTAAACATTTGAATGAAACAGTTGCTCACAAAAATTGATTTTTTTTTAAGATATTAGAGGCATCAAGGGTATGGATAGAAAGCAAGAATATGGTGTTGAGCAATGGAAACAGTCATGATCATAATGAATGGCAGAGCAGGCTCGAAAGGCTGAATAGCCAACTCCTACTCCTAGTTTCTATGAAAGGAAACCTCAACAAATGGCATAATTTCTAATAGTCTCTGGAAAAACTGCAAATAGGCCTTTTAATATGTACTCTTTTACCAATGTATATAATTTGTATTGATGGCAATTTTTTTTTAAGAAGTTCAGGATATTCAAAGCACTAAGATGTACCGACAGGAGGTAGATATTTGAGGATGGAATTTCCATGAGGGTTCTTCTGATCTCAGGCTTTAATTTCAGTGGAAACTTTGGAGAAATTGTATTGTTAACCATTTATGCCATTTCTACAGGGTTTCTGTTGATCTGACACCAACCTCCTATGATAGTTTTCAAAATTATTTAACAGTTCTTGGGAAGGAGATGGGTATAATTGCAGCAGAAAATATTGTGGAAATCATGAGCTTTGTTATCACTTTAACACTGTAATGTTTTTGAGGTGTGGAATAAAAGGCAGCCATGCTACGGTATATAACATAGACAACGGGGATCTCCTGCTGACTGAACAGCCAGTGAAAGCCCAAGCAATGCATCTTTTGCTTTATTCATCGTGTGATTTGGATGTTTATAGCTAGACCAGCATTTATTGTCCATCTCTAATTGCCCTTGAGTTAGTGGCAGTGAGCTGCCTTCTTGAACTGCTGCAGTCCTCAATGGGTACGCTGTTAGTATATACAAATGAATTAGGAGAAAAAATAGGCAATTCAGCATTTCAAACCCTGATGTGCTGCAGTGTGTGTAGTTTGGCCTCCAGTTTAAAAATTCAGAGCCAAAGTTCCTATACTGAGGTGTGTTTGTTTTGGATCTCACTGACAACCAGAAGCTCCCACATTCTGCAGTGGCATCACATCACCTGCCCTGTCATCTGTAATACATATTAGTTTACCAATAGGTATTACAGATGACAGGGCAGGTGATTCATTGCTAATTCATTATTTTATAGTGCACCTCTTTCGGGGCTGTTGTGGTGCAGATGTAACGGCCTTACTTCTGAACGAGGAGGCCTGGGTTCAAGTTCCACCTGTTCCAGAGTGTGTCATAACACCCCTGAACACAAGTTAGAAAAATATTGAAAACAAAGTACAGCCAATACCTTCCAAAGAGTTTCAGCACTGCCAGCAAACCTTACAATGCTGATAAAATGGAGAGTTTCTAATATTGCCAGCTATTGATTTAACTGCTCCTTCTGCTTCAGAAAATTGGAAATCAAATGCTGGCAGTTGAAAAAAGGAATAGAAAGGGGAAAAGAAAATCCTCATGCCTCCAACCCCGCCTTCACTGAACTTCCCACGCAGCAAACTTTACATCCTCCAGTAAAACTGAAGCCAGTGTGAATTAGGAGAGGTGGGGGACAAGAGGTCTCTGCTGATTACAATCATAGCTAGTACAAAAGAAGACGGTTACTGTTACTGGAACACAATTATCTCTCTCCAAAACAGGAGATCTTCAGGGCAGTGTCCAAGATCAATCACTACCAGCAACTTAATCATTGACTCTCCCGCCATACGATCACAAGAAATTGGAGCAACAGTAGACAATTCATCCCCTTGAGGTTATTCAATCATTCATTAAGAATATGTCTGATATAATTGTGGTTTTAACTCCACTGTCCCATTTTTCCCCCCATTACCCTCAAAACCCACATGGATCAAAAGTCGTCTATCTGTATTGAATATATTCAATGATCCAACTTCCATCGTGTCAAAAGTATATTCACTGATGATTGCAGTATTCAAATACTTCCACAACCTGTTAGATGTTGAACGTGTACATGCTAACATGCAACAAAAGCCTGTTCAATAGCCAGAATTAGGCGAATAATCAGCTAACATACAAATTGCTCAAGTGCCAGCAAATGATTATCTTCAACAAAAAAAAGTCTAACCGCCTCCACTTGACATTCACTGGCATTACAGTACCATCATCGAATTCTCCAGCATCAATATCCATCAGTTTACCATTCACTAGAAACTTAACAGATCCAGTCATATAAATACTGCAGCTCCAAGATTAGATCAGAGACTAGGCATTCGAAGTGACTAAGTCACCTCCAGACATCAAAGGCCTGTCTACCATCTATACAGCACAAATCAGCAACACTTGCCTGGATGAGTGCAAATCCAGCAAAATTCAAGAAGCTCAACACCATCCAGACCAAAGCAACCCTTTTGATTGGTACTCAAACCACCTCCTTACCATATTAACTCACTCCATAATGGGCACATCATGATTGCAATCTGTGCCATCTATAAGATACACTGCAGCAACTGAGCAGGGTTTTTATGATAACTTTTCCAAAGTCCTGATCACTGTCATCCAAAAAAAGAGCAGGTGCATGGAAACAACGACACATCAACGTTATCTTCCCCTACCTCCATCACCGTCCAGAGCCTCACTCCACAAATCACACTGTATTCTATTTAAGAAATATATCACCATTCCTTTGTGTGGTTAGGTCAAAATAATTACCTCTTACCAACAATTGTTCAGAAAAGCAGTTCACTACCACCTGCTCAAAGGTAAATAGGGATGGGCACAACTGTTGGCATTGACAGTGTGCTCACATCCGGTGAATAAATAAAGATCTTTTTCACAATCACATGGCTGTTGTAACAAGGGTGGTTTAATTTTTTCTATATTTTCTGCTCTATAACCAGTTGATTCACAGCTGGCTGGTTGTTGGATGAGGCAAGCAGCAGAACGAGGTGGATTTAAAAGGCAACAGAGAGGTGGGGCTTGGCATGGATAGAACCTATTTGGGGCAACAACGGCGATTGCACCAGGTGGGGTGAGGGTAGATTAACTGATGTAGGGTAAAGACAGAGATGAAGAGAATGGGAGATGGGGGAAACAGGACTCACAGGAAGATATGGCTTAAGGGGAGGTATGGGTAGAGGAAATGACATTGGAAGCTTGTTCATCCTAAAAAGATATTCATGCTCCTTCTGGTCCACGAGCAATGCTGTCAGGACAACTACATAATAGATCTAGCTTCCTTTTACCTGCCACATTTCTCCAAGCTAGGGATGTCAGGCAATGAGTTCGTAATAGAGTCCTTATTATTTTGGGAGGGGTGTAGCCTCCCCAAATAATGCTATGGATTGACTCACTTCTTCTGAGTGGATTGGTTGGTTACCTCCCCTAAAACCAAAAGTGGAAGGTTTAAAATAGCTTTGGTTTGAGTTTCAAGTGATTTAAGTTTTCACTTTCCATCAACCTAAACGCAATGTATTAGGAATTAAAACTATCCCCAGGTTTCTTTATCCACTGTTACTCTGTAGAACTTTCCTTTTGACCAAGGCGATCAAGTGGTATCAAGACAGAACTGAAACCTTTGGGAAAGGCTAAGTCTTTCAGCTAGCAATATCAAAAGATGTCTGACCTTTTCTTTAAAATTAAAAGAAACAAGCCAAAGTGAGATGACAATGCGACCCTTCTGAGGAAGGGTCACCGGACCCGAAACGTTAACTCTGTTTTCTCCTCCACAGATGCTGCCAGACCTGCTGAGCTTTTCCAGCAACTTTGTTTTTGTTCATGACAATGGGACAAGTTTTAATTTATTTTATCAAAGTAGCTCATGGCAGAAAATTCTGTAAACATTATTTTTAATACCCCAGGAAGTATTTTTAACTGCCAAAATGTAACATGCCTATAGTAGTAACGGGCCAGAACTAGAAGCTATGACCAGTATAAAATGTAATGGCCAAAGGCTGACAGTCAGAATTGAAAGGTGAAAGCATACAAGAGTGACAAGTAGGGAAGACAACAGCAGGAGATCATAGCTCAGTCAACAAAGGACATGCAGAGCTGTTTGCAGGAGACTAGAGCTTTATCAGTAGCACCCATGAGCAAAGGAAACAGAAGATAAGACAGGGCTACAGGTGGAAACGCATTAAGTAATGGGTGGGTCATTACAAAAGAATAGTAAGGATAGGGAGTGGGAGTATAACAGAGTGGTAAGTGAGCCACTTTGAAACAACAGGGTGGTTTGTCATGGGAGAACTGGGATGGGTTAGGTGGGTCAACAAGGTGCAGGGCTGGATGAACACAGCAGGCCAAGCAGCATCATATCTCAGTAAGAGATATGTAAAATAAGTAGCATATAAAATATGGCTTATGATTGTTTAGACTGTTTTTTAAACTGATGAAAGATACTGATTAAGCAATCTTTAACTGGTAACATGCTTAGACTTGATGAGGGCTGCACCCATAAATTCCTTTGTATATGTAAATTCATTCATTTCTGGCCTGTACTTGTAGAATTGTATTAAGCACAATGTATTCTCTCTCAAAGTACTAGCTTTCTGTTCTAGTAGGCAAGTCTATAAGCATTTCTAGTTCTATTACCATTTCTGTTTAAATGCAGATCATCCTGAAACGATCAGTCTAACTCAATTTTCATTTGCCTTTATCGGTCAGAGCATGGAGTATAGGCGTTGGGACGTCATGTAACTGGAATACTGTATATAGTTCTGGTTGTCCTGCTATAGGAAGGATGTTATTAAATTGGAAAAGGTTCATAAAAGATTTACAAGGATGTTAGTGGGACTGGAGGGTTGGTGTTACAAGGAGAAGCTGGATAGACTGGGGCATTTTTTCCTCGAGCGCAGAAGGTTGAGAGCTGACCTTATAGAGGTTCATAAAATCATGAGGGGCATAGATAAGGTGAACAGCAAAGGTCTTTTTTCTAGGGTAGGAAAATTCAAAACTACAGGGCATAGGTCTAAGGCAAGAGGGGAAAGATTTAAGAGGGGACTTGAGGGGCAAATTTTTCACACAAGAGGGTGGTGCATATTTGGAATGAACTGCCAGAGGGAGTAGTAGAGGCAAGTACAATTACAACATTTAAAAAGACATTTGGAAGGGTACATGAATAGGAAAGGTTTAAAGGGCTACGGGCCAAAACACAGGGACTAGTTTAGTTTGGGAAAGCTGGTCGGCATGGACACGTTGGACCAAAGGGTCTGTTTCCATGCTGTATGACATAATGAGATAGCATAAAATCCAAAATGCTTCCAGGAAGCCATCAGTATTTTTTTTTTATCCTTTCCTGAAATGTAGATGTCACTAGCAGGGCCAGCATTTGTTTCCCATCCCTAGTTGTTCAAGAAGGTGGTGGGTGATTAGCTGCCTTCTTGAACTGTTGCAGTGCATTTGGTATAGTACACCAACACTGCTGTTAGAGTTCCAGGATTTTGATCCAGTGACATGGTTCCAAATCAGGATAGTAAATGGCTTGAAATGGGACTTAAAGGTAGTAGTGTTCCCAAGCATCTGCTTTTAGTCTTTCCAGATAGTCATGGGGGGTGGGTTTCCAAACTGCTGTTCGGAGATACTTGGCAAGTTGCTGCTGTGCATCATGGATATGATACTTAGTGCCGCCAGTATGTGACAGTGGTGGAGTGAGTGAACATGGGATGTCAAAAATTAAGCAATTGTTCTGTAATTGCATTCTGCTAGTAAGGTACCTCTTAAACATTGCCTATTGTATTCACCTCCTCCACCTGCTCTGGCAACACATTCCAGGCACTTACCACCCTGCATAAAAAAACCTGCCTCTCACATCTCCTTTAAACTTATCCTCTTTTACCTTAAACCTATGTCCCTGTAACTGACATTTCTACCCTGGGATAAAGACTCGACCATCCATTCTATCTATGCCTCTCATAATTTTGTAAACTTTTATCTGACTGCGCCTCATCCTTTGACATTCAAGTGAAAACAAGCCAAGTTTGTCTAGTCTCTCCTCATAGCTGAAACCCTCCAAACTAGGCAGCATATTAGTAAATCTTTTCTATATCTTCTCCAAAGCCTCCATTTTGTTCTGGTAGTGTGGTGACCAGAACTGTACACAACATTCCAAATGTGGCCTAACTAAAATCTATACAGCTGCAACACAACCTGCCAATTTTTATACTCCATGCCCCGAACTATGAAATCTGCCAATCACCATATACTTCCCTCCTGCATCAGCCCGCATTTGACCGGATTAAACTCCATCTGCCATTTCTCACCCAAGTCTCTAGCCTATATCCTGGTGTATCCTCTGGCAGTCATCCTTGTGACTCCCCCAGTCTTTGTGTCGTCTGCAACCTTACTAATCAGGCCACTGACATTCTCCTCCAAATCATTTACATATATTATAAAACGACAGGGATCCCAGTACTGATTCCTGCGGGACAATTGGTCATAGATTGCCACTTGAAAAACATCCTTCCACTGCTATGTTCTTTATGACTGAGCCAGTTCTGTATCCATCTTACCAGTTCACCACAGATCCCATGTGACTTCACCTTTTGTATCACCCTGCCATGAGGGACCCTGTCAAAGGCCTGGCTAAAGTCCATATAGACAACATTTATCACCTTGCCCTCAATCATCTTTGTCACTTCCTCAAAAAACTCAATCAAGTTTGCAAGACCTTCCTTGCACAAAACTGTGCTGCATGTTGCTAATACATCCACATTTTCAAAATGTGAGTAAATCCTACACCCAAGAATCTACTTCAATAATTTCCCTATCACAGACATACAGCTCACTGGCCTGTAATTTCCTGGTATCAGTTGCCTTTCTTAAACAAATGAACAGTGTTGGCTATTCCCCAGTCCTTTGGGACCACTCCTGTGACTAAAGAGGACACAAAGATTTTGTACAAGAATCCAGCAATTGCCTCCCTCAGCATTCTGGTATAGATCCCATCAGATCTTGGAGACTTGTCTACTTTAATGCTTTTCAAAACACCCAACACCTCCTCCTTTTTTACTTTGACATCCCCTCCTGAGACTCACCATCCACCACGTCCTTCTTTGTGAATACCAATGCAAAGCATTTGTTAAGGACTTCACCCATTTCCTCTGGCTCCATGCATAGATTCTCTCTTTTGTCCTTGAGTGGACCTACTCTTTCCCTAGCTATCCTCTTGCTCGTTATATATGTACAAAATACCTTGAGATTTTCCTTAATCCTGTTGGCCAAAGATATTTCATGGCCCCCTTTAGCCCTCTTACCTGCTGTCTTTATATTCTTCAAGGCCTCTATCTGTCCTCAGTTTCCTAAACCTTACATATGCCTCCTTTCTCTTTTTGACTAAGTCCTCAATTTCTCTTGTCAGCCAAAGTTCCCAAAGTTTGGCGGGGTGAGGAGAGTGTTGGGGGAGGGGGGGGAAGGGGAGGGGGAGGAGGGGAGAGGGG
>NC_063338.1:44891119-44954740 GCF_021869965.1 Rhincodon typus
GGGGGGTGGGGTCAGGCTCCGGCTCCCAGGAGCCGTTGGGGTTGGAGGGGGTCGGGCCGTGGATCGGGAGTCCATCCCAGTAAAATGTCGACCAAAGGGAGAGGCGGCTGGGAGTTAATGTAGAAGGTCAAATATAAAATAGAATTTGGGAGAAGACCAGAGTTTTAGGCTCCGAGCACCTTCAGTAAAAAGGTGAAAATTAACTCACCTTCTGCTCCAGTCCAACATGGCGCCGCTTCAAGAATCGCACAGAAAAGGAGCTTCGCTGCGACACCCTGCGGCCGGAACGGCTCACTGCAGAAGGAGATGGAGAATCAAAGGATTCTCACACTCAGCCCCAACTCTAATCCAATCCAATCCAACCCACCCCAACCCCCTCCACTCATGTCCAACGGTAACCCAGCCCTCAACCCACTCTAACCCAATCCTTCACAGCCACCCTCCTCCAAATCTGAACTTCTAACCCGACCTTTAAACCCCATTCACCTTCAAATCGACACCTCATCCCACTCTACCCAATTCTTAACCTCCACTCTCCTCCAAATCTGAACCTCAAACCTTTCTAACCCAACCCTCAACCCCCACTCACCTCCCACTCACCTCCCACTCTAACCCAGCCATCAACCACACCCTCGACCCCACTCACCTCCAACTTTAAACTTCAACCCAATCTAACCCAACCCTCAACCTCCACTCACCTTTAACTCTGAACCTCAACCCACCTTCACATCCAGATCCCCAACACTTAACCTTGCCCTCAAACCACCACTCTTCCCACAAACCAATCTCGCCCTCAACCCCACATCAATCTTATTGCCTTCAGATTTCTGCAGTGTTCCAATGAAACTCAATGAATAGCATCTTGTCTTTCAATCAAGCAATTTTCAGCCTTCCTGCAGCAGTACAGAATTCAACAATTTTAGTCCATAATCACTCCCCCTTTTGCTTTCATTTTATCCTTCGTTTCATTTTCATTTAATAGCTATTTATCATTCTGCTACAGGCACCTCTTCTAGACATTTTTTCTTGTCCCAATACTATTCTCTTTTGTCATTTAATCTGTTATCTCTGTTTTCTACCCTATCACAGTCTTTTCCTTTTTTGTACCCACCCCTTTCAATTCCTTAAAGCTGTTACATTTCTAACTTTTCAAATTCTGATAAAAAGTCGTAGACATGAAGTGTTAACTCTGTATCTCTCATCACAGATAAGAACAAGTAAAATTAAAGCAGGAATAGACCATATAGCCCTTAAGCGTGCTGTGCCTTTCAATATGATCACAGCTGGTAATAAGGTTTAATTGAATTTTCCTATCTATATTGAGTTGGGAGGTCATGTTGCAGCTGTACAGGACATTGGTTAGGCCACTTTTAGAACACTGCGTGCGATTCTGGTCTCCCTGCTATAGGAAAGATGTTGTGAAACTTGAAAGGGTTCAGAAAAGATTTACAAAGATGTTGGCAGGGTTGGAGGGTTTGAGCTACTGGGACAGGCTGAATAGGCTGGGGCTATTTTCCCTGGAGCGTCGGAGGATGAGGGATGACCTTATAGAGGTTTATAAAATCATGAGGGGCATGGATAGGGTGAAAAACCAAGGTCTTTTTCCCAGAGTGAGGGGGAAAACGGGGTTGGGAATTCAAAACTAGAGGGTGTAGGTTTCAGGTCAGAGATGAAAGATCTAAAAGGGAGCTGAGGGGTAACTTTTTTCATGCAGAGGGTGGTGCATGTATGGAATGAGCTGCCAGAGGAGGTGATGGAGGCTGGTACATTATAACATTCAAAAGGCATCTGGATGTGTACATGAATAGGAAGGTTTTAGAGGGTTATGCTAAATGCTGGCAAATGGGATTAGATTAATTTAGGGTATCTGATTGGCATGGACAAGTTGGACCCAAGGGTCTGCTTTCATACTGTACATCTCTATGTCTCTATGACTCTTATGTCCCTGAGAGACGAAAGAATGGTGTATCACAGCCTTAAATGTATTCAGTGATGGATAGAGAAGTCTCAATGATTCACAAACCTTTGAAAATATTCTTCCTCACCTCAGTCTTTAATGATTGATTCCTTATCAATTATGTATTCTAGATTCCCCAATCACCGAAATCTTTATTTATCTTGTCAAGCCCCTCTGGCGGTTTAACAAGATCACCTCTCATTCCACTAAATTCCTGCGAGTCTAGGCCCAAATTCCTCAACCTCATCATAGGACTGCCTTCTCATCCCTGGAAACAATGCAACATCTCCTTCCAAAAATATGGAGACCAAAGCTGTACACACTAATCCAGATGTGGTCTCACCAATGTGATCTATATGATATATAATTTGTTGATCAAAGTGTTACCAACCCAATGAGGAAAGGAGCTATGTTGGATCTAGTTTTGGAGAATGAAGTGGGGCTAATGAAGCCAGTTTCATTCGGTGAGCATTTGGGGCCCTGTCTCCATAATATCATCAGGTTTAGAATTGGCAGACATGAAGAAGCTCAAGGAACAAATACATTTAAAAATACTTACCTGGGAAGGGCTAATTTCAATGTGTTGGAAAGGATCTAGAAAGAGTAGAATCAAAAATTAGCATGCAAAACAGTAATTGTACGATGAGAAGTGTTCAAAGAGGGGTTGGCTTAGGTAGAGAATAGACACATTCCCAATAGAGACAAAACTAGAGCTCCCTGGTTACCTCAAGATATAGAAGTTAAAATGAAGCCTAGTGAGGAAGCAAACGACAAATCCAAATTTCATAATGCAGTACAGCTAAAATTGAACAAGAAATCATGAAAAAGGTAACAAGAAGGGTAAAGGAAAGCATCAGAATAGATTCACAACTAAATTAAAGGGGTCTGAAAGGTTTTCCATAAACACAACTAGTAAAACAATAGTGAAAGGAAGATTTAGGAAGGGTGATGTCATAGTGGTATTGTTGTTGGATGTGTATTCCCGACAGCTGGGCTAATGTTCTGGGGAAAACAAAAATTGCTGGAAATCACAGCAGGGCAGGCAGCATCCATGGAGAGACAGCAAACTAAGTCATCCAGATTCGAAACGTTAGCTTGCTATCTCTCCATGAATGCCGCCTGACCCGCTGTGATTTCCAGCATTTTTATTTTCAGTACAAACTCCAGCATTTGCAGTAATTTGCTCCTATAATGATCTGTTAACAAATTTGGAATTAAAAGCTATAGTAATCATGACACAAAGTTATCATCAGTTGTAAAAACCCATTTGGCTTACAAATGCTCTTTAGGGAAGAAAGTCACCTCATGTAGACTATACATGACTCCAGGTTCACAGCAATGTGATTGACTCCCAAATGCCTTCTAAAAGGCCTAGCAAGCAATGTTCCCTTTGAGCTGTAAGGTTCTGGGCATGGTGATTGATGACAGCAAGCTGATTGTGGGATTGATTTCTGGTCCTGGAAATCTCTGCCGTACACAGACCTCAGGCAGCCAGAAAGAAAATTAAAGGAAATGCTGCTAGCAACCCATTCAGTTGTATCAAACTACTACAAAGTCTAGTAAAAGGAAAGAAACTGGACAGACCAAAAAGCATTGACAGAAGCACTGGAATCAACAGAACACACAGCCCTGGTTAACTTGTGTTGAGGGCTTGTGTTGAAACTGAGAGACCTATCCTACAGACTATTTCATGCATAGGTATTCTGACAGAATCATATCGTACAGACAATGTATAAGCCATCATCATCATCTCTATCCCTGGGTAGGTGGCACAGTGGTATGCAGTTGGGAGGGTGTTGCTCCAGCAGTCTTTAATGAAGATTCTGGATTCCAAATCTCATTGAATCAGGACAAACGTAGGGCATGGAAACCTCCCGTTGGTTACTGCATACCAGCGACCTGCTCCTACCCTAGCTGAACAACCAGTATCCCTCCAGGTGGAATATCACTTCAAGGATGCACCAAGGGTGGCATCAACACAGAATTTATTCCAGATTGTGCACTTCAAAGTCCATCATTGAAAATGGCAGCCATTGTAAAACCTTTTCACTGTACTCCTGTACTTCTGTTCTGGAGTACAAGGAACAATAAAGGGTATTCTATTCTATTCAATAGTACTTAAGACTTGTGCTCCAGAACTAGCCGTGTCCCTGCCAAACTCTTCCAGTGTAGTTGAAATATGTACATCTCCTTGGCAACATTGAAAATTGCCCAGGTATACCCTGTCCACATTAAGCAGGGCAAACCTGATCTGTCACATTACTGCACCATCATAGAGTCATAGAGCAATGCAGCACGGAAACAGACCTTTCGGTCACTGAAAGTCCTATTAAGTGACATTTATTTAACCATAACCTACTCACTGATGCAAAGATTGGGATTCACCAAGTCCATTCAGCTCCTGTCCTCAGTACAGCTTTGTCCCAATCAGGGGCAAAAGAACTGAATTCAAGAGAAGAAGTAAGGAAGACTGAAGTCAATGGTAATCAGAGGGATAGCCAAAGTGATATCTAACACAAAGAAAAATGGCTCTGGTTATCAGAGGACAGTCATTTCAGCTCCAGGACATTTCTGCAGGAGTTCCTCAGTGTAGTGTCTGAGGTCCAACCATTTTCAGCTGCTTCATCAATGACCTTCTTTCCATCATAAGGTCAGAAGTGGGGATGTTCGCCAATGATTGCACAATGTTCAGCACCATTCACGACTCCTCAGATACTGAAGCAGTTTATGTTCAAATGCAACAAGACCAGGACGAGATACAGATTTGGGTCAATAACTGGTGAGTAACACTCATGCCAAGTGCCAGGCAATACCCCAGGCTTTACTGAATCCCCAACTATTCACACCCTGGAAATTGAGAATTCACTTTAAATTGAGAATACCCTCCATTGTGTTGCATGGCACTAACACTGTGCTAAATGGTACAGAATTTGAACGGACTGAACAGCTCAAGACTGGGCATCCATGAGGCGCTGTGGGCCATCAGCAGCAGCGGAATTGTACTCCAGCACAATCTGCAACCTCATGGCCGGGCATATCCTCCACTCAACCATTACCAGCCAGGGAATCAATCCTGGTTCAACGGAGAGTGCAGGAGGGCATGCCATGAGCAGCACCAGTCATACCTGAAAATGAGGTGTTAACCTGGTGCAGCTACCAAATCCTTGCACGCCAAACAGCGAAAGCAGCAAGTGATAGACAGAGCTAAGCAAATTCACAATCAACAGATCAGATCTAAGCTCTGCAGTCCTGCCACATCCAGTCGTGAATGGTGGTGGACAATTAAATAACTCATTGGAGGAGGAGGCTCCATAAATATCCCCATCCTCAATATATGGGAGAACACAACACATCAGTGCAAAATATAAGGCTGAAGCACTTGCAAATATTTGCCATCAGAAGTGACAAGTAGATGATCCACCTTGGCCTCCTCTTCAATGCCAATCTTCAGCTTTTTGATTCATTTCACTTGATATCAAGATATGGTTGGAGACACTGGTAACTGCAAAGACTATGAGCCCTGTCAGCATTTTGGCAATAGTATTGAAGGCATGTGCTCCAGAACTTGCTGTTCCCCTAGCCATGCTGTTCCAGTACAGCTACAAAACTGGCATCTGCCCAACAATGTGAAAAATTGCCCAGGAATGTCTGTATGTGCTAAGCAGATCAAATCTAACTTGGCCCATCAGTCTACTCTCGATCATCAGTGAAGTGATGGAAGGGGTCAACAGTGCTTTCAAGCAGCACCTGCTTAGCAATAACCTGCTCAGTGATGCCCAGTTTGTGTTCAAACATGGACAAAAGAGCTGAATTCCAGAGGTGAGGTGAGAGTGGCAGCTCTTAACATAAAGCTTGCATTCAACTGAGTGTGGCATCAAGAAGCCCTAGCAAAACTGGAATCAATGGGTATCAGAGGGCAAACTCTCCGATGTAGTTATATCTGGCAGATAGCAAGATGGTTGTGCTTGATGGAAGTTAGTCATCTTAGCTCCAGGACATCTCTGCAGGGTTCATCAGGGCAGTGTCCTAGGCTTAAGCATTTTCAACTGCTTCATCAATCGCCTTCCCTCCATCATAAGGTCAGAAGTAGGGATGTTCATGGATGATTGACTATATTCAGTCCTATTCTTGACTCCACAGATACTGAAGCTGTCCATGTTCAAATGCAATAGGGTCTGGACAATATCCAGGCTTGGTCTGACGTGGCAAGTAACATTTGTGCCACACAAATGTCAGCAATGACCATCTTCAGTAGGAAGCAATCTAATCACTACCCCTTGACATTCAATGAACAAGGGTCTAGGCCCGAAATGTCAGCCTTCCTGCTCCTCTGATGCTGCTTGACCTGCTATGTTCATCCAGCTCTGCACCTTGTTATCTAAGTGTTACCAATATTGAATTGCCCCACTATCAACATCCTGGGGGTTACCATTGACCATAAAACACAACTGGACTCACTATATAAATAATGTTGCTGCAAGACCCATTCAGAGGCTAGAAATACTGCAACAAATAACTAACCTCCTGCCTCACCAAAACCTGTCAACCATCTACAAGCTAAATTCAGGAGTGTGATGGAATACTCCCCACTTGCCTTGATGAGGGCAGCTCCAGCAACACTCCAGAAGCTTGACACCATCCAGGACAAAGCAACCTGTTTGATTGGCACGACATCAACAAGTATCCAATCGCTCCACCATCAATGCTCAGTAGCAGCAGTGTGTACTATCTACAAGATGCACTGCAGAAATTGGCCAAAGATCCTGAGACGGCACAACGCACAACCACTTCCAACCAGAAGGACAAGGGCTGCAGATACATGGGAATCCCACCACCTGCAAGTTCCTCTCCAAGCCATTCACTATCCTTACTTGGTAGGATATCGTTATTCCTTTACTGTTGCTCGGTCAAAATCCTGTGATTCCCTCCCTAATAGCATTGTGGGTCAAACTACAGCATGTGGACTGCAATTGTTCAAGAACGCAGCTCACCACCACCTTCCCAAGGGCAATGCTGGCCATCCAGCAATGTCCATGTGCCACAGTGAATAAGGAAAATATTGTCAGTAAAAAGTTACAACATGCACATTAATGAGTGAAATAAAACTGAGTGAATCCATCTGACAGAGTGGTCTCTCTCTCCTCTTGGTTAAACACAAACAGTGCTCCCCTTGTGGAGAGTGGGTGGAAAGCTCATTTAATTTGCATGGGGAAAGCATAACTACCCTGGGATTTACAACCCTACAGATAGGTTGTGCACTCCCCCAACCCCTTCCTAAACCAACACTACCACCACCAACCTCCAGAGGCCAATCTCTCCATTGATGGCACTGCCCCAGGTACATTGGCCGCTGCTGGTCATGCTCTAAGAACTTGACCAAGGATCATCACTGAATCCATGACCACAGATATATGGGGCTTGATAGCAGTCACATGGAGTCAGGGTTGACAGAGGGGTAGATTGGAGGCAAGCTCAGGGGGTAGCTTAAGTAGCTCCCCCCTCTGTCCTCCCCCTGCCTGCCTGGGTTTTTGGAGCAAGCACTGGGTGCCTGAGTAGAGGGGCCATCTCTATTAGCTCACAGGCAAACCCAACAATGATGCCTTGGCAGCCTTTGGGAGGTAAAGGAGAGCCATGTATGTTCCATTTGATCCCTCAGCTACCTCTATATTTGGGTGGGCTCAGAGACAATCTGTGTCAAATGGTTCATTAATGAACATGATGGATTTTTAGCTGTGAGTGGGAGAATTGTGCACACTGGTCTCTAACCTCCTATGAGTTAGGTGTGGGAGATTTTCCTGCTACCAACAGACTGGCACATGGCCTCATTCAATTATTGGGCAAGGCTGCCATGTTTCCCGCAGCAATGGTCCGTATTCAATTGAACTCACCTATGACACTGACTATCTCTGCAGGTTTCAGATTTGCAAATGTAGCTGAGTGTTAGCAAACTGTCAAATGATGAGGACTGCACTGCATTAATCTTCATCTACAGATTTCACTAGTTATTCCCATCTCTCCATCGTCCACTTGTTTGTACAGGGTCATCCTGACAATTGATTCTCTGCTTTTCTTGTGTTTGTGAGGATGGTGAGACAGGGCACACTGCCTGTGGTGAAAACCTTCTCCTTTGCATCTTCTCATGCAAAGATTAAAGAGAGAGATTCAGCATTGCTGGCCTACCTGTCTAATAACAGCAGCATGTTTACATAAGATGCGTATATCAGTGTTGCCAAGTTGTCAACAGTGAAAAGGACTATGAGCCTGCTAATCAGTTAGGGATTACCCTGGGTACACATTCAGCAGCACCAAGTGCTATCATACTTCTCAGCTGCCGTGGCTGATAGAGCTGGAGACCTATCATCTTCACACTGTGTTACACTCACCTTGCCAGAATGACTTGTGACAAGCTGCACAATACTTAATCTGCAGTTCACAATTTCTGCAACCTCCAGTTATGTTTGAGGGATGGCCTGTCCTGCTGTCCTCTGAAAACAATACTTCCTTCTTTGCAGAGCTTGCAAAATGTTTGCCACGCACACACAACTTGTTAGGGTATGGAATGCACTATTTGTTGTGTGGTGGAGGCATATTAAATCAAGGCTTTCAAGAGGGCATTCTTTCTGCTAAATATTTATCCAACGTAGAGGGTTACGGGGAAAAGGCAGGAGATCGGCACTAAGTTAAAATGCTTAGAGAACCAGTGCAGGCCTCGTGGGCCAGATTCCCAACTCCTAAGGGAGTTTGCATTACTCATCTATGCTCTCCCATATTGTAAGAGAAGCTATAATTGTTGTCAATATTGGCAACAAATGTATCTTTTGAATATTTCTTTGATAATACAACTATTCTATACTTATTACAAAAACAGAAAAGATCCACACATTTATCACAGGGCATTATCTAAATGCATGTAGAAAACACATTCACAAATCTCAGGTGTGATCATTTCTTTTGTCATTTTTATCCGCACACAATTACTTACCTATTGGAAAAATATGGGTAGAGTGGTTTATTTACATTGTCTGCATTCCTGCTGATATAAACTAAACACACTGTATCACTGCTTACTCTGAAGGTGAATATTAACTCTGGTGCAAGTGACTAAAACATTTCTCCGGGAATCCACGAATAGTTTTAGTTCTGTTTCTGTCAGTTGACGGAGGATTTTGTGGCTCAAATCGTGTTCCAGGATATACTTCCTCAGGACAAAAAATTCTCCTCTTTGTGCTATCTGTTTGCTTCAGCTGTGTTTGATTCAAACTGGTACACATGCTTCAGTGAGAATAATTTATTTACTCTAACTACTTTCAAAGTTCTTTCAGTGCTGTGCCTTTCTGAGTACTTCCATTGTTAATAAACTTTTTTTAAACTGCTGTTATCTCACTTAGGCAGCAGTTGTTAAATTCTTAAAGCTTCACTCCAGTAATTTTACTCCAACGCCCAAGGATTCAACTGTAAAGTTTCACTCTGAGCTTTGTCGCCAGTGTGTATCTGCTCTGCAGTAAAGCTGTTTTCTGAGACATAATTACTTTCAACCTTTGCTGTGATGGAAAACTAAATGTTTGTAAACAAACCTCCATTTTTATATTGTGTATTTTGATTATTTAACACCCAATCAAATGGAAGTTGACCATAGGAAAATATTATTGTTCCTAATTTTTGGCATTACAAATTTATACTATGTGTCCTCATGTAAGATACAACCTTTTGAGCTCAAATTTAAAACGAAAGTACAGGGTTGATTTATACACGAGTATTATGAATAATACCTTCAGTGCATTGAAATCCTAGCATAGTCTGGGCTCAGTAACACACTTTGGAACTTTAATTTTACTGCATGCATGACGCAATCAGCACCACTTTGGAGCCATGTGTTCCACTCTCTGAGCTTCTCTCCCACTCACTGCTTCCCTGCCCACTTCTCCTGCTGATGGCTCTTTTCACTTGCTTTCTTCTCCTGCTGTTCCTGTGCTGAGTCTCTGATCCCAAGCATGTGTGGGAGCATTCAGAGTAAGAAACAGTGAACAGGAGGCTCGAGAAAGGGAGAGAGGCAGCAAGAATCAGCCTGTACGAGATGCAGCGGGAAGGTGATAAGTAAAAAGAGTGAAAGTCATGTGTTGACTTAGAGTCCTAGAGTCCTACAGCACAGAAACAGACCCATCCATGCTGACGTGGCTTCCTAAGATGAACTATTCCCACCACTGCATCATGCCTTTCACAGGGACTTCCAGGTTCCTGTCTGCAAAGTGGGACACCGATTTCCCCTTCTCTTCCTTGTCTGTGACAAATGTTAGGAACCGTGCAGAGCAGCCCTGCAGTAACAGTACTCGTCCAGGTATGCAACATGTTTATAATGAGGGCACTGCAACAGGGGATGCTGGTACATTCCAGCATATCCTGGCAGCGGTGTGTTGTTCTGGGTATATCGAGAGATAGAATGAGGCTAGATCAGGTAATAGGGGTGCCATACTTGCAGGGCAAATGGTTAATGAGGCAATTTTGATAAGATGTGTTGGAAAATCTCACTAGATCTTGTGGTGAGATATTTATTAATTGACCTATTTAGAGATGTTATTAAACACTCCTGCCCTAGAATTGAACCCGTGCCTCCTAGTTCAAAGGTATGGACACTACCACAGCACAAGAGTCCTAGCTCATGCACAGAAACCCTCCATGAAACTTGACAATACTGATGCAGCCAATAAAATGTAAAATACAGACCCTTGTGTTCAGCTTGCTTCTTTCAAAGCTTTACTAACCTGAGGCACAATATTTTGTGATTGGTGTATTTCATGATCCCTTTGTTCCTTTACCCCACCTGTTCTTTCTACCAAAGTGTATTTTATGTTTTGAATTCCATTTGCCAATTATTTGCCTATTCTGTATGTATGTTAATATGTTTTGATAATTTGACATAGTCCTCTTCGGTATTGATTATACACCATAACAATTTGGTGACCTGCAAATTTACAAATTGTATTTTTGATTCCAATGCCCATTCATTAATGTCAATTGTGAAAAGCAGTGGTCCCAGCATTGATCCTTGTGGAATATAACTTCCCATCTTCTGCCAATCTGAATAATTACTTTTTACTCATATTCTCTACTCTAGGTCTTGAAATCAACTAGAAACCAATTCGGCCACTAGCCTTATATTTGACTTTGTATTGTCTGACTTAATTCATCAGTCTATTAGGGATTCCCTTATTGAAGACCTTTTGAAAACCCTAGACTTCACTTTTTGCTGAAAAGGTTCAAGAAGTATTGAAGTGCTTGCCATCTATGTATGAAACAGAGACATATTTAAATGTTATTTTACAAGCAAAAGAGGCATGTTGTGTAATTCTGAATAATTTTAATCCAAATGATCCTTTCCCTTTTAGTATTGACAGTGTTTAAATACTCAGTTCTGAGGAAGGGTCACTGGATTTGAAACGTTAACTCTGATTTCTCTCCACACATGCTGCCAGACCTGCCTAGCTTTTCCAGCAACTTCTGTTTTTGTTTCTGATTTACAGCATCTGCAGTTCTTTCAGTTTTTATTTTGTGTTTAAATACAATCTGAATAATAAAAAAAACCTGAATGCACTAAGGCCAATGTCATTTCATTTCATATCAAGTACAGGTACTGTGAAAGAGCAATGGAGGATAGACATCATGTGGCCAGGCTCTGAAGTTTCAATATTGAGTCCTAAAGGCTTTAAAGTGCCTGAGGGAAGAATTAAGCCTTGAGTTGGCATTGTGCATCGTTGGGACATTGCAGCATACCCAGGACAGGAATCTTAGTGTGAGAACAAGTGACACAACAAACAGAAAACTGGTAACATGCAAAATTGACACAAACTCTCTCTTAATGTTGTGGTTTTGAGACTCTTTTTTTAAGCATGTTTTAAATACTCCTAACAACAATTAAAGAGGATTGAGTCTGAAACAAAAGGTATTTTGTTATAGTGCAGTTAAAGCAAAAACAACCGTTAAGTCTCAGTGTTAATTATTAAACCTAGCTGACCTGAATCTAAGCAAACCTGAAATACACTCCCACTGGTGGTCTAATAAGCCTTAGAAATGTGAGCTACAGGGATAGTAATGAATGACCTGCATACCTGCACTAACTCCATAGTGATCATTGCATATTTGTGAACAGTTGTGGCATGTAAATAACGTAATGCATGCTATTCCTTTTCCTGAAGGGAGAGCCACACTTTGTGTTTACCTGAAGGTCAGGCATGGATAAAACCAGAAAGCATGTGAGAGTATAACCCTAACAGTTGAATTTAGCAAATACAAAGAGCACCACAGCAGCTCTACCTTGTACATGAAGCATCACTTAAAATCTAAACTTCTTAATTCAGAATGACTTTTATATTTGGTTGCACTTTTTATTTGTGTAAAACAGTAGCTATTGTACTTATACTTGACAAAAACTATGAAGCAATATATTTATACTTTTCTGTGAAAGTGGGATGCTAGAAAAAGTAATGCCCCCCTACTGTAGTCACCTATCATTATATTTTCTCCATTACCAAATTTCCATAAAAAGTAGATGCAAGTACAAAATTAACAACATGATTTTATAAAAACTATTTTTTCACTAAATTTAGTGGAGGAAATTATAACCTCTAGTGTAACAATCAAGAAAATCTAATATTACTAGATAATGTGTAGAGTTTCCTTTATTTTGCTGCAAAAGTATGCCTCAAACAATCCGAAGAGAAGAACAATCTATTGAGATTACTTAGGGTGGCACAAATAAATGTTTCATTTGGCCAGCAAGCCAAAATAGGCTTGACCAAATGCAATCAGAACAAAAAGAATCACCAAGACTGTGTTACTATTCACCAAAGCAGTGCTGAAGGTGACCAGACCAAAATCCAGAGAATTGGTTTAGAACACATACAATGAGCACCAACACCATTTCATAATTCTGGATGATTTACTAATATATGATAAAAGACTGGTTATTCCAATTTCCTAACTCAGTAAAGCCACTGCACTTCCCTCAATTTCCACTATTCAGGCTAAAAGTGATTGAAATTTTCAATTGTACTGAATCATTCAAAGTTTCAGAGGCTCAGTCACTGAACAACTGAGTTGAGAGTTCCTGGATGTATTTAATGTTGGATTTTTAAATGCTCCTTAAATTTGAAAGGCCTCATTCTGTGCTTTTATTTCAAAATTACAGATATGGATCAATAATCATTCATTTCATTCACATCTATTATGTTGAAGAAGCGCTGCATAATGGTAGATGCTGTAATATTAATGCATCGACATTTGTATTCTCAATCTTAATATGAATAGAAAATTGATCTGAAACATTCATTGTTTTGGTAACAAGTGAATAGTTCAGTTAATGGCCCTTCCCCAACTGGTGTAGTTATGAAAATTATATACCAATATGCAAGTTAAGCAAGTCCTTTTGAATGATTTTGCCTTTTAAAAAGAGAAGGCTATTCAAGTCATAATAATTCCATCTGAAGATTTTGATTTGATGTGACATGATTCATAAAATTACAAGAGGCAGTTGTTCATTACACTAATAAGTAAACTCCAAATGTTCTTTTACCAAACAGATGTTATTTTTAAATTGTTAGCATATGTTTGACAATGCAGCATAATATCATGACAATTACTAAATTTAATGATTTCTACATTCCTGATGTTCACTGAGGTAAGATCATAATTGACTATGATAGTTTTAATATACATTGTGTATAAAATGTGAGCAGAACGATTAATGTCCTGTTACAATCCAATTAGTATTTATTCATTACTATTTTATACAGAAAACCATAAAATAAAAGAACAGTTCAAAGAATTATTCAGCCAGAGTTAAGTTATGTGATGTTTTCCCAGCTGGCCAATCCTAGTACTTTGTTGAATTGACCACTTCCACCGGTATGTGGTAACTTATAAGAGCTGCTTAAGATAGCTTGCTGCCACCAGTCCTTGCCTTTGCTTTAGCTTCAGGCTACTAGTGATTACTGGTTGAGGATACACCACTGTAGAGTATTGACATAGCTAAGAAAATTACTTAAAACCACTAGGTATAACTACATTTGGTCAAGCATAATCACTAAGAACTTAGGGAATTCAAACAGATTCAATTGCCGACACTGAAAGATAGGGCAGAACTCCTAATTTCCACTCACAGACTGTGTGAGACATTGAAAGTTAACTCCCTCAGAACAACAACCTTACACAATATTACCCCAACAAAAATTTTTCCCCTATACTTTATTCATTATACAATGTTACATTTATCATTACCCCAGCATTTCTAACTTCACAAATGGAGGCAGCATGGAAGTTTCATACTTATTCCCGAATGTACTCTCTTTGGATTTGGTTGAGAACTGTTGACGCTGGTTCAGATTTGTAGGTTATTTCTTTGCCAGAGATCAAGTGAATCTCATGAGGAGAATATGGGGGTAAGGCATACACTTAAAAGGGAAATCAGGAGAACAAAAAGGGGACATGAGATAGCTTTAGCAGATAAAGATAAAGAGAATCCAAAGAGATTCTACAAGTATATTAAGGGCAAAAGAGTAACTAGGGAGAGAGTAGGGCCCCTTAAAGATCAGCGAGGCCATCTATGTGTGGAACAACAGGAGATGGGTGAGATACTTAATGAATATTTTGCTTCAGTTCTTACTGTGGAGTAAAACATGGGAAGCTAGGGAACTTGGGGAAATAAATAGTGATGTCTTGAAAAGAGTCCACATTACAGAAGAGGAGGTGCTGAAGGTCTTAAAATACAAAAAAAGGTAGATAAGTCCCAAGGACCTGATCAAGTGTATCCCAGAACTTTGTGGGAAGCTAGGGAAGAATTTGCAGGGCCCCTTGCAGCCTTTCTTAAATAATGACACAACATTAGCCAGTCTCCAGTCTTCTGGCACCTCACCCGTGCTGCCGATGTTACAAACAGATATTTGTATCATTGACAGCCACAGGTGAGGTGCCAGAAGAGTGGGCTAATGTTGTGTCATTATTTAAGAAAGGCAGCAAGGAAAAACCAGGGAACTACAGTCCGGTAAGCCTGACGCCAGTTGTGGGTAAGTTGTTAGAGGTGATTCTGAGACAGGATCTACATGCATTTGGAAAGGAAGGAACTGATTAGAGATAATCAGCATGATTTTGTGCATGGGAAATCATGTCTCACAAACTGGTTTTGAAGAGGTGACCAAGAAGATAGATGAAGGCAGAGCCATAGACCTTGTCTTTGTGGACTTTAACAAGTGCTTTGACAAGGTTCTACATGTTAAATGGAGGTCACAGGCATATAGTTCCTTGAAAATGCCATCACAGGTAGACAGGGTGGTGAAGAAGGCATTTGGCATGCTTGTCTTCATTGGTCAGAGTACTGAATACAGGAGTTGGGACTCATGTTTCGGATGTACATGACTCATTTGGAGTGCTATGTACAATTCTGGTTGCCCTGCTATAGGAAGGATGTTATTAAACTAGAAAAGGATAGTAAAGTTTTAAAGGGATATGGTTCAAATGCAGGCAAATGGGAATAGTTCAGTTTAGGAAACCTGTCAACATGGACGAGTTGGGCCGAAGGATCTGTTTCGGTGCTACAGGACTCTATGATTCTGAGATGATCTTTTTTCTCTCAGATATAGTTTGTGGACTTCTTAAAAATTCATTCTTGAGGGCAAGGTTTATTTTCATCCCTAATTGCCAAAGGGGCAGTTAAGAGTCAACCACATAGCTTTGGCTCTGGAGTCACATGGAGGCCAGACCACATAAGGATGGCAGATTTCCTTCCCCAAAGGACATTTATGAACCAGATGGGTTTTTCCAACAATCAACAATGGATTTGTAATCATCATTAGACTCTTAATTCCAGGTTTTTAAAAAATTGGATCAAATTCCATGATTTGTGTGCTGGAACTTAGGCCCTCTGG
The DNA here is from genome assembly GCF_021869965.1 of Rhincodon typus. NCBI lineage: Eukaryota > Metazoa > Chordata > Chondrichthyes > Orectolobiformes > Rhincodontidae > Rhincodon > Rhincodon typus. Next base: position 44,906,990 of record NC_063338.1, read on the forward strand.
GTCTCTGGATTAATAGTCAAGTGATAATACCACTCAGGCCATTTCCTGCCCTGGTGTTATTGTTGATTGATTTCTGTATTGGAAGAATTTTTATTTTCCTGAATTTCCTTCCTGGAAGTCAAACGCTTTGCTGAAAAAGTATTTTCTTCCTTGTGTTATCCTGGATTTTTGTATCAGATAATCAGTCTCTCATTAGAAGAGGTGGTCTCTGTTTTGAAATATCCCAGATGCTAAGAGCTGGCAGTTTCTTCTTTTTAACCATTTCCTGGACCTGTAGATGTTAGTCTGGCTCCCATGGAGTTCTATGTAGCTTATCTTCCTCAAATTTTAATCAGTTTAAACATCTTCAGTCACTGATTATGATGGTTTGACTGGCGAAGTTAACATTTTCAGTCATGTTATTACTGAAAGATTGCTGCTGTCTGAATAGAAGGTGATCAATCATAGATTCCTGAATGGGCTCAACTGGGTTGTGTTGCTCATTCTTGTTTTCAGTATTCTCTTTTTCTCCTCGGTTTTGCTGAGTTTTAGCTTATGGCCTGCCTTTTGAGATGACAGATGAGTGTTCCAGACTTGACAATCCCATACAATTTACCACAACACTTGAGATCTTCAATTTATTTTGAGATCTCTGGTCACCACAACACTGACTGAGCCCTGGTACTACTCTCGGTATTGCCTAAATGTCACTTATCTCTCCTTTCCAATACATCATCCCCAAGGGAAGTTGGAATAACCAATTTTTTTGTCATATATGATTAAAAAGTCCAGAATTGTGAAATGGTGTTGATGCTCACTGTATGTATTCTTCGCCAACTCACTGGAGTTTTGGTCTTGCACAATATTGGTGGATGATAACATGGTCTTGTTCATTCTTTTATTCTCATTGCATTTGGTCAAGCCTATTTTGGCTTGCTAGCTTCTCTTACAATATGGGAGAGCTCCTTCAACTTAGCAGAGCTGAAATGTGATATCACAGGAAAACAGCTAGATGACTGGTGTGTACATCCACTATATCTCTTTTGATTGGTCACATGGTTTAAACCAGGAGACATTAATACAGCAGACAAGTACAACGAGGAAATTCACTTTTAAAATATTTAATATACAAATTAATTAACTAGTAAAATAGAGATGTCTGTGCAGGTGATGCGCTGCAGCTGTAGTACATGGGAGCTGGTGAAGACATGAACAATCCATGCTGACCACATCTCTAGCAAGTGCTGGCCCCTCGAGGAGCTTCAGATTGGAGTTAATGATCTGCAGTCAGAGCTGCAGATACTATAACACATGAGGGAGGGGGAAGAATTACAGGAGACAGCCAACTCCTTCGATTAATTACTTCAAATATGGTCCGTGGTCAGGGGCAGGAGGGTGTGACTATGAGTGAAGCAGGCATTGGGATTAAGATTTATCTTTTGAGTAGCCTCAGCTAATACATAGTACTGGTCCAGCTTCATCAGAACCAGTTCTCAGAGTGAATAGAAGCTCTGACACTCTAGTTCTTATCTGTCAGCCAGGACTCCCTGATTGAATGATATTAACAGCCCCAATCAGGGAACTTGTATTCTATGAGGTCCACCTGGCTGACTTCGTTACAATCACAACAAGCACCATTCAAGTTGGGGAGAAAAAAGAAAAATCTCATAGTAGTATGGGATAGCATTGTTAGGGGAATAGATAATATTTCCTGCAGCAAAGGCAGATAGTCTCAAAGACTGTGTTGCCTACCTTGTGCCTGGGTTAAGGATGATCCTGCTGGGCGAGAGAGGAACTTGGGAGTATGACAGGAAGGAGACTGTTGTGGTCCATGTAGGCACCAATTGCACAGGTAAGAATAGGAAAGAGGTTCTACTGAAGAATTACAAGGGCTTCAGGGTTAAATTAAAAAGCAGAACCACAAAGGTAATAATTTCACTATACAATAATCTTACTACCTAAGCCATGTCTAAATTGGTGCAGGGTAAATAAGTTTAGAAAGGTACATTTGTGGCTCAAAGCTTGTTGTAGGAAAAATGGGTTTCGATTTATGGAGCACTGGCACTCGTGCTGGGGAAAGAGAGAGTTGTTCCTATGGGACAGGTTTCATCTGAGCTATGCTGAGACCAGTGTCCTGGTGAATTGTATAACTTAGGTGGTAAATATGCCTTTAAACTAATTAGTAGGGGAGAGGGTGAAACTGAAACAAGTTCAACAAATCAAACTTAATAAATAATAAAAATAAGTAATATTGGTAAAAAGTTAATGCTTAAAGCTGAAACCACACAGCAATGGTAACAAGATGGATGAGTTGATGGCACAAATAAAAATAAATGAATATAATTTGGTCACTCTTACAGAGGTGTGATTGCAGGGTGACCAGGATGAGGTATTATTTAAGGGTATTTCACTTTCTGGAAAAATAGGCAAAAAGGAATAAATGGCAGGGTAGCCTAGTTAATAAAGTAAGGTACTGAAAGACAATACCATGGATTTTGTTTAGATTTGAGAAAGACTAAAACAATGTAATCTAGATATTCCAGGGTCTGCTTGTGTTTAACTCACAGAAACACATAACTGCAATAGTGCAAGGGAGGGCATTCAGCCCATCATGCCTGTACCAGCTGTCTGAGTGAGTGTTATGACTTACTGTAACTTACTTGCCTTTCCACGTACCTTTGCATATTGTTTGTATTCAAATAATTGTCTGATGCCTTCTTGAATGCCTCCATTCAAAGTACCTGCACCACACCTCCATGTAGTGTATTTCAAACTTGAATCACTTGTTGAGTTAAAATGTTTATTTTTTGCACCATATTTCCCTCTTTCAGAAATCACTTTAAATCTGCACCCTTTTGTTCTCTATCCTTTTATAAGTGGGAACAGTTTCTCCAAATCTACTTAATCCAGTCAAAGCATGTGTGTTTGTTAAAACCATAGATTTACAATTCAATGAATTCGAACATTATTGCAGAGACCAAGTGTTTCTCATTGAGAATTTCAAGAAGTATCAGTGGCCTCTGGAGACATGAGTCTGGATAAAATGAACTCGATTATCAGGAAGTTGCAAATTAAACATGTTGCCTGCCCATCACAAAAGCTAAAGCTATTGCTGAAAGATGTAGTGTTGTAGATAAGGAATAATCCCAAACTGAACAAATCATATTCAATATGATATATGTATCCAATTTCAGAAGTCACCATCACTCCCTGTTGTAAGTATCTCATTAGCCCAGGAATTTAATGAAATAATTGCTATGGACCTGAAAGTACAGGATAAGAATATAAATATTTATTTGTTGCATTTTATAGATATGGCAACTAGGTTCAGCATATCTAAGGGTAAAAAAAAATAAACAAACATCAGTGGATATGGAGGCATAGAGTCATAGAGATATACAGCACAGAAACAGACCCTTCAGTCCAACTCATCCATGCTAACCATATATGGAAAATTGGGTTGGTACAGATCCTGGAACATCAACAAAATTTTTAACAGATAATGGAGGAAAACTTGCAAATGAGGATTTTAGGAACATGTGCAAGAGTTTCAATATCACAGTTATGATTCCTGTTGCAGAAAATCCATTTAGCAATAGTTGTTGCAAAATAAATCATTATGGTATAAATCATGCAACATATATATTTAATTGCATTTATTTTTATGTCTGAGTTTTTTGGATTTTAAGTTAGTAACATGAATTTTCTGTGTGTTTGAAGTTAATAGTTAACTGGTGAGTATTTTTGTAGCCATGTGATTTCTTTTAAAATATTTTGTGAGGGCGATTTAGGCAGCCCAACCGGTTCTTCTCCACTTTAGGATGTTTCATGACTTGTTAAACTATCTTGCTTTAAGGTCCACTAGAAATTTTGAGGCTGAGGTTTTCTAGGGAAAATACCCACAGATCAAAGGGAGAGATTTTTGTTTCAGTTTTCCTTTATTTTATGTAGCTCTATGAAGTCCTTGGAAGGAAATGCTGTATAGACAAGTGGTCCTGAGTAAGGTAGAATACAGTAAAATAGATTACCTTAGTGGAAGAAGTTAGTGATAGTCCCAAACCAGGGTGTCAGAATAAAGCCTTGAAGAGGTTACTTGAAGCTGAATGCATTGAACTCAGGTGTATGATAGCTTTAGGAAAAAGCCAGTAGCATTTCCAGTCTGGCAGTTAAAGTCACACTTACCTTAAGCCTATTAAGAAGAAAATTTTTTTTTCTCTGGTATGAGTATTGTACAAGAGGTGCTTTTGGTACTAGCCAAGTGAAGTTGTTTTTTATTTGGAGCTTGTAAGGGATTAGCTAATTTGAGGATTAATGGGATGATACATGTGTTTTTTTTTAAAATACTGAATTTGTTATATAAGTAAATAGATTGGTTTATTCTATTTTATCTCCATTTCTTTTTTTGATAGACTTCAGTTTTATCCTTAAAAACAAGATCTACAGCTTTGCTGTTTTTATGTTTTAGTGAGGAATTACCTCATTAAAACCAAAAAAAAACAGGATCTTTCAAGATGAGCTTCAGTCTGTGATCTGACTTGTCCAGTAAATAACATCAGCTAGTAGCATAACATCATGCAGCGTTTAACAAAATGTACAAGATACTGATATAACAGGGAAATTGCAAGTTGCACATGGTTCTGACAGGGCAGAACATGCCAAAAATTCTTTGCAAATTGTTGTGGGGTGTAGTCCATACTAACTGGTAGACAAGCCGTAATCCAAAATTACTTTCCATTCTATTGATGATCCTCCTGCATTGGGGGAAATAGCTATTAGCCCCACTTTCTCTGCATACCCAAACACGGTACATACAGGCAGGAAAGCATTTACCGAAGACAGAACAAATTTGGAGGGCATTAAGACACCTCATATGACTGTCTGGGCAGACTTCAGTTCTGGTGATGGGTTATTACAAAAGAATGGACATAAGGGATGGAGACATCCAGGAAAACTTGCAAGACATGATGGGAAAACTCAAATAATCCACAGGAATCAAACTATCAAAGCACATTCTTCACAAGTAATTTGGCTGAATTATGAATTTTGAAATACAGAGAATACGGGAGAATGTAGAAATGAATGCATCACAGAGACAGGCACCCTGTGAATTAGAGCCAGAGGGGAGGATCTGATAGCTCAGGAGATAGGTGACCTCCTTGGAAAGCCTCCTTGCCCCACAGTTTGAAAGCATATTGTTGAGATAGATGTGAGGGCTCAGGAGTTCCTTAAATAAAATTGTGTTACCTTTCTGACATTCCCCACAGATTATCTGACATGGACATCGCTACGGTTGGAGTCCTTGTGGCCTTGTTATAACAATGGAAACAATGTAGAATGCAACAGAGCCTATTAGTTCATCAGCAAGCCCAGCAAGAACAACAAATCCCAATGGCTACTGCAAAGCCTCCAGAGGGAGAAGCAGTCAGTGAAAATCCACCAAGGTGGTGCAGGTGCATCTGCAGGCCTCACTACGATTTTGTTGAACAGCCTGAAACAGAGGGCAGGTACTGATGAAGGATGTCCCAGTCCATCATCTAGGAACGGCGTCATCTGTTGGAGCAGCACCAGAAGGACTGGTTGGCAATCCCATCCTAGTGGCTATCCAGGTCACAGCTGCCCTGATACTTTTGCCAGTGGTTTGTTTCAAGGCACACCTAGAGACTAATGTGGCATCTCTCAATCCTTGACCCATAAACGCATCCTCAATGTCACTGATGTCATTTTCTCCAGACCCACAGCTCTTCATTTCCCATTTCCTTCCCTTGGGACAAAAAGAAGTCAAGCAGCTAAGATGGTGGAGCTGTGCACTATTGTTGGCTTCTCCAAGGTGCAGGGTAAAATTGACTGCACCCTCAATGTTTGGAGAGTAACCTATCAACAACCTGCAGAGTTCATCAACCAGAAAGCCTTTCACACCATCAACGTTGAAATTATACGTAACCATCGATGGCAAATTTTGTAGGTCTACTCCAGAGTTTCCGGGAACTGACATGACTCTTACATACTTGAGAAATCATAGGTTCCTGTGACCCTTCAAGGTTCTTGGAACATACAGGGACGGCTGCTGGGAGTCAAGAGCTTTACCGTCCAAACATGGCTTTACAAAACACTCAGACTGATGCAGAATGGAGACACAATGCTGTCTATGCTTCCACCAGGGTCATAGTGAAACAAACCATAGATGCCTTAAGACAAGGATTTGAATTATTCTAGTGAAGCCTTGCATTATAGCCCAGAAAAGATGTCTGCGTTATTGTGACATGGCGTACCCTTCTAAGCATGATCTGAAAATAGAGGGTGACCTGGATGCAGACAAATTGGAGAATTGACAGCAATCTTCTGAGGATGAAATTGAGGATGAGAACGTTGACCAGTACGGCTGTCAATGTAGCATGGCAAAGCAATGCATTATTTAGCCCAAGGGGCAAGTGATTACCTCATTCAAACCTGCTTTGATATGAATGAGCTGCATTTGGATTTCACTTAATTCACAGAATCATTTAAGTGTTACAGTGCAGAAGCAGACTATTCAACACTGTGTCAATACTGGTTCTTTAAATAAACATCAATACTGAGTACCAATTTTCTGCTTTTTCATGATATCTTTGCGCATTATTTTTATCCAAATAATTGTCCAATGCCAATGCATCAATTAAACTTGCCTCCACCATACTTCCAGACAGTGCATTCATACCCTAACAATTCACTGCATGAAAAAGGCTTTCTTTGCATTACATTTGCTCCTTTTGCAAATCACTTTTAAATCTTTGCCCATTCGTTCCTCTTCCTTTTATGAACAGAACATTTCTCCCTATTCACCCTATCCAGCCACTGATTATTTTGAAAACCTCTATCAGATCTTTTGGCCTTCTTCTCTGCAAAGTTATAGAGTCATAGAGATATACACACAGAAATAAACCCTTTGGTTCAACTCATCCATGCTGACCAGATATCCTAAATAAATCTAATCCCATTTGCCAGCATATGGCCCATATCCCTCTGAACCCATCTTATTCATATACCCATCCAGATTCCTTTTAAATGTTATAATTGTACCAGTCTCCACCACCTCCTCTGGCAGCTCATTCCATACTTGCACCACCCTGTGTGTGAAAACATTGCCCCTTACACCACTTTTTAAATCTGTCCCCTCTCACCTTAAACCTATTCCCTCTACTTTTGGACTCCCCTACCCCAGGAAAAGACCTTGTCCATTCACCTTATCCATGCCCCTCATGATTTTATAAGCTTCTATAGGGTCACCCCTCAGCATCCAATGCTCCAGGAAAAATAGCTTCAGTCTATTCAGTCTCTCCCTGTAGCTCAAAATCTCTAACCCTGGCAACATCCTTGTAAATCTTTTCTTGAGCCCTTTCAAGTTTCACAACATCCTTCCTATAGCAGCGAGATCAGAATTGCACGTAGTATTCCAAAAGTGCCCAAACGATGTCCAGCACAGCCACAACATGACCTCCCAAATCCTATTCTCAATGCACTGACCAATAAAGGCAAGCATACCAAACACCTTCTTCACTATCTTGTCTACACGTGACTCCACTTTCAAGGAACTATAAATCTGCACTCCAGGGTCTCTTTGTTCAGCAACACTCCCTAGGACCTTACCATTAAGTGTATAAGTCCTGCCCTAATTTGCCTTTCCAAAATGCAGCCTCACATTTATCTAAATTCAACTCCATCTGCCACTTCTTGGCCCATTGGCCCATCTAATCAAGATCCTGTTGTACTCTGAGGTAACCTTCTTCACTGTCCACTACACCTCCAATTTTGGTGTCATCTGCAAACTTACTAACCATATGTTCACATCCAAATTATTTATATAAAAAATGAAAAGCAGTGGACCGAGCACTGATCCTTGTGGTACACCGCTGGTCACAGGCCTCCAGTCTGAAAAGCAACCCTCCACCACGAGCCATTGTTTTCTACCTCTGAGCCAGTCCTGAATCCAAATAGCTTGTTCTCCCTTTATTCCATGTGATCTAACCTTGCTGACCAGTCTACCAAGAGGAACCTTGTCGAATGCCTAACTGAAGTACATATAGATCAATCCTCTTTGTCACTTCTTCAAAAAACTCAATCAAGTTAGTGAGACACAATGTCCTCCTCACATTTTACAATTCTTCCAAATTTTATGTCATCTACAAACTTTGAAATTGCTCCCTGACACCAATATCTAGATCAGTAATACAGATCAGAAAAAGTGAGAGTGGGGAACTTCACTACAAGCCTTCCCCCAGCCTGAAAAATATCTATTCACCATTTCTTTTTTTTCCTATCACTCAGCCAATTTTATATCCACTTTGCTACTGACCCATTTATTCCATGGTCTATAGCTTTCCTCACAAGTCTATTATGTGGCACTGCATCAAATCCCTTCCGGAAATCCATGTACACCTCATCAGGCTTTTCTGTTACCTCTTCAAAAAACTCCAGCAAGTTAATTAAGTATGATTTTCTGTTTAGAAATGCATGCTGACTCTTCCTAATCAACTCACCTTTGCCCATGTGACTACTAATTCTATCACAAATAATTGTTTTAAGAATCTATCCCACTAATGAAGTTAAATTGACTATTCTGTAATTGTAAGGCTTATCCTTGCAAACTTTCCTGAGCAAGGCTGTATTATTTAGAATTTTCCTGTCTTCTGACACCTCTCCCAAGTATGGGGAAGGTTGAAAGATTACAGCCTGTGTGCCTGCTATCTCCACTCTCATTTCTTTCAATATCCTTGGATGCATCTCATCCTGTCCTAGTATCTTGTCAATTTTAAGTGCTAATGGTCTATCCAACACTTCTTACTTTTCAATTTTGAACCCTTCCAGAGATACAGTTTCCTCCTCTATCACCATAACCTGGGTAGTATTTCTCTTTTTGTCAAAGACAGATGTAAAGTATTCATTAAATACCTCAGTCATGCACTGCCTCCATGTATAGATTTTCCTTTTGGTCTTTAGTTGATTTTACTCATCCTTTTACCAATCTTTCATTACTTATATGCCTACAGAAGACTTTGGGATTACCTTTCATGTTAACTGCCAGTCTTTTCTTATAATTCCTCTTCGCTTCTCATGCAGTTATACAGTGGTGATGTCATTGGGCTAGCAATCCAGAACACCAGGTCAATGTTCTGGGGAACTGTGTCTGAATCACACCATAGCAGATGGTGAAATTTTAATTTAAATAAAATAATCTGGAATGGACAACTGACCTAACAGTGACTGTGTAAATTGCTGATTTTCATAGAAGCTAATCTGGTTCACTAATGTCCTGTAGGGAAGCAAATCTGCTGTCCTTAACTGGTCTGGCCTACATGTGACTTCAGACCACAGCGACATGGTTGACTCTTAACTGCTCTCTGGGCAATTAGGGAGGGTAATAAATGCTGCCCTAGCCAACAATGCCCACATCTGGTGAACAAAGGAGCAAAGCATATGGAGCAGTACAAGGCACACCTAAAAAAATCTGAGATAACAACCTGATGAAGCTACAATCTGACAACCAAATGGAACAGATCAAATGCAGTTATGCTAAATCTAGTCATAAGTGGTGGTGATCAATTAAACAAGTAATTAAGGGAGGACACCAAACATCCATCCTATTAGACACATAGCACACCAGTGCAAAAGTCAAAGCTGATACATTTTCAACTCTCTTCAGTCAGATGGGCTGAGTGAATGATCCATCTCCACTCTCCCCTGAGTTCCCTAGTACTAAAGGTGCCAGTCTTCAGGCAATTTGAATAATTCCCATTTGATTTGAATAAATGGTTGAAGTACTGGTCATAGCAAAGGTGGGAGCCATCCCAATGTCCAAACTGAAATACTGAAGACTTGTGCTGCAGAACTAGCTGCACCCCTAACCTATGGCTACAATCTGCCTGACAATGTGGAAAATTGTCCAGGTATGTCCTGTCTAGAAATGAAGGATAAATGTAGTCAGCTAGTTATTGCCTCATAGGTCTACTCTCAATTATCGGTAGAGTGCTTGAAAGTGCCATCCATGCTTTTGAGGAGTATTTATTTAATAATCTATTCAGCAATACTTCATTTGGGTTCCAATCAAGCCACTGAGGTTCAGAGTCAATTTCAGCGTTGATCCAAAAAATGGTCAAAAGAATTGAATTTCAGATATAAGCTGAGATTGACATCAAGGAGCCTTAGCAAAATTAAAGTTAATGGTTATAGATGGAAACTCTCCACTGGTTGGAGTACATAGCACAAAGGTTGTTCTTTGAGATCAATCATCCCTGCCCTGGACAATTGTTGCAGCAACTTTTCCAGGTAGCACATCTGTAGGAATTGTTGCCTGTTGTCACAAATGCACTGGACATTAAGAGAGTGAATTCAGGAACATGGCTGGATGATGCTGGGGAGCTCAGAGTCCCACCTGTGTGTAGTCAATGGGTCTTGGATTTGAAATAACCCACCAATGGCTGTCATTGTCCATGGTGAATGGCACAAACAGATATGTTTTCCTGAGAAAGGCTTCTGAGATAGTACATGTGTGTGGCTGATTGGGAGAAACTGCACAAGTTCCCAGTTGAAGATTGAAAGGAACAGCTGGTGAGAATGTTTAATCCACTGTGATCTTCAGCATCACAGGCACAGCATGTCATCCCAAGCTGTGCAACTGCAGAACTTCCTGTGAGAAGTGGCATATTTCGTTCCCATTGTCCCTGGTTTTGTAAAGACACCTCTAACATTGGCGCTCACTCATGTGCAGGTAGTTTCAATCCCTTTGCTAGATCCTCTTGCAGTATACTGGTTAATGGTCTGGTTCCCTCTTCAGGCACTGCATGTTTCTCCACAACTGGAGCCCACTGAGTCCTGGGTCTCTGCTGTTGTTGTTGGTGGGCGTTCCTCTGCCTTTTCCTCCACTTTAGCTACCACAAAGGCAATACAGTTGTTTGATAAGCTGGTCAACGTGCACTGAAGTAAAGATCTGTGAATAAATTGCAGGAAAAAGGTGTTTGGTTTGCTTTTGAGAACCTGCACTAATTAATTTAACTTTGGGTGCTTATCAGGCTGTTCTTATCTTAAGCAAAAACTACTTGCCCTGTAGTCATTTCAACCTGGTGAGGCCTTTCCTGCATGACCCCTGACTGCATATTCTCCTACTCATTCATTTGTGTGCAAGGAATGTGTAACCTTGAGTGTTACATTCCATGCATGTGGCACGTTGGTCACTTTAATTCTTGATCGCGTTCATTATTGCCTACAACACAGCCCTACAATCTTGGAATATACAGCACGTGTAATGGCTTCATCCCTATGTCCTTACTATTCAGAAAACCAACACAGTGAAGGCTCCTGCACAGCTTCATATAGACCAATCATCCCCTCACGCCTAAGCCAACCACGTTGATGAGTATAAGTTGCTCTTTGGCAATGTATTTTGTGATCTGGATGGGATGTAGGTGTTATGAGGGGCGAGGGCTTGTTAACTTCTAAGCCACAGTGAGCGTTTCACTTCAGTGTAAGTTCCTTAACTAAGTGTTCATGCAATTTTGTTTTGTTTTCTGTTTTGATTCACTCATTTTTGGGTATGTGAGCGATGCTGGAACATATGCAAATGAGGTATTCTTCTGCCATTTCTACTGTGTATTCTGGGTGAGGTACTCTTCTTTGACTATCCTGAAGAGAATAATAGTTCATGTGCTTTTTCTTCCGATTCCCTCACCCTCAATGTTCATCCTTTAACCTACGCTTATTACCCCCACTACTACCTTCTTTTTTCTGGCATTCCCTCTCTCATGGTTCAACCTCTCCTTGTCATCGTGACCCCTGAATTTCCCCTGAGCCCACAGCCATGCAGCTCCCCATATCCAACCTTAGCCTTACACCGCCCCATATCCTTCACCAGCACACCTCATGAGCTCACTCTCAAACTGCAGTCCCTCCCTTCAATGTCACCCTTGCCCCATCACAATGACTTTCTGCTTTGCAACTGCCTACTGCTATTCCCCAGGATTCTGTTGGTGGCCCAAATAGCCATTCCCTTTATGTTTAATTCCCTGCCATATCTTCCAAGCATCCCACCTTTATCTGCAACTTTTCTACTGAACCTCTTTTATGTTGATCCCCTATTGTATTTAACCCTTCATGCCTGCCCCAGCCTGGGTGGCTGCCTTTCTTCAGCAGGCTGGATAGCTCAGACAGACTGCATTCCATCATTGTAACCAGTAGGCAACAACAAAACCTTGCAAAACCAATGATTAAATAGATTTTCATTAGCAAGGTGGCCCAGTCAGTTTGTATCCCCTACTCTGTAACCATTGAAGCAAAGAGGTACTGAAATAAAAGCAAAATTGTTTGGATGCTTGAAATCTGAAATAAAAACAGAAAATGCAGGAGAAACTTAGCAAGTATGACATCTATGGAGAGAGAAAGAGTTAATGTTGAATCTAATTTGAATCTTTTCCAGAAAATGAACCAAGTTACTGAAGAAGCGTGTACTTATAGGAGCTTCCAAGAAGAAATCTACAGAACAAAGTTTACGCCTCTGTATCTGGGCAGGTTTGAGACATGCCTTTTTCTCATTTTTGACTAATATTATGACTCACTTTGGAAAGTGTGCTAATTCTTGAGCCCCACTGCTCCTACAGTCACCACAAAAGTTAATGATTTCATTAAAGTACACACAAATTTTCCAATTTACCTGTCTGATCAAGTCAGGTTAATAGAAAACACTGACCATTTTCCTGTCCTTAACCAGAACTACTAATTATTACAAATAAATAAGTTCTAGCTGTAGTTAAACAAATCTATGAACTAGCAACATACAACTCTACTTGTGGAACCTTTTTAAAATGCCAAAACACACAAAGAGACTGAATGAAGTATACAGGTTCTGCTAACATCTTTGCAGAAGAATTGGATGAGTGACAACTAGGCAGTAATTTCCAAGGTTCTCTTCAAAACAGGCTAGACAATTTTTTACTCTCTTACAAAATAACCCCACAGTCTACAACAGGTTGCTCATCTTAATGAATTAATGTTTAGACATGCTCCTAGCACGCTTCAGTTTGTTTATGCCTGATGTCAGTGTCAAAAGTAAGAGAAAAACAAGACAAAGTGAAGATGTGTCTTGACACTCAAGTCTTGAAACTTCTGAGTTCAGTGTTGATCAAAAGATCATAGTGACAAACCGCTGAGATGAGAGACGTATGTCACTGGAGTTTTTGTAAAGAGATCAGCTGCATTCACATGTCTACCGAAGATTGGAACAAATGTCTGTCAGTGTTGTATAGATCAATTGTTTTAAAGGGATAAGGAGACAAAGAGAGCATAATAAACCTCCAGTAGTCTAAATTCTTCCTATAAACCAAAGCAAAAGGCAGAAAGAAAGGAAGCCACCAAGAAATTTATTTTTATTTTGATAGTACAAAATCCAGCAGGAGAGCAAATCAAGTTGACGTCTTTGTTGAGACAAATAATTGAATGCCAAAGTCCCAACTATTACATGGAGTTGGTAGTCAAAGTTCAGGGTTACAGAGTCAGATATTACGAGAACACAGTCAATCTGGTGGAAATGGAAGAAGATAAACCGTACTGGAAAGAGAAAGGGGTCAGAAAGGTTAACTGAAAATATTTTGGAGGGAAGAAAAAAAATTATCCTTTGCAGCACTTTTTGTCAAATGCAATAATTTAGTGAGAAGCTCAATGCCAGTCTTGTTTAGGTGCCTAATTTAAAGTTCCAGTCAGATCTTGGATGCATATGGTAAGAATGACCTGACGGGACTTGGGGAAGTAACTTTGCTATCTGCTAAGGAGAGGAGATAACAATTTAAATTTGCTTCAGGGGCTCAATTCAGTCAAATAATTTGTGTGATTTTAACTGAATACCTGCACAGTTTCCAATAAGTGGGTTAGATGAAAATTTTTTGTGGAGCTGGAGGAACACAGCAGGTCAGGCAGCATCGGAGGAGCAGGAGAGTTGACTCTCCTGATGAAGGGTCTAGGCCCGAAACGTTGACTCTCCTCCTCTTCTGATGCTGTCTGACCTGCTGTGTCCCTCCAGCTCCACACTGTATCGACTCTGACTCCAGCATCTGCAGTTCTTGCTATCTCCGAGTGACTGATAACCCCACTGCGAAGCCTCTTCCAAGGAAGCCCACCTGGAAGTTGTCCTCCTCCCTCTGGAAAGACCTCAGTGGATCTCTCTCCCACTGCAACCCACTGGTGATCTCCTCCACCCTGAAGGTCCTCACCATATACTGAAACAAACCTGGTACTACAGCCACGTCTTGTTTCTCAGTAACTGCCTACACAGCTGGTACATCCCCAATGGACTTCAAACAAAATTCAGACCACTCCAATTTGGTCCAAACTGTGACAACTGCTACCTACAGTACATCCAGAGCCTCCAAAAACGTTTTTCTCTACTGATTCTCAGCTCCATGCTCGCAGCCATGTACGGGCATCGCCTCGCTCTACAGTCTACCTTATCCCGGCTCAGAGCCTCTGTCTTTCAGGCCTGCAAGGGACCTCTTCTGTTTTTCATTCTGCGCAGGATCCACACCCTCAACCAACGCTTTTTTGCCACCCTATTAGACATCAAGGACCATGAATACACCAAACTTGCTTGTGCTTACCACCAAACACAGACTTCCTCCACCACACCAGACCACAACTCTATCCAGGACCTCGCTCTCAATTTGTCCGGCACCATTAACCATGCAGTTGCCTCGGCCTCTCCTGCTGATGCCGTCGACCACGTCACTTCCACCGCTGATGTCACTTTCGTTTCCACCTGCGTGACCATCCCCATACACACAGCCCCTCCCAAGACAGTCTCCACTCCCAACTCCTGGCCACAGCCCCAAGCCCTGCACCATCCCCCCCAGGCCTCCCCCTCACTGAGGCTGAACAGTCAGCCCACAGCAAAGGACTCCCCTTCGTTCCCCAGCGCCCACACATCAATGAATTCTGTTCATGTCTGGATACTGAACTCTTTTTCCGCTGCTGCCACCTCTATGTCTATTTCTTTGACCGCGAGTCTAACCCACCCTCTGCTGACCCCTTCTCCCACCTCCAACATACCCCATCCTCCTGGACACCACCCCTAGGTCTCCTACCCTCCCTCGACCTCTTCATCTCCAATTGTCGATGCAACAACAATCGCCTTAATCGCTCCACCCCTCTCACTCACTCTGACCTCCCCCCATCTGAACGCGCAGCCCCAACCTCACCATCAAACCCGCAGATAAGGTGGGGTGCAGTGGTGGTATGGTGCACTGACCTTTACATTGCCGAGGCCAGGCGCCAACTCTCTGACACCTCCTACCACCGCTTCAATTATGACCCCACCCCTGATCACCAAAGCATCATCTCTCAGACCATCCATAACCTCATCACCTCAGGAGACCTTCCACCCACAACCTCCAACCTCATCGTTCCCCAAACCCACACCGCCCGGTTCCTATCTCCTTCCCTAAATCCACAAACCTGACTGCCCTGGCAGACCAATTGGCTCTGCCTGCTCCTGCTCCACTGAACTTATCTCTGCTTACCTTGACTCTGTCTTTCCCCCGCTGGTCCAGGAACTTCCCACCTACATTCGGGACACTACCCATGCTCTCCACCTCCTCCAGGACTTACAATTCCTCGGCCCCCAAAACCTCATCTTTACCATGGACATCCAATCCCTGTACACTTGTATCTCCCATGCAGATGGCCTAAAAGCACTCCGCTTCTTCCTCTCCCACAGGCCCAACCAGCACCCCCTCCACCAATATTCTCATTTGCTTAATGGAACTTGTCCTTACCCTCAACAACTTTTTCTTTAACTCCTCTCACTTCCTACAAACTAAGGGGGTGGCTATGGGCACCCGTATGGAACAAGCTATGCCTTCCACTTTGTAGGATACATGAGAAAGTCCCTCTTCCGCTGTTACACCAGCACTATACCCCACCTCTTCCCTTGCTGCATTGGTGACTGTATCAATGCTACCTCGTGCTCCCATGAGGAGTTTGAACAGTTCATCAACTTTACTAACACCTTTCACCCCAACATCAAATTCACCTGGACCATCTCCGATACCTCCCTCCCCTTCCTGGACCTCTCTATCTCCATATCCAGTAACTGTCTCTGCAAAAAAGAGTCCTCATGAAGGGTCTAGCCCTGAAACATCGACTCTCCTGGTCCTCTGTTGCTGTCTGACCTGCTGTGTTCCTCTAGTTCCACACTCTATCGACTCTGACTCCAGCATCTGCAGTTCTTGCTATCGCTCGTTAACAATTTTCCTAAGAGTCCTCTCATGCTTCCAAGTTGGGCCATGAAAATGGGTACCCCAGCCCATGCCCTTTACTGCACCTGAATTTTCTGTGTGACACTGATACTCTCCATTATTGGCAGAATTAGATCAAGGACAAGAATCTGTTGCTGCTCAATTTGAGCTACCACTGAGCTATTAGCTATTAAGTGGCAGATTCACATTTGCAGTAAAGGTTTGCTTTTCTGAATAAATAATGACTTTGTTCCTCCTGTATTTTCTGCAGGATGCTGTAAGTCTTTTACAGTTAGTGATGGAAACCATGTTTAGTACTTTAGGAGGCGTTGTGGGGAAAGAACCACAAGTTCCTTTGGCAGCTGTTTAAGTTACCTGACCCTTTCCTGAGTCACTAAGAAGTGTTAACAAGCTAACCTGTTGCAAAATATTGCTGTGTCCCCTTTACATCATCCTACCCGGACTAAAAAAGGAAGTACCATAATCTGTCAACCATCTCCCTGCTAATCCTGCACCATCAATTCTCACAATGCACTTACTTGCCCAGTCTTCATTGATGCTTGAAATTTCAGCACTGCCCTTCTATTAACTGTCTCCATGGCACTTGGTGTGGGTAACCAGAATTTTCCCTTGGCCGCTGCTGCCAATATGGTCATAGCACTGCAGCACAAATCTATTAATGAGGGTAAGTACATTAAAATAAACCAGTACAGCAGAGACCTTTAAAGTATTGTTTCTTGCTGGCATAACAGATTACAACTCTCAATTATTAAAACACACTTGCCATAACAAAATAAGCTTCAATAAACAGTTTTAAAATTGCAGAGAAATCCACAAATAGCACTGATTTTTTTTTCACAGTGGGGAGCCAGTTAGCTCAGTTGGCTACATGACTCATATGTGGTTCAGACTTACAGCAACTTTGCAGATTTAATTCCCATTTTAACTGAGGTTGACCTGCCTGCTCACCCCACCCATGAGAACGGAAGACAGTCACAAGCAAGCCACTACTCACAAGAACTGCAAGAAACAGCTGAAAAAGAAGCATTAGCAGACAATGAGCCAAGAATCTGCCTTCTGGTAGAGCACACACACCATAACAAAATATCTTTCACTGCTCTCATCCCCTTAATGGTTAGTGCCTTGAATGTTCCAGACCACCTCTCTAGCTCAGCAACTTCATGTAAAGTGCTTGTGAATTCTTACTTAAAATAGTTCCTGGACAACATCAGAGCCCAAAGACTCTCCAAGTATTTGGAGGCATTCTTTTAGTCATGTTCTTTAACAGTAACACTACAGTTTAATTAATGTATACAATAGAACAATTTTTATGATACAACTTCATGAGGATTATGAATGCTATTTTTCTCTTTTACTCCTCTTGTGCTATTTACCTTTATCAAAATCTGAACTTTTAAAACATGGCATGTTGTCTGGATTTTAAAAATTCATTATTCAAATAAAATTATATTAACCTCGAATTTAAATTGAGGGCAAAAATTGGTTCAATATGCATTTTACTGCTAGTTAAAATATTAATTTCACAATGTAAAATCAATTTAATTATTAAGAATGCTAGCTTAAAATAACGTAACTCTGGTAAAGGCATTGCAAAATTCCATATGATCATACGAGTATGTATGTATGTATACACATTTATGACATGTGGCTGTGGCTTTGAAAAATTTACCTTTTCCCTTTCTATATAAATGTGACCTACATTTAGAATAAAATAATGGGAATTTTTTGAAGCTGCTGCCTTTCCCAATGTACAAATCACATTGAAGAGATTCTGCCTTAACTTGCATAATTTTTCAACAGTAGACTATGAAGAGGTTCTGCGTTATATACTCTAACCCAATGACTTTCCAATTGTATTTCCTACCTTAATAAACTTGTTGAGCACTTGATAGACATTTTAATGAAGTAGAAATAATTATTTGTTATTCAATCATTGTATTAAGGCGATTTTTTTTATTTTTATGACATTAAATTTATATAAAAATATAATTGGAGTATTTTGTAAAAGTGTTTAAAAAGTAATAACATAGCAATACATTTAATTTGTACTTTTTCCTTACTAATGTGGTGTCTTTTTCTAATTGATTATTAACTTTTATCCAATAAATGTGACAATAGATTTGTAGGTTACTATTTGTCTCTAAACTGATTTTCTGGATTGTTCTTTAGCAACTGATTTCAATAGAGGCACAATTCAGGTTTTTAAAGGAGCCATTGATCCATAAGGACAATTTTGAACATGGGTGGTAAATTTAGCTTGTGCTGTCATGTAAAAGAATTGATCCTGAGTGGACTACTGTCACAAATTGCAGCTGTCTATTTTACTTTTGCCACAAGCCTCCAGCATAAGCAGATTTGTACAATAGCATGTGATGTGTACTCTTCCTAAAGGTGAATCCTTGGCTGATGCTTCACTGTTTGCTGATGCTTCAACCTCGTTTCTTGGAAGTTTTTGTCAATGATCGTTTGGCAGTACCTTCCATTCTGAGGGGCAGGGCAAGAAGGTAAGTCCCAGGTCTATTTTAGCCAGGCCAGAAATGAAACCTATGCCATTGGTAGTATTATGACGCTAGCCAAGTAGCCAAATGAACTAACTGTCACTCCACTCCCCCGCATAAGTGCAATATTGATTCCAAGTGTAAAAGCAAAATGCTGCAAATGCTGGAAACTTGAAATAAAGATAGTAAGTTCTAGAAATACTCAAAGGTTCTGGCAATATCTGTGGACAGAGAAACAGGGTTCATGCTTCAGGTCAATGCCTTTTTTTCCAGCATTCCGTGTCTTGATAATAAAAGTGTTTGAAGATATGACAATATAAGAAAGTGTAATCAGGGATGAGAAAAGGACATTCAGCTCACCAAAGCTTACCACTGAATACTAAAACAGAAATTTCTGAAAAAACTCAGTAGGTCTGGCAGCATCTGTGGAGAGAAAATAGAGTTAATGTTTCTGGTCCAGTGATCCTGTTTTTGTTTCTGATTTCCATCATCTGCAATTCTTTGTTTTTTTGTTTTGTTTAGTCTTACTATTGAATATATCACCATGGGTACAGATCCAATGCCCTGATGGATTGACCATAAGATGTTAAGTCTTAGGGAACAAGTTCTTACTATCCTTTCATAGAATTTGAAAATTGTTCTATTGACTAGTGTTTATTGCCCATGCCAAACTGCTCTTGAGAAAGTTGTGGCAAAAAATCTTCTCAAACTATAGAAAACCCTGTTGCCTAAGTACACCTAGACTGCTGCTAAGGAGTTAGTTCAACATTTTGAATCCAGTGACAGTGATATAGTTCTAGTGATATTCCCATGTATCTGCTACCATTGTTCTTCTATGTGGTAGAGATCATGGATTAGGAAGGTGCTGTTCAACGAGGCTTGGTGAATTCCTGCAGTAATTCTTGTAAGTGGGATACACTATTGCCACTACATACCAATGATGGAGGAAGCAGATGTTTAAGGTGGAGTAGATGGTGTATTAATCAAATGAGCTGCATTGTTCTGGATGATGTCAAGCTTCTTGGAGGTTACTGGAATTTCACTCATCCAGGCAACTTGTAACTGTGTGAAATGCAGCTTACTTGCTGTGCATCTGATTGTGCTCAGAATTGCCATTTCTCCAAGGAGTAAAGAATCAAAACACATGCAACAGGTACTACCTGAATTTCCATCCATTTAAATAAAGGTGTGAAAAATTGGGTAGGCTCCAATACCAATTTGCAACATTGCCTGGCCAATTGCCCCATATGCGCTCCATCAGATTTATTATTTCATACCCAAGTTCAAAAGAGGGAACTATGCCTTGATTGTCTGTTGTGTATTAATACCAGTTCATTTGGGAATCATTTAGCTGCATTAGTTTGGAAGTAAGGCTCTTCATTAACTAGCTAAATAAATTTCATGTGTGTCCATTGCAAGTTGCCACTGCAAGTGTGTGGTATTCAGTTTATCATTCAACCTGATGTTTGCAATGGCCTGGTGCTTAACTAAATAGTAGTTGTATGTTCAATTGTCACAGAACTCCATACCTCCCTTAGTTTCTAATTGTTCTACATTACAGACCTTGATTTTCATTTAGGTTTTACATCAAAAATCCCATTACTTCAATCTTCCTCTTGTTTTTTTACCACTATAATTTCTGATTACACTCTAAACGTGGTTTCACCCATGTACATTATGAATTGTCATGAACTAAGATTGAAGATATATACATTATTTCTATCTGTTTATTCATTTAGCAATCCAAAGTTTTGTAATTTTGTACATGAGCAATTGAAGAAATATGCCAATGAAGAAAAACTCCCCCAGCCAAAACCACTATCTGTATAAGGAAACTCATTACATCTTTTCATATAAAAATTCATTCACCATCAGAAGGCTACCAATGTTACTTTCACTAACAATCAATTTAAGATTATGATTTGAGCTCACAATGTAAGCTCACTTATGCTTGCTAAAAGCTACATATGTTCATATACAAGGACCTGTCCTCTGCAGGAGGAAGGAGCATGTCCAGGCATTGCACCTATTTTGATTTAAATAAATGCTTCAGGGACAATTGCTCATTGATGCAATCTCCATGGAAATGCCTTGACCGATTAGAATCAACTTGCCAATTGATCAGCGCCCTTTTGTCATGCACTATAAATCGTTACATCCTTTGACATTTTCCAATTTTGCATCTGCCCTACTGAATGTAGAATGAAAAGTTTCAGCGGCGTGCCTTTTTTTCAGCAACACTACAGTTGTACGCTACTTCTATGGTGAAATATAGGAGCAACAATCCCTGTCTCTGGATGTCTGGGAATATTCAGGACTGAATTAGAAGGAAAAGGGAGGCTTTTAAGAGATACAAAGGGAGCCAGTTAACGAAGACCCGAGCGGAGGAGAGAAAGTCCGGGGGGAGTCTTAAGCAAGTAATTATGAGATCAAAGAGATTGCATGAGAAAATGTTGCAGTTAAGATTAGGGAGATTCCCAAGATATTCTATGAATATACCATGGCGAATAAAATAACCAGGGAAAGAGCAGGGCCCATTAGGACCAAGAGGACAATCTGTGCATGGAGCAGGAGGACATAGGTAGGGCTTTAAACATGAACTTCACATCTATCTTCACTTTGGAGAAAGAAGATGTAGGTACAGAATTTGAAAAGAAGGAATGTGAAATTCTTGAGCAGTTTGACATAATGAGTGAGGAGATATTTGAGCTTTTGGGCTTAAAAGTGAACAAGGTCTGGATGAGTTGAAACCTGGGCTGCTATGGGAGATGAGGGAAGAAATTACAGGGGCCCTGATTCAAAGTTTTAATTCCTCCCTGGCCACAAGGGAGGTGCCAGAGGACTGGAGCTAATGTAGTTGACAATTTTCAAGAAGTGTGGGAGAGATAAACCACAGACCAGTGTATTACACATCAGTGGTAGGGAAAGTATTGGAGAATATTCTGAAGGAGAGAATCAATCTTCATTTGGAGATGCATGATTTTATCAGGAATAGACAGCATGGCTTTTTCAGAGTGAGGTCATGCCGAAAAAATTTGATTTAATTTTTTGGGAGGTGACTAGGTTTATAGATACAGGTAGTGCAGTGGATTTAGTTAATGTGGATTTCAGCAAAGCCTTTTACAAGGTCCTACATGGGAGAGTGATAAAGAAAGTAAAAACACATGGGATCCAGGTAACTTGAAAGCGAGATGCAAAATTGGCTTCGTGGTAGGAGACAGAGGATGGTGGTTGAAGGTTGTTAGTGTGACTGGAGGCTGGTAACCAATGGCACAGCACAAGGATCAGTGCCAGGTCCCTTATTGTTTATGTCGCACATGAATGATATAGAAGATAATGTGAAGGGAGTGATAAGTGAATTTGTGAATAATATGAAGATTGGCCAGGTGGTTGACATCAAGGAAGAAGGCCCTGGTTAGAGGAGGATATAGATGGATTGGTCAGATGTGTAGATCAGTGGCAGATGGTCTTTAACTCTGATAATGTGAAATGATGAACTTTGGAAGAACTAATAAGACAAGGGAGTACTTAATGAATGGTAGGACTCTTGGAAGCTCAGAGGAACAAAAAGGATCTTGGGGTGCTTGTCCACAGATCCCTGAAGGCAACAGGACAAGTTAATAGGGTTGTTAAGAAGACATGCAGAACACTGATATTTTTCAGTCAGGACATAGATTATAAGAGCTGGAAGGTCATGTTGGAGCTGTACAAAAGTTCAGTTAAGCCACAGCTGGAGTACTTTGCGCAGTTCTGGTCACTACACTATAGGAAGGATGTCATTGCATATATTGACCAGTGTGTTGCCTGGGATGGAGCATTTCAGCCATGAAGAGAAGCTGGATAAGTTTGGGTTGTATTCTCTGGAGCAGAGAAAGCTGAGAGAGGACCTGACTGGGGTGAATAAGGTTATGAGGGGCATGCTCAGTGTGACAGAAAGCATCTGTTCCCCTTAGTCAAAACCAAGGGGAACAATAACAAGTGGACATAATTCTAAGAAGAAAGGCAGGAGATTAAGAGAGGATTTGAGGATTTTTTTTTATCCAGAGGATAGTGGGGAACTAGAATGGACTGCCTGGGAGGGTAGTTGAGGTGGGAAATCTCACACCTTTTAAATAGTACTTGGACAAGCATTTGAAATGTCATAACATTCAAAGCTATGGACCTAGTGCAGGAAAGTGAGATTAGTGCAGATTTAGTGTAGGTTTTTTTGTTGGTGCAGACTTGATTGGCTGAAGAGCCTCTTTTGTGCTTTATGATTCTATGATACAATGCTTAGGGCCCTCTTGTGGTACAGTGGTAGCATCTGCACCTCTGGACCAGAAGGCCTGAGTTCAAGTCCCACCTCTTCCAGAAGTATGTAATGACATCTCTGAACAGGTTGATTAGGAAAATAGTTTAAATGTTAATTGTTGTGAGTCACTCTCGTTATACCATGTACGAAGATGTAAAAACAGCTATCTGAAAAAAGACATTCAAATTTATGAACTATTTCATTCACCAACAAAAAGTTACAATAAACAAATGATAACTGCAAAATGAGTTGATTTTATCAAAAATAAGTCAAAGTTAAAAATGACTGTACAATGTGCTCGCTCTATAACTTTAACATCCCATAATTTTTTAAATGATTCTATTTCCATGTTACTTTTGTCACACTATTAGTTTTCTTTATTGCTGATCAAGTCCTTTACACCAGGTCTCTAAGAAAGTTTACATTGTTGCCTCCTTACCTGTGAGATCTGTGTTGAAAAGTCATCACATATTTTTATATGAAAATACTATTAACATCAAAAGGCTATCAACGTATTCTGAAGGTTAATTACATTCACAACCAATTTAAGATAGTTAGTTGGGTTTGTAATGTGGTTCATTCATTTTTGCCATCTATTTAGAAGTGTATTCATTGTCTAAGTGGAACTAAGATGATCAGACATGTTTACAGATTTCAGGCGATTAGTCTTTTTGAAATTAACAATCAATTTTTTTCTAACATATTTATTTTTCTACAAGGTCACTGTCAGATCTCAGTTTAATTTGTCCCTGTTTAAATTCTTCATTTGTCCACAATATCCTCTCAACAACTAACACCCCCAACCTTTAATGTTCTCACAGATTACTATTAACTTTATTTCTCTTTGTCAGGCAAATATAGCTGAAACACAGAATTCACGTTGTAAGCAGGGAGAGAAGGTACTGATTGAGTGAGCAGGGAGGTCAGTGAAGGGGAAAGGAGAGATCTTTTTTCACCATTTAGTGTTTGGTTCTTACTTTGATGCAACAGAAGTATCTGCAAAGCTGAGTAACTGGTAAGCTATTCTACCTTCAATAAATAGCCTGTCAAGTTAAGGCATGGGAGGGCAGTTGGCCAAAAGGAATATTCAGCCAGAAGCATGTGAGAAGTCATGGTCACACCATGTGTCCTGGCCAAGTACATCTGCAGTCACCAGTTACACAAGCTTGTCCTCAGGGTTTTAGAACATGCGTGATTGCTGAAGTCACTGTGCTGCATCTCTTGAGGCCAAGAACAATGTCAGAGATGCCTAGATAGTTGGTGCCTTCACAGGTGTCTCCTCTCCAGTCTGGGTAGCCTGGGACAAGAGATTCCCATGAGTCAGAGGGGCTATTGCATTTTGCAGGGAGGCTTTGAGGGTGACCTTGAAATGTTTTCACCACTTGCCATTAACAAGTTCAACATCTGTAATTTCAGGATTACTCCCTGTCCCATATGTCAGTGAACACAGAACAAGGAGAATTGAGCAACTGAACCCAGGGCTGGAGAACTGGTGTTGGAAGGGATCAGGTTTCTGAAACGTTAGGACCAGTTTTCAGGCAAGTGGAGCCTGTACCTGTATATGAACGGGCTGCAAACAGGACCAGAACTAATATCCTCACAGTGTGATTTGCTACTGCTGTTGGGGAGGTTTAAACCAGATTAGCAAAGGAATAGGAATCTGAGGGGAGCTCAGATTGGAAGGATATAAGACTGGTTACAGGAAGTAAAAAATAAGCAGAATTAGAATACAGACAAAGCAAAGGCGTGCACCAAATAGGATCAGAATGCAGAATAATGTTCAAAGGCCAGAATTAAAGGTTCTCCTATTTGAATAGATGCACCATTTGAACATACTAACATATGAATTAAGAGCAGCAGAAGGCCATTCAGATCCCTGAATCTATTTCGCCATTCAATAAGATAATGGTTAATTTGATTGTTTCACATTCCAGGCCTCTCTTACTTATTTTTCACCCCTGTGCTTAACTGGAATCTAACTACATCTGCCTTCAAAAGATTCAAAGACTCTGCTACCAACACCTTTCGAGGAAGAACGTTCCAAAGATTCCTGATCCTCTGTGAGAACAAATGTCTCCTAATCTCTGTCTTGAATGGGTAACCCTTTATTTTTAAACATTGATCCCTAACCTTAGAACCTTACATAAGGAACCATCCTTTCAATATACACCTTGTCAAGACCACTCAGGATCTTCTATGCTTCATTCAAGTGACCTCTTACGCTTCTAAACTCCAGTGGATACAAGCTGAGCCTGTCTAATATTTTCTCATCTGATTGCCTGCATATTCTGAAGATCGGATAGCCACTCAAGGATTCCAGGAGTTTATGTTGGTGTGGTCAGAGGAAAATAATCATTAGGACAGGTTTTACTGCTGTTAAAGAACTTAGAAAACCCCTGAAAATGAAGGTAAGCACCTGGAGGTGGTCACTTGAAAGTAATACTGAGAAAAATTGGGAAATTTAAATACTTTGGAAGCAACTGTGAACTATTTTCTCTAAGGACTGCAATTGCGTAATGAATGCGATGTGTGCTTTCAAGTATGAGGGCCCAGATCTTCCGGTCAGGGTCAGAAACATGCTTCCCTTTAGAGGTGTTCTCCATATGAAGTTCTGGGCCAGAAGAATTCTCAGCTCTAGCAATCTAACATAGTCCAGGAATCACACGGTCAGGAGCAAAGTGGGTTTGCATTGAAAACAGATCCTTTTCATGACAATTCTTGCCATATTCCAAGTTGTAATGGTCCCAAAACCACTTGCGCAGCTACCAAGCGAAGGTAAGTATGCACGGTAAGTAGGGGAGGGACTAGGGTCCCAGATGGATGGAGACTCAAGTGCCAGGTGGGGAAGGAGAAGGGTGCCAGACATGGGTGTAAAATGCCGGATAGGTTTGAATGGCAGGTGAGTGGGGTGTCAGTGTGGCCGGTAGCTGAGGGGTGTATTGGCAAGTGGTGGTAATTAGTGTGCCAGGTCTCTAAGAGAGGAGGTTAGCAGGTGGATGGGGCTTAAATTTAGGGTGTGAAGTAAATTGGTGTGTGCTTAAGGTGAGTCATAAAAAGGGGGTGTGTTTGGTTTGTGGGAGGGTTGTCAGGGCAGATCTGGGTGGGATTTGGAGTCAGAGGGGTCAGGACTAGGGTAGGGTGTGTGTTGGGTCCAGGACAGGGTTTTGGAGGTGGATGGAAGTATTCAGGTGTCAGGTAGAGGGTGGTCAGAAACATTGAGGATGTGCAGTTTGGAGGAATCAGGTAGTTGTCCAGGTCAAGTGGGAAGCAAATCAGGAGTGGGGGGGCTGGTGCTTGGGGGAGTCAGGGGTTGGAACGGATCTGGGTAGAGGTTTTCAGATACAGAATTGTGTCAAATATCCGAAGTCGAATCAAGGCAACTCAGGGGTGGTTTCAGTCAGGTTGTGAGGGGGAGGCTGGGAATCAGGTCTGCCAGGGACAGTCATGGCCATGGAGAGAACGACAGTTTCCATGGATGATCTGAATCTAACTGGTTTAAGATGCCAGTCCACTAGGAAATTCAATTCTCAAGAAATTTCAATTCGTGTGGAGTCAGCAACATCAGGACTTCTGCAATAGTGCTGGCATATAACTTCTGTTTACAGTGCTGCAGCAGCAATCTTCCCAAGGAAGATCTAGGTCATGTTCTCTCAAAAAAAACAGCAGGCCTTAGTTAATAATGCTTTGTTTTTCAATCATTTTCTATAGTAACAAGTTTAAAACTGCAATGTTGTGTTACTTTCCCAGCCATTAACTGAAAACATTTGTTTTGAAGTTAGTGATTTCGGAAAGAGATCACAACGGGTTGGGGAAAGGAAATACCTCAAAAATTTTAACTGACCCTTCCTTGAACAATCAAAATGATTCCAGGAGACCATTGTGGCCATGGTTAATCTCATACAGTATGTACCTTTTGTACAGAGTGATCTTCACCCAACTCAGAACAGATCGGACTCTCACTTGAAGGAATTCAGTGCATCATCACTTAACATTCGAGCTGGCAGTCTTTTCTGTAGGTTTAATATTTTCTGAGAAAAGACCTATCTCCTGGCATCTAACCTAGTTACAGCCTTACATAACTTATAAAGTGAAACTGTTACCCTGGTCTATATTAACATCTGAATTCAATTAGCTTTCCATCGCTGAGGTATTCCTTGTGCCTTGGCTGGGTCTATTTATAGACTAATTGACAAGAGATTATTGATAATGAACAATACATTTTATCATGTAATTCTCAGGATGTTCACATAGTACATTAAGGACCACCGTCATACTAGTCCTGTAGATCCCAAATTCCTCATTGCCATTCAACCTCAAGTAGCAATGTTTGTGCTCCATTTGCACTAGCACAAATGCATACTAATATTATTAGCCTGGTCCTTAACAGTCACCATTTTCTGACTGTGGTTAACTTCTAGAATTTTTTTTGTCAGTGCAGAAGGGGATAATCTTTTACAGAAGAAAATGGGAAACCCTGACTGAAAGCCACTCCTTTAAGCATGTCTGACTTCATATGTTTGGGAATATGACTGAGATTTGCATTCATCTCTGGTCTTGCTTACTCAAGTTGCTGCACACATTTTTGTTTTGACAGTCTGGGGACCAAGGGCCACATTTTGTCCATGATAGCCTACTAAGGACAGGTGCTCACTCTCAGGCAAGGCAAGCTAGTTGAAGGGCTATTAGCAGAGCAGTTTCAGCAGTGTCAACGGGAATAGTGGACACTACTGAGACGGAGCCTGGGAGAAGAGGACACCATGGAAGATGCTAAATGGGATTGGGGCAGGGGTGAGCACTTGCCAGAGCCAGTCAGGCATGCTCCAGTGATGTAGAGATGTTGGTGCCATTGTCATAGAGGCATCATTGCTGCCAGGGAGGCCCTCTGTGCAGAAAAGAATATCCAAATAGGTAGGCACTTCTCAGGTGTGAAGCTACAGGTAAATGGCCAGGGTTCCCCTGCTGGTCTCCCCAGACAGAACATGACATCCACTCTATCATCACTGCTAAAATTCCAGTGATGGCTAAAAGAGCACCTTTATTGTCCTTTTGGAGTGTGTTACAATCCAAGAAGGACCAAGTGGTTGAAGTGCTAAACAGCAGGAGCTTTATAAAGGAGATGTTTATTCTATAAGCAGCAAGGTTAGAATAAGCTGTTTCCAGCCCAAAATGACTAATATGACATCATCATTATATCATGCTATTGAACTCTAACTAGTGGCAGGCCACCATACTCATATAAATACACAACAGAATAAGTACAACTGCCACTTCTCCATAGCTAGTAAGATCACATTGTGGCAGCAAGATAATGGGCATTCCACCCCATCATTTTGAACCAATCCTTTTTTTCTAACTGGTTTGAATAACAAGCTAAATATTGGCCAGGAGACAGCAGCCTTGCTCCTTCCTGAATAGTGTGATTAAATAGGTAATGTCTGCCTGCAAGACCAGTCAGATCCATAGTTTAACTTTTCATTCCAAAGATAGCACTTCCTCAATATTCTGGAGTGTCAGTCTGGATTTTGTCCTATGTTTCTGACTTTAACCTACATCATTCTGACTCACAGGCAAGAGTGCAGCTATTGAGTCATGATTAACGCCTAAAAGGACTTATTGTCTCCCAGCAACTACACAGAAACATTCTTTCTTTCTTAAGACTTAATGATTCACAAATCTTTATTTGTCAGCTTAAGTAGGTCAGCCGAGATGTCATCTACACTACCATTTTAATCAGATATTTGAGCCATACCTTAGCTGCACAAGGTGGGAAGAGATAGAAAAGAGCAAGAGAGGTAGTAGACGCAACAGAAAGGGGTACAGATAGCTATTTCTTTGGCTACAAACATGGCTTCAGGGTGGTGTGTTGACTGTCTGGGGCCAGTGTCAAGGATGCATGACTGCAGGGCATTCTGAAGTGAGAGGGTGGTTGTAGTTCACATTGGTATCAATGACATACGTAGAAAGAGGCATTAGGTCCTGCAACAAGAATTTAGGGAACTAGGTTGCAGAACCTCGAAAGTTACAATTTAGGATTTCTTGTGATGCCATTTGCTAGTGAAGATAGAGTAGATGAATGTATGTGTGAATAATTGGAGAAGGAGGAAGCATTTTAGATTCCTGAATTAATGAGTCTATTTCTGGGGAAGGTCACGTCTGAATCAAAATAGGATCGAAACAACAGCCTTATGGTAATGGTGGTGTGTGGTACCGGTGCTGCTGGTGGGGTATTGCACTAATGTAGTGGGGGAGTGGGATACTGAATGGAGTTACAGTAGGAGGTGATGTGCAAACAAATATAGCAGAAAAAAGCAAGTCAAACTCAAGGCTAAAGCATATATAGTCAAGGCACAATGAACAGAGCAAGGGTGGGTGGCATTTGCTTTAGTACGGGGAGTTTTGCATGTAAGACAGATGAATTGAGGGTGTTGATTAACACACAGGAATATGATATCATTGCTATCACACAGACGAGGTTGAAGGAGGGGCAGGACTGGCAGCTCAATATTCCATGGTTTAGAAACTTCAGGCAAAACACAGAGTGGTGTAAGAGAGGAGGTGGTGTTGCAATATTGAGAGGTCAATTGCTGCAAAAAGGAGGGATCAGTTCATCGAGTCATATAGATCTACAGCACAGAAACAGACCCTTTGGTCCAACTCATCCATGCCAACCAAATATCCTAAATTAATCGAGACCTATTTGTCAGTATTTGTCCCCTATCCCTCTAAACCTTTCTTATTCAAATAGCCACCCAGATGCCTTTTAAATGTTGTAATTGTACCAGCCTCTATCAGTTCCTCTGGCAGCTCATTCCATACATTCAAAACCCACTACATGAAAAAGTTGACCCTTTGGTCCCTTTCAAGTCTTTCTCCTCACCTTAAACCCATGCCCTATAGTTTTTGATTCCCCCACCCTTGGGGAAAAAACCTTGGCTGTTTATGTTATCCATGCCCCTCATGATTTTATAAACCACTATAAGGTCACCTTTCAGCCTCTGACACTCAGGAAAAATAGCCCCAGCCTATTCAGCCTCCCCGTTTAGCTCAAACCTTCCAACCCTGGCAACATCCTAATAAACCTTTCCGGAACCCTTTCAAGTTTCACAACATCTTTCCTATAGGAGGGAGACCAGAATTGAACACAGTATTCCAAAAATGGCCTAACCAGTGTCCTACACAACTATAACATGAGCTCCCAACTCCTATACTCAATGCACTGATTAATAAAGGCAAGGGTACTAAACACCTTCTTCACTATCCTGTTGACCTGTAACTCCACTTTCAAGGATGTATGAATCTGCACTCCAAGGTCTCTTTTTTCAGCAGCACTGTCCAGCACCTTACATTAAGTGTATATTTTCTGCCCTAATTTGCCTTATCAAAATGCAGCACCTCACATTTATCTGAATTAAACTCCATCTGCCACTCCTCAGCTCATCATCCCAACCGATCAAGGTCCCTTTGTACTCTGAGATAACCTTCTTGGCTGTGCACTACACCACCAATTCTGGTGCCATCTGCAAGCTTACGAGCCAGACCTCCAATATTCACATGCAAATCATTTATATAAATGACAAAAAGAATTGGACCTGGCACCAATCCTTGCAGCACACCGTTGGTCACAGGCCTCCAGTCCAAAAAGCAATCCTCCATCACCCGCCACCCTTCATCACCATCCTCTGTCTCCTACCTTCAAGCCAGTTATGTATCCAAGTAGCTGATTCTCTCTGCATTTCAAATGATCTAATCTTGTTAACCAGTCTACTATGTGGAACCTTGCTGCCTTGCTGAAAGTCCAAATAGACCAAGTACACTGCTCTGCCTTCATCAATCTTCTTCATCACTGCTTCAAAAAACTCACTCAAGTTAGTGAGACACAATTCCTTACGCACAAAGCCATGTTACCTATCCCTAATCAGTCCTTGCCTTTCCAAATATATGGAGATCCTGTCTCTCAGAATCCCTTCCAACATTGATGTCGGGCTCACCGATCTATAGTTCCCTGACTTTTCCTTACCACCTTTCTTAAATAGTAGCACCACGTTAGCCAACCTCCAGTCTTCTGGCACCTCACCTGCAGCTAACGACGATACAAATATCTCAACAAGGGGCCCAACAATCTCATCCTCACCTTCCCTCATAGTTCTAGGATAAACCTGATCAGGTCCTGGGCATTTATCCACCTTTATGCATTTTAAGACATCCAGAACCTCCTCCTCTGTAAAATGAACACATTTCAAGATATCACTTTTTATTTCCCCAAGTTCTCTAGCTTCCATATCCTTCTCGATAGGACAAATGGGTTGAATGTAAAAACAAAGAGGGGGGAATCCATTATTGGGAGTGTAGTGTAAACACCCAACTAGTCATGGAGAGATATGAGGGGTAGTTACATCTGTATATTTCAGAGAAGTGCAAACATAACAGGGTAATAATAGTAGGGAATTTCATCTTCTCCAATATTAACTGTACCAGAAAGGCCAACCACTCAGCCAACCCTGCAAAGTACTCTATTCTAAAATCTGGAGACTTATTATGTTTGTAAGTTATAGCTTCATAATCAAGAAGCACTATTACTTTAGGTAATAGATTTGGAAACATTTTGTTTCACTTAACTGGTACCACATAGTGATAGATTCCTCATTGTTTGAGCATATTCGAGCTGAAAGATATTACATTGCTTCTGTGGGCCTTCTCATGATTGAAGAGTCTGATCAGCATGGACATCCACAGAACTGGAAATACTGTTGCTGTCACTGATGTTCAGGGAAACCTTGAGCTGTGCCCCCTCCGACCTTCTTCTGGGAATGTCGCATGTTGCAACTTTGATGTTGATGGTCCTTGAAACAGGCTAAACTAAATTTTGCTGCTTGCCACCTCACAGACTGGTTGGCTGCAACGTTTTCCCAAAAGATATAGTCTACAGATTTTTGTAAAGGTTTTTGTAAAAACTGTATTGTTCTCCGTATCATTTGAGATGATTTGCCCACCTTAGATTTTCTGAAAGGTGGCCTCCTTGGTGACCTGTTGAGCCCAGCACAATGAAGGACCTTGTTGTTTGTTATTTTCTTTTGCTGTCAAATTCTTATGGACGACCTCATGAATTTTTAATACAAGTGATCCAGGGATATGCTGTGGCATCTTTCACTTATCCAATATTATGCACCATGCTGCAGGGTGAAAAGAACAATGGTCTGCTGGAGTTGATTTTAGCTTTCAGTTTAATGCCATGCTGTG
Organism: Rhincodon typus; assembly: GCF_021869965.1. Lineage (NCBI taxonomy): Eukaryota > Metazoa > Chordata > Chondrichthyes > Orectolobiformes > Rhincodontidae > Rhincodon > Rhincodon typus. The sequence goes on from NC_063338.1 coordinate 44,939,263, forward strand.
CTCAGACATGATCATGGAGTTGGCCAGAGAAAGAACTTGATCTCTGGATGTGCGTATTGATATCTTCATCAGTAATATTACGTTTGGAGAGTACAGTACCATCGTATGAGAGATTTTCTACAGTCTTGAGATAAATGCTATCAACATTTATGCATGGTGCTTCATGGCACAAGTCTGGTGCCACTTGTTGTCATTATGTCAGCCTTTGAGACACTGTGGAGCTGCCAGAAGACTTGTATGTGAAAGTTGTTTCTGTTTGAGAAGATGAGAGTTGTTTATGTCAGCCTCATCTAATCTTGGCATTTTTGTCTGCAGGATCTCAGGAGGTGAGCTAAAACCTTGTAGATCTGATCACAGAGATGCATCCATTCATCGTCTACGTCATTTGAGGGAGAAAGATTAAACTGTCAAATAGTATCAAGTTGTGCAGCAAATCTGAGGTATGACTTCTAGAGAGGTCTAACATCTAGTTTTGGCCGTGCTTAGCAAGTTTTTTAATAATGCTTTGGATGGATTTTTAGACTCAGTTCCACCAGCAAGCTCCCAAGCCTGGAATGCAACCTTTTGCAACTGTGCAGCAGATTTGAACTCGAATGTTTACCGGGCATATTAGAGGCATTTCCCTAGCAAAGAGGTCAATAATCAGGGGTACAATTTAAAAGTAATTGGCATAAGGATTAGAGTTGTGTAGAGGAGTAATAATTTCACCCGGGGGGTGAAACTAACTCCCTGAAAGCGTAGTACAGGCATAAATACTCCTTGCATTTAAAAAATACTTGATATACATTTGAACTGACCTACGAGGTTAAAGACCAAGAGCTGGAAGGTGGGGATAGACTGGATAACAATTTTTTGGCCTATGTAGACATGATGGGCCAAATGAGCCCCCTTTTTTGCTGTAAATATTTCTATGTTTCTATACAAGTTGAACTTTCAGTGCCCGTGTTGGCTGTAAAGTTGGAAAGGAAAACACAAATGGAATTCTCCTACTGTGTGCCACACATGACCAATATCATGTTCCTTATGAAAGAAAAATACAAGACAAGCTGCAAACCACATTCAAAACACTGGCATCTCCTTAACTTTATGCTTATCAAACAGAAAGGGAAGGCTGATGTCAAAACAACTTCTTGTTTGTGGGGAGTTGTGTGCTGGTCATGCCACTATCTGGTGGAACTGAGTCTGAAAATCTTTAACTGCGTGTAGGAGAGACCCGTAATTAAGATAGTATTAGATTTTCAGGGTAAACACACAAATAAATAATCCCTTTTATTTCACCCACAAAAAGATTGTATTCAAATTGTCCACACCGTCAGAAGTTAAGATGCCATACATCTTTCTTTTCAAAAACAGCACACAGCTACAGGGGCTCTCTTAGTAGCTCTTTCTCACCCTATCCATAACAGGTACCTTTCTACCTCATCTATCTAAGGACCTTGTAATTTTACATACCGTACCTTAATTAAGGTACCCCAATTTCATAGAAAACAAGTCAAGTCTTTCCCATCTTTCCTCCTAGCTAAAATTCTTCATTCTTGGTACTGTCCTTTTAAATCTCCTTGGCATTCTGTCTAACATAATCAAACACAATAATTTGCAGTGACCAGAAATATATTTACTTCAGCTGTGGTTTAGTTTCTGCTCTTTAGCATCTAGCATTACCTCCTTGCCATTATGCTCTATAACTGGGCCAATAAAAAGTGCCCCATATGCCTACAAACATGCACTCCAAGGTCCTCTGTTCCTCAGTACACTTCAGAATACTACCATCTACTATATATTGAATCTCACTATTTGCATATTATTCGAGTTGTTTTCCCTCTCTAAATGCATTGCTGCGTACTTCTCTGGATTGAGTTCTGATTGCCTCTTTTCTGCCCACTGACCAGACATTGATATCTTCCTGCAGTTATACAGCTATTTCCTCACTATCAACCACAAGCAATCTTTGTATCGTCTTAGCCTCATCTCTTACATTTAAGTTTTAATTACTGCTATAATTAAGGGATTGAGTGAGCCCCTCTAGAAACAGCCTTGCTGAACATTATCCTTTGCTATCTGCAGTGAACCAGTTTGAGATCTAACTGTCATTTCCCATTAGCTCCCATGAGTTTCTTTATTTTATGATCAGTCTGCTAGAGGGACCTCATCAAAAGACTTGTTAAAATCTACATAGAGTTTATTAAATGTGCTACCCTCAACAACATTGTCATGTCCTCAAAAACATCTTTCTTTTTCCTTTTACCACTGGGAAGTGAGTTTTGACGTTGTTTATTTACTAATGGCGGTACATAAGTGCATGTTTGGCATCTTCTACTTATTTTCAATTAATGTGTTAACTGAGATACTTGTGAAAAGAATTTGCATTTATAGAAACACAGGAGGTCAGGCAGCATTAGAGGAGCAACATGATGAGTCCTGATGAAGGGTCTAGGCCCTGCTCCTCTGATGCTGCCTGAACTGCTGTGTTCCTCCGGCTCCACACTGTATCGACCCTGACACCAGCAACTGCAGTTCTTGCTATCTCCTTGCATTTATAGAATATCTTTTATGACCACTCAACAGTGCAAAGTGCTTTACAGCCAATTAAGTACTTTCTGAAGTGTAATAGCTGTAGGATATTGTTAAGTTTATTAAGCTACTGAATAGTATATGTTGTCAATAATATTGCCGATGTAGAGACACATCAGAACTCAAATATCCAAGACAAGGTATAAGGAGGTAGGTCAATGAAAGTCAAAAGCACCTTGTGGCCTTCTTCACTCTCAAGCATTTCAGCAGGTCAGTCTGCCAGAGTCTCTTTGTATCAAGGTGATGCTATATTGTCTTGTTGATTGTTTCATGTCTTTGATCAGCAGGACGAGGTCCTTCATTCTAATTTTCCAAGATTGTCTTCGACATCAAGCGAGCCTACCCCTCAAGGCCCTGTTGACATACTTCATATTGATGCTTTTATATCCTTAGTGATTTTATCCACACCTACATTTACACAAGTGTCCTACTCAGATCATACACCTGCTGACGTCCATCTTCTACACATTTTCAGATAGAATCCCAGAGGAAGTGAATCACTAAGATCTTCCTTAGTCTTTTATGCGCCACTTACACAGATTCATTATCTTTCAAGGCCAAGCCTCAGATTTGGTGGTGTGCGGCAGTCCTAACATTGTCTGTAGATCAGCCAATCCTTCCCAGTTTTGGTCATATCCACTGCAGTGGATGCATACTTAACGGCCTGGCCATTGTTTAGGCAGGGAAGAACCCCTATCTGTTATCCAGAGAGATTTTCCTCCTCTCTAGAGCACACCCAAGCTACTTAATATGGACAAGCTAGCCCCACCACCTACAGCAATGGTATGGCCACCCCAAGAGTCTGACGGAGCATCTTCCTTTTTTCAGACCATCATCCTTCCTTGTTTCAAGAGGAGAAGTAGTTCAGTTATTCCTCCATTATCATTCTTAGGAGGCACAGCAGAGGAGATGCAGATGCTCCCGTTTCCAAAGCAGTGTTGAAGTTTCTCTGAGGTACAGAGAAGAGTACAAAGAACTAGTCACCTCCCTTTCCCATTTTTGTCTTTTCTTCCACCAGGTTTGTCTCCCGACTTCACCCTTTTGTTGAGCTCTTCTTGGCTATCATTATCTTCAAGTTATTGTGATGGGTAAGCCCCATGTGCCAGTGGTCATAAGAGATTACACTTCCAGCCTACTCAAAGTTCTGTCTTCTACTCACAGAAAGCGAACCAATGATGTTCCATTCTTCTCCAAGATGAGCTGAGAACAGAATCAAAAAGAGACATGAGCGAGTGCAGTAGTGGCAGTAAAAAATGTTAATGACTGACTGTTAAAAGGAATACTAGTGGTCGAATGATAATGCTTTAAAGATATGTAGTGCCTGTTTCTGTGCTTATAAGACTCTAAAAGACTTTGGGAGAGGTGTAGGATAATGGACAAGTGCTAATGTACTAATGAATGATACACATTATCAATGGTGACTCTGATGTGGACATGCTTATAACTTGATTCAAGCTCTCTACTATGCATTTTTGTATATAGTTTAAATAGTCAATAAAATGTGTTGTTCACCAGCATGAGGACAGACTTCCCTCTCTCTACAACCTGAGTGCCGTCTCACTACAGTCACTTGTAATCTGGGAAATGTGGAGACCAACTTGTACACAGCAGACTGTCTCAAACAGCAGTGTGATAATGATCAGATCATGTTTTTCTGGTGATGCTGATTCAAAGATAAATATTGCCAAAATATCATAGATAATTCCTCTGCTATTCTCCAGAATAGTGCTTTAAGGTATTTTACATCTACCAGAGCAGAGGATGGGGCCTTGGTTTAATGTATCATCTGAAAGATGGTCCCCCAACAGGTCAATGCTCCCTCAGTATGTCACTGAAGTCTTGGCTTTTTATTTTGTGTTCAAGTCCTGGAGTTGGACTTGAACCCTAAACTTTGAGTTTCAGGTTCAACCAATTCAATCATGATTGACACTTTGCCTTAGGAACACATCTAAAAGTTTTTCTTACTTGACTATGTGTCTTGAAACATATTTATCATGTCTATAAACAAAGCAATAATGATAGGAAGATATAGTGGCCTTTGAAGAGGTACTGTGTAGATTCAGCAGAATGATATCATAACTCTAAGGGTTAAGGAGTTAAAATACACCCTCATTGTATACTTCAAAGTCTGACTTTACACTCACTGTGAACACCAGTCTCTGCTCTTTCAAGCTAACAACTGTACCACAACTTTACACCAATCTGACTGTACTTTGACGTCACACAATACACTATACATGGCAGCCTCTATATCTACACTTGGATTCTGTATATGCTGATCTCTGCCCTTGCACCCTGCACATGTATCTGTCTCTGTCAAATCCTAACTCTGTATCAGTCCAGTTTTTATACCTTGTTTATATATTTAGCCCTGCCTCTGTTACTTCTTCTCATCTGTCTCTGTCTTTCAATTGCATGCTTCTGTTTACACTTGCCTTAAGTACATCCAAAGTTATGCTCCGCAAATTTCTCAGTCCGACTTCAGTTTAAAAGTTTGAAGTGTGGTGAAAAAGAAATAATTTACAATTATTGAAGGATTCAATAGGGTAGACACAAAGAAACTTTCCTTGAGTGAGAAAACCCAGAAAGAGGGCACAATATTAAAATTAGAGTATGTCAATTAGGAATGATATCAGCAAGTGCTTTTACACAGGGATAATGGAAATCCAGACCTCTCTCGCACAAAAGGCTATGGGTGCTGAGTCAATTGCAATTTAATTCTGGAGCAACATTTTATTTTAGGTGAGAGTATCAAGGAACCCCAAACAAAGGTGGGTCTATGGTATTGAACTATCGATTACTAATGGCAGAACAGGCTCGATGGGCTGACTGGTCTACTGGTATTCCTACTTTCTTCAATCAAATCGTTCATTGAATGTACTATTAGTTCAAATTAAACATTAAAATATGTAGCATATTTCTATACAGTGTGCTACATTTAGTGCCAGCAACACCTGTGAATGTGTACCCACGATCAATATTCAGGCATTTCAGTTTTTACAGAATGGTGATTCTGAACAAAACCTTCCCCAAATACAGAAGTCTAAACAAAGTTTACATGTACAATCAAGAACTTTTTGGGCTAACATATACTGTACAAACTGTATTTCAAGTAACTCATTGCACAAACTAAACATATAAATTAATGAGACTAAGTAGTTATATGCTGCAATTCTTTGATTATTAATATGATTAGTCATTCAGAAAGTAAATGAAAAAATTTTGAAAATGACAACTAACCTTCAGTATTTATTCAGAAACGGATTAAAGAAAAACCATCATAATTGTGAATATACAGTAACTTCTTAAAATAAATTTTTATTGAATTACTAATTGCATTTTCATAAATGCGACATAAAACACATGTTTATTATCTGATGCAGTATTATAATCACGTGCTTGTAGATGTTACGATCCCAGTTGGGTGAAATACAGGACAAGTCAGATCTGTGTGAGAAACCTGGCTTAATCTTTGCACTTTGGTTACCGTAGTAGTCAGCTGCCTACGCATTCAGCAAAAAGAAAAATTCAACACTTTCTCCCAGTAATATCCTATACAGACACTGAATTCCAGTGAAGTATTACTCCTATCGGCACTTTAAAATGTCTTACTTAACTGAAAATGTTGCAAGAGTTTCCTTTCAGTGATTTTGTGCATATTTACCTGATGTGATTCTCTCTGTCTCTCCAGGAGAATCAGACTTGGGCCAACTCACTGATGACTTTTCTTACCGAATTCTAAGAAAAGCTCAGGGTTTTTTCATGGCTACTTGGACTGCCAGAACATCTTAAGATTTCTTTCAACTCTGATATCTTGGAGATTGTCAAAACTAAAACTGCACTTCTAGTGTTATGGGTCTTTTTAAAACCGAAAGAACTGCGGATGCTTTAAATCAGAAACAAAATCAGAAGTTGGTGGAAAAGCTCAGCAGATCTGGTAGCATCTGTGAAGAGAAATCAGAGTTAACATTACGGGTCCAGTGACCCTTCCTCAAGGTCACCACTTCACAGATGCTGCCAGACCTGCTGAGCTTTTCCAGCAACCTCTGCTTTTGTTATGGATTTTTGTTCTTCTGAACTGAACAGCTCGAGGTCCCTGGCCTCTCTTTGTATAAGTCATAAAATTCAACTTTATAAATGCTTCAGCAATTAGCTTCCCAGATAGATTACGTAGTAATTTATCTTAGGTCATATGCCTTTCTGAAAATACTGTTTTGCACTCACTGTTCAAACTGACCTTCTGCCCTTTAAAGAAAGTCACCTTTACATTTGCCTCGAGCATGGAATCCAAATTCCCAACTAATAATAACATATTATAGACTTTCATCACATGAACCAGCATAGGATTTTTCAGAACCATAGGTCTTTCACACAATGTCATATTCAAACCTTTGGGTTCTTTTGTTATTTGACTTCCACTTCAGCAACCTGTCCCATTTTTGTTACAATAAAGGCTGCACTTATGCAGTGTCTCAATCTCGGGTTGGTTACTCTGAAATTAATTTTCAGTCAACAATGCATGATTTATATTATCCATCCAAAATCAACAATCCTACAGAGAGGACAGACCACTTTATAAAGAACGGGAATGTGGGCTTTTGGGCAATTTTATAAAAACCTTGGTAATTGGTTGAAAAGCACAAGAAGCTTGGTAATTCTTTGACATTGACTTTGTGCTAATGTAAAGCCCAGTGTGGATTTCATAAAATTGGTTTTTCTCAACATTTATGAAAATAAATCCCTAAGCAGTGACTCAAAAGTGGCACTGTGCTAGTATCCTATTAATCTTTGTTGATATCTTAAGTTACTAATAACTTTGCATTTTAAGATTAAAACAGGAACTGCAATTAAGGCACATTTATTGGTTTATCATGTCAAGCAGGTTCAGCACGTAGCTTCATCTGATCCCAAAACAATTATAATTAGAGTAAAATCTGTCTATTTATAGTTCTCTCCACTGAACAAGACACAAAAAAGGACTCAGATGGTGGATTTTCATTTTTGGTTAAATTAGTAGTGACCCAGTTAATGTAATTTTAAATTATATTTGAACTATTGTTTGTATTTCTGGTAACTGCCCTGCATTCATTGCTGATTTTGTGTACGTTAAAAGCGCTACTTTATTTAGCAGGTGAGGAATGGATTGCCTTTGAGGTCTAAGAAAAGATCCATACCCCAAGTTCCTTTTCTCTCCACAGATACTGCCTGACCCACTGAATGGTGCCAGAATTCTTTGCCTTAAATGTATGCTTGCCTGTACAATTAGGTCAGCAGCACACAAGGGAGCTGCGACAGAAAACCCAATGTCAGATCTATCGAATCAGATCCGTCTAATCCAACCCTCACAGAAAATTTAAAATATCCACTGAAACTGCACAGATTACATCTTCTGCGTATGATTCGCCTCGTTATTGAGATTGTAAAACTGTTAACTATGAATGTTTTGGTTGATAGTACAATAACTTCATCACTCAATCTCTCTGCATGACGACCTTTACGGTAAGCAAATAGTTATCAGAGCTATTTTCGCACAAATGTTACCAATATATCCAAGCAAACCTTCCGGATTAAATCCATTGCAGGGTTTTGGTCCATATCATTACTCACAAAAGGAAGGACTGCAAATCCAAGGAAATTATTAAGAGAGAAACGCGGTATTGAACATCTCTGATTGAACCAACATGCTGGTTTATTAAATTGTCATCCATCGTGTGAAATGCCAGTTCGATATACCTTAATGCAATTACATGACAAGAAGTGAAAAGGTATTATAGTCATCGTTGTTTTTGAGCATGCGTTAATTTAGCTTCCCGCCCTTCGCACAGAATGAAACGACATTGAAGAAACATGCAAAACAAAAACAGTTTGTCATAAATTTTCCCCGACTTGATTTTTTTTAAAGGAGGACCAAACGGTGGGAGCCTCTCAAGGTGATGCTCACTCTACACTAAAACCCCTTAGAGTGCTCTACTATCGGTGCCGGATGCTCCGATCCGGTGGAAAACCTTTACAATTCAATCTCCGCTCGTAACAGGTTACTTCTCTGGCACCGACTGTATTTATAGGTAACTCAATACGGAAGAAATGGACCGACATGTGGCCAACAAAATTAGAAAAACAAATGTTCCTCGCAACGTCATAAGTAAGTTTTAGTTTGGTTGCAAAACATGAAAATCGACGACTCACCAAAGGACTGTCTGTGAAAACATGAACTTATTTCGAATCAAACTTGGGGGGGGGCTGGTGGGAATCAGTAATAGACTTGAAAGTGAGGGTGGGGGCTTTATTGACCAATTAGCGACCAAACTTAGCAGGTGAAGGCAGACAAAAAGAGCAGTTTCGCCCAAATACATTTGAAACCGGGTGTTTTTATGTGTCGCTATTTCTTTTCGATCTGGTAAATTGCAAACCGATCGGGTGCTCCGTGTTCTCCTGACTCCCGTCCCCCCAAAAAAAATCTACAGGAGCTCCGTACATCCCCCCCGCAAAAAACTGGAGGAGCTCCGTGCCCCCCTCCCCCCGCGAGCCTCCAACCGCTCCCCGCCCCCCCCCCCCCCCCCCCCGCGAGACTCCAAGAGCTCCACGCCCCCCCCCTCCCCCGCGAGACTCCAAGAGCTCCGAGGCCCCGGCGCGCGGCCGTGGCTGGTGCGCGCGGCCCGGCGGTTTTGAGAGCGGGAGGAGGGAGCGGTAATGGCGATGGCCGGGACTTACGGCCCTGGCACGGAAAGTGTCCTGTGACCCCCCCCTTCCCCCACTCTCTTCCCACGTCCTCCCCTCTCCCCGGCACTGATACCTACTGAAGGCGCTGTGGACTTTTGTTTTTCTTCAGAAGTTGCGAGAAGGTACTTTTCCTTCTTTTCTGAAGCGGTGACGGGAGTTCGGGGCTCTTGGACAAAGTAAACCGTGGGGCAAACCAGGTCTGAACTCTGACCGAGTGAACCAGTCTCCGGTTTTGGGGGGGGGGGGCGGGGACAGGGACAGAGACAGATTTGTTGGCGGTTGGGGCTCAGTCTCATCGCTGGGCTGGCCTGGACTGGGAGGGGAGGCGCTGTCTCCTGTCGGGACAAGGCGCCGGGGAGTTGCGGAATGTCTACATGGATTTGGGCCGCTCTGCCCTGAACTTCTCCGTCTTTAGTTGTAATTCCTTCCCGGCTTTCTTCCTCTCCCTCCCTCTTTCTGCAGATGGAGAGTTTCAAGCTGCCGAAGTAACCGCCGTCACTCCGGCGGCTTCTCGTCCAGAAGTTGTCTCTTGAACGCTTTGTTCAGTGGCGAAGCAGCCGATGGTAACCTCCTGGGGACGTGCGCGCAGAGTTTGCCAGTAATTCCCATCATAACACAGAGCCTAGTGGTCGGACATTTGATCTAACATGATGAAAGCCGAAGGTAAAGGTGAGAGGACGTTCAGGAGTGCTTCGCCCCACAGGAATGCGTACAAGACGGATTTTCAGGCTTTGAGATGCACTTTTGATGGAAGCAAACAGGAAACCATTTCTAAAATGAGTGCTCAGAAAACAAGTAGAGAGACTGGACACAGGGAAGAGATGAGAGGAAGGCATTTCGGTAATCGTGTACATAAAATAAAAAGCATGCTGCTACAAATGGGCAACACACCAGATGAAATGAACGAAACCAGCAAGTCTGATTTGCATCCAGTTTCTCCGCAAAAACAATCAAGTGGAGTTGTCTATAACAGTGCCCATAAGTCATATCAAAAGACATCCAGTTCAGATAAAACGAATAGCGAAGATGGGGATTTGGACAAAACTAGCATGGCTGAAAAGTTCTCGGAAACTAGAAGACTCTTTGAGCGTCAAATTGAGGAAAAGGTATTTGATAAAACCGCTCACAAAAACGAGAACAAAGTTTCAGTAATTAGTGTTTCATGCGAGAGTAGAAGGAGCGGCTCTTCATCTTCAGAAAGTGGAAGCAGAAAAGTTAAGAGCGACTTAAATCCCACTGTTCTATCCGACACCGATTTGAGAGATCGAAGTAATCTGAAAACCACTAGCGATTTAAAACAAAACCAACCTCGCTCATCTCTAAACGCTGGCCCAATTTCGAGACGATTAGAAAGCTTTCTAGCGGATAGTGATAGCGATGAAACAAACAAAGACACCAAAACAAAGACCTCTGCAACTGAGTATCAGATTTCTGGAGGGCACCAAATGCCGCCCAGCAACACCGTAAATAGTAAAAGTACGTCCCCTGCAGGAGACGATGAGGAATCGCCTCGTTCGATTTCAGCAGATCGACAGAAAACTAAAGATCGGAAAGAAGCAGAAATACCGATCTGTAGCAATAATCTCAGGACTTGTGAAAGTGATTACTGGGAATCAGATCAATGTCAAAAAAAATCCCTAAGTTTCTCGGAATCATCGTCCTCTTGTAAAACTGTTCCTGTAAGCAGCAGTGTCTTAGACAATAATTTGGATCGCCATGTTTCACATATGGTTGCAAACAAAGTAGGAGTAGTTCGGGCGGAGTTGGTGGAAGTTCAGAACGAATCTTCAGGAAGTGAAATTGAATTGGATAATGTTTTTATTGAGAGGGAACTACAGAAATCCGTGGAACCATTTGCTCAGAGCATTAGCCTTGAAGCAGGGCAGACGTATAAAACTTGTGACAGCAAAGAACAGGAAGACCAAACGTTTGAAGAGATACTGAACAGATCTGATGACAGCATAGGAGAGGAAGAAGATGAGGATATTGAGAACATCGAAGAGGAAGATGGAGTTAGTGAGAAGTTATTTGTTGGGTCAGAGGTTTGTGGAATAGAGAATGCTGCATTTGTGGATGATAAGGATACTGAAGAATCGTTACCAGAAGAAAATGAAAGCAAATGTGAGGATGAATATTTGTTTGAAGAGACCAACTATACTCTTGATGATGATTATGAGGAAATATCTGGACTTTCTGAGGAAGAGGATCCAAATTTACGCAGAAAAGTTCATTTCTCCACAGCTCCAATCAAGGTAGGTTTTTTTTTAGTTAAAAACACAACAGGAAGAGAAACAATGCAAATAATATTTGCAGGGGCAAGCACCCTCTTCTTTTTCATCCCTACATTGCAGTCTAGAGATTAGTCTGGTGATCCTTTCTGAAATCTCTTTGCAACTCCCATATAGCCACCTATATATTCAGTACCTGTGCACTTCCTTCCACTTCTGTTGACTGCTCCGAAAGCTTGTCATTTAAGTAAACCTGTTGGATGATAACCTGGTGTCGTGAGACTTGTCTGAGAAGCAAAGAAGAATCTTAATGGACTTGAAATGTTAACTTTGTTTCTCTCTACATAGATTCTGTTAGATCTGTTACTGCAAGAAATCAATAGAGTTTAACAAAGTGTATGGAAATTTCTCAGTGTCTGGATCAGAGGAGTAAAGATCTCCTTTTGTTTGTAAATTTAACCTGTAGGTACTCCATCTCTACACACGATTCAGAGAGCAGCCTCTACTCCACAAATTCATTTCTCCTTTGCTGAGTTTTCCATTTTATTATGTGCAGTTTTGAGGATTGGATTTTCATTCATTTTAACTAGATTGAAACAACACAAACTAGGAGATGGAGGCCATTTGACCCTCAAAACTGCTGTACCATTCAGTAAGGTCATGGCTGATTATGATTTGATTTGTGGCCTTGACTCCAAGTTTGTGCCTACCTCTAATACTGCTTGAATCCCTTGTTAGCCCAGCCTTAAAAATATTCAATGATCCTGCCTCCACTGCTCTGTGTACATTTTAATTTCAGCATCAACTGACAGATTACTGGTGACTGTGGAGCCATGATTGAATGGCAGAGCAGACTCGATGGGCTGAATGGCCTAATTTCTGCTCCTATGTCTTATGGTCTTAAACTTAACCTCCAGTGCACATATCGGTATTAATTGAGAATGCCCTGAACTCTGGTATTTGTCTTCTTTGTGCTGATGGTCAAACAAAACTATTTCCAGGTGTGAGGTCTGTTCATTTTCCACTGAAGATATTCCATGGAGTAGAATGATAGTGCAGCATCATTGACAGAGAGCAGCTCTCTGTTTTTGCGATCATATGTCATAGAGTCATACAGCACAGAAACAAACACTTCGGTCCAACTCGCCCACACTGATCAGGTTTTCCAATCTAAACTAGTCCGATTTGCCCGTGTTTGGCCCATATTCCTCTGAATCTTTCCTAGTCATGTACCTGTTCAAATGTCTTTTAAATGTTGTAACTGTATCTGCATCTACCACTTCTTTTGGCGGTTAATTCTGCATACACAGTACCATCTGTGTGGAAAAAGTTGTTCCTCAGGTCTCTTTTAAACCTTTACCTCTCACCTTAAACCTATATCATCAAATGCCTTCAGTTTATCTAATAGGTGTTGACTGTTTGCATAACAGAAATGATAGAAAGATGTTTAGCCCTGTCTGCCTGAGATCCAAAACAAAACTCTGCCATGTCTACTGGCTAAGTAACAGATTTTGATTGTTGATATGATTTGAATTTGAATTTTGAAGATTGAAATTTTAAAATTTTTAGCTAAGTTGCACTGTCTTGTTTCTGTGAAGCCTTTTGCAGCAAAGCCCTTTGCAATGAACTTGTGATCTGATCGCTAAGGTGCCTGGCAGCATATGACCATCATTCATGTTTCTATTTCCAATAGCTCCTTTAGAAGGAAAAAAATGAAATAATTCACTGATTCTTGTGAATTCTGTTCGCACTTTTTAGCAAGAAAATGAGAAATATTTATTCTGGTATGAAGTACTGATTACCTTGCACATCATACTCCATAGTTTGCACATTTGCCATATTATGATGACGTTCGACAAGCCAGTTCTAAATTTTGTCAAATATTTGATTTTATCATCTTTGGAGGATTCATTAATTACATTACAAGTCATAGAGAAACGTGAGGGTATGCCTGACTGTATCCGCAAAATAGCATTTTATATATTTTCTGCCATTTCACCTCATTTTCTAACATTACCAAATTTAAATAATTCTAGTGACACAGTTTAGGAGAGATTATTTTTAAAACTTAAAATTCCTTAAAAGACAACAGTTGAAAAATGCACAGCTTAAACTTTTGTTCCAAAATGCCCATAAGATTGTGCAACCACGTGAAAATATTTTCCCATGTTATTATGTGTCAGGTATGTCTTGTAAACAAATGTAGTGCAGGCACATATTTTTAACATTATGGCTTTGAAGATTCATTCAGTAGTTAACCTTTTAGACCAAAATTACAGCTAATAATAAGGTTGACAGTTACATAAATTATGGATAGGTGGAATTTAACTCCTATTTGGTAAGAAATGTTTACAATCCTTTAGCATCTTAATATGTTTAAGAAGCAGTTGTTTATTTGTGTAATGTGACTTACTACAAAATGGAAGTTTTACATTGAAAAATTGGACTTCACCAAGTTTGTGGTGATAAACCAATGAGAGTTTCACTGCAGGCTTGCATGTGTATGTACAGGAATATGGAAAAGGACAATCAGCATGATTTAGCATCTGTGACCAATGAGCACTTCAAGATATGAAATCGTGATTGTATTGAACTGCTGTTATATGAATCAAATGAGTGCTTTACTTAGTGGTGCATGCCTTAGATTGAAGGATACATAGATACTGACATCCTGGTGACACTGGGTCAACCAGTGCCACCTTTTTCACTTCATTCCTGTTTTAAAAAGACTGGATTTTTTTTTTCTGCAAAGTGCTTGGGCAAGTTTCCAGTCACATATTTGTGGATTTTCTGCCTTTCTAATTTGCAGAAATTCTCAAAATCCATTCATAGTTTTGCATTGAAGTAAAGTGGACCCGCTCACTCTAAATATCTTTGTTTAACTTTTCTCCAATTGCTTGAAAATAAATCCGTTACATGCTTTCAAACCATATCATATGAAAACATTAACTGCTGCATTTTTATTTTGAATTGTTCAGTTAAGCAAAATTTATAGTGAAGATGTGTTCAGCTGCAATGATTCTTTTGATAAGAAATTAGATTTAAAAAAATATTCAAAAATCAATATTTTTCTTTTTGAACTATTTTGAAGCATGGTTTAGTTTTATGACTATCTCCTTAGGACTCTTACCCAAGTGTGCTAAACCAAGATTTTTATTGATCTTAGACTATAGAATTTATCTCCCCAGTGCTCCTGATTTCCAGGACCCTCCTTTGATTGTGCTCAGCCAGATTTTGGAAGCTTTCTCTAACCCCTTGCATCTTAGCATAGAAATTATAGAATCCTCAGAGTGTGGAAACGGGTCATTCGGCCCAACAAGTCCTCACAGATCTTTGGAAGAACATCCGAATATCCCAACATCCCACCCAGACCCAGACCCATCCCCATTCCCTACGCTATCCCTGCATTTCCCATGACTAACGCACCTAACCTACATATTTCTAGACACTATGGCTAATCCACCAAACTTACATCTTTGTGTTTGTGGGAGGAAACCAGAGCACCCAGCGGAAACCCACGCAGACATTGGGAGAATGTGCAAACACCCCACGGACAAGGCAGGATTTGAGCCCAGGTCCCTGGCACTTTGGGGCAGCAGTGCTAACCACTGAGCCACTGTTGCATCCTTAGTTACAACAGTGCAATGGCTGGGAATTGAACCCTGGTCAACTGCTTGGAATTCAGCTATGCTCACCACTATACCACCATCACTCTGTTCCTAAAGCATTCTCTTGTAATGGTTTGCACAATACAAAGTTCAAAAATGAGGTATTTCACTGTAACATGTCTAAACTTATCCATAGAACTAACTTAGAGATAACACCGTGTGGAGCTGGAGGAGCACAGCAGGCCAGGCAGCATCAGAAGAACAGCAAAGTTGAAGAAGGGTTCCGACCTGAAACGTCAACTTTCCTGCTCCTCTGATCCTGCCTGGCCTGCTGTGCTCCTCCAGCTCCAC
>NC_063338.1:44955140-45018291 GCF_021869965.1 Rhincodon typus
CTGCCTGGCCTGCTGTGCTCCTCCAGCTCCACACGGTGTTATCTGTGACTCCAGCATCCACAGTTCTTACTATCTCTCATAAAATTAACTTCATTTTTGCCAGAGCTCTGATCCAGAGATGATGGAAGTGCTGTAGGGTAAATTTATGTTCAGTTTCTCAGATACATCAGTGGAATTTAGTTAATTCCCAGGGTTGGAAAGCTTCTTTTACTTCTGGCAATTTTGCATCACCGTGTTTTAGCATTATTAAAATAACATCTAATGGGTATATTTTAATGGTAGAGTTCATTTTTTTATATAGATAACTATGATCCAGGGTGAGTTTCTAAAGAAAAACTAGTTTCTAACATGACCTGTTGATTACAAAATTAATTAAATTTATTAACTCTGATTTGACTTTCATCAAAAGATAATGTTTTTGTACGTCTTAGTTTGTTGTTGGGAACTTAGTTTTATTTGATGGAAATAAGCATCACTGACAAGTCCAGCATTTATTGCCAATGCCCATTTGCCCTTAAAGTCAAGGTGAGGTCCTACATGAACTAAGGAAGAGGTCCATTACGTCGACATAACGGCACTAAAGGAATGGCGATTATCATTCCAAGTCAGAGTGCTGTGTAGCTTGCAGGGATACAAACGTGCTGTTGTGTATGCTGGCCATATCTCATAGAGTCCTACAGCATAGAGACAGGCCCTCCGGCACAAACTGGTCCATGTCGACCAAAAAGTCCATCCACGCTAACATATTTCTCTGCACTTGACCCATATCCTTCTAAACCTTTCTTATCCATGTATTCATCCAAATGTTGTTAATGTACCCGCCTCAACTGGTTCTGCTGGCAGCTCATTCCATATGCGTACCATCCTCTGTGTAAAAAAGAATTGCCCCTCAGGCTCCCATGTATTCTTCCCCTCTGACTTTAAACTGATGTCCTCTAGTCCTCAATTCCCCAAATCTGGGGAAAAAGACTGAGTGCATTCACCCTATCCATGCCTCTCATGATCTTATACACTTCCATAAGGTCTCCCCTGTCCAATCTCTCCCTACAACTGAGTTTCTAGTTGTTGGAGTTCTGGCGACATCCTTGTAAATTTCTTCTGCACTCTTTCCAGTTTAGTAACATCCATCTTGTAGCAAGATGACCAAAACTGATCACGATACTCCAAGTGTGGCCTCATCAGCGTCCTATACAACTGCAACATAATTTCCCAACTTCTATACTCTTTGCCCTGACTGATGACAGCCAATGCAACAAAAGCCTTCTTCGCTGCCCTGTCTACCTGTGGCTCCATTTTTTAGAGAACCGTGTACCTGAACTCCAAGGTCCCTTCGTTCCACTACACTCCTTTGGGCCCTACCATTCACCACAAAACTCCTACCTTGATTTGCAACACCCTACACTTATCAAATTAAACTCCATTTGCCATTTCTCGGCCCACTTCCCTACCTGATTAAGATCCTGCTACAATTTCTGATAAACTTCCTCATTGTCCACGATATTGCCTACTTTAGTGTCATCCACAAACTTACTAATCATGCCTTGTACATTCTCATCCAAATCATTGACATAGTTAACAAACAGCAATGGGCCCAGCACCGACCCTTGAGGCACACCACTAGTCACAGCCTCCAGTCTGACAAGCATCCTTCCACTATTACTATCTCCTTCCTACATCAAGCCAGTTGTGTATTCAATTTTCAAGTTCTCCCTGGATTCCATGCTACTAACTAGTAGATGTCAAATGTTTGGAAGGTACCATTGAATCTTGGTGAGTTGTTACACTGCATTTTGCCAATAGAAATTGGATGATAATTTTTAGTAGGTTTCCAATCAACTTTTTAAATACAGACATTCCATCCTTTACTTCAGAAAGAATGCATACTAAGTGAATTCTACATCTTGCTGAAAAAAGGATGACCCAATGATGTATGTGAGAAATATTCCTTGAGCTACCAATCTTCAGAACTTGTTGGCCATCATACATCTCTCTCTTTGCTTCATACAAATGACATCTCATCCTTAGCCTCCTAATTGTCTTTAAAAACCTGTTGGGTTCACACATTAATGGTCTATTAAATATGCCACTGAAATTTAAACATGCCAATTAGCACATGCACCCTTAGCAATATGACAGCTGTTAATGATATCTAATCCTTCTTTCTCATTCAGAACTTTAATAATGTAAGTGCTTTAGTCTCATTCCTGTATTTAGTTAATTATTGGAAATTTTAAAATGTCATTTTTTCTCTTTATATCACAACTGTCTTGACAAATCTGTTGTTTGATTCTTTATTTCATTTTCTGTATCTGAACTGACAGAAATTCAGCCCTCCTTGTCATTTTCTGTTTCTTTCTCAATTCTTAAATTTCATTAGTTAGGAAGATGGTCTGCTGCTGTTGTTCACTCAGCTTTCAGATGCTCTGTCACCTTCATTATACTACATCAGCTCATGCTTGCAAGTAAGTTATGCCATTCATATGTAGAAGTTTGAGGTTGAATATTAGAATTATTGATATGGTCACGTTGCAGTTATATTCTGTTTTTTCTTTACCCCACTGCCAAGGAAAACATATAACATGATGTTAATATTCCACTATTCTATTTGTCTACAAAAGATGGATGTGCCAGCATCAGCAGTTCAGAGGAGTGCAAGAATTATGAAAGATTATTTGCTGTGTTGATGGTTTCAAATTTAAGAGAACAGCAGTTTATAAATGAGCAAGAAGGGAAATCAGGTGCCACATTCATTGTAAACAAGCAGTGATAAGTATAAACCTATGAGATAATACAAATTGTTTCAAAGTGTGTTTAAAAGAAAGAAGGGTAGTGCAAAGTCATGGAGAGCTTATGGCATAAGGTTGAAGAGAGTCTGGCCTTTTGAGCATAATGTGATTGCATAATTTGTAAAATAAATGAAATAACTTTCTGTTTGTCTTTTCTTGTGGAAATAGTACTTGTTTCTTTTATCTAGCTAGTGTGCACATTTCATCTACCGCTCTACAGATACAGTAAATTGTAATGTACAATTCTAACCCATTTTCCAACTTTTACAACTAGCTTTGTTTTGCACATAATTTGTAAGTGGATCCTGCCTCTTCATCCATTCCCTACTGTACTTGTATTAGTAGCCATCCTCAATTTTCAGCCCACAAATGCATGTTTTATTTCTGGATATTGTGTAATAAAGCAAGGGATTAAAGGTTGTGTTGTGAAAATGTGCAGGAGCCCGAGAGACATGTAGGCATTCATGGCAAACAATGAAGTGAAATAAACCTTAAAACAAAATAAATTAAGTCTGTAACTGGGTTCAAGATAAATGTCATTGCGTTTGCTGACTTGTCAAATAACTCTGCTGCATTGAAATGGTTGGATGTTACTAGTACAAGGAAAAAGAAGGAATCTGCTTTGAAGAAGATGCCCAAGACCAAATGCATTATTAGAAAAGGGACCGGCTATTGAGAAGCATATACCAGAATTGGTCTTAGCCAATTGTCAGTGGTTGTATTGTTATTCGAAATACAATGCATACATAACACACTTAGGTGGGGCGATAGAATAAGTAGGTAGCTGACAGATGAAAACCATCGCAGAGTGAAAATATGCCTGTTGCCTGGCATACTGTTTTAAGGGGCCATTAAATTTTTGGGTGCTCTTAGTTCACAAAGTGTCATCAATCTTTTAAAAATTTGGAATATTTCAAAGGATAATATTGAAACTGAAAACACTATATCTGATCCAGAGTGAGATCCTTACGATGATGCCATAGTCTAAGTTACCCAATGAATTAGATGACCTCTGCTAAACACAATGAATTTGACATGTTTTAAAATGTTTAATTGTGATTAAAGCTATCTTTGGCAAATTAACACATTTAGTAAAACACGCCACATTAGTATGAACTACTGGTCTTACGTTTTCTACATATTTCAAAATGGTGACCACTTGGATCCAAATAGGCTTTTTCCATTTAAACTCAGTGTTTTAAGTTGGTTCCTCTTTTTAGAAGAAGTTTGGTCACTTTAAAAGTTGACCAATTCAGTGCAGCAAGTTGCAGTACCATTTGTCCTGTCCTGCTGAATTGGTTTTGTCCAATGTTCTGGCATGTATACCATTGAGGCCTGGGAAATTTTGAATTGTTTCATATTAATATTTTTTACATCCCAAATTTGTTAGTTTAAAACATTTCCATCATAGCAGCACTGTTGAGTCAGTTGCTTAGTATGAAGTATGACTGAAGGCTTGCTGTTAAACATGGCATAGTCAGTTAGTAGTAGTTCAAACCTGTATTTCTAGGTTTTAAAAAAAGCACAGGAATAGCATCTGTTCTTTGAAACATTTATGGGCCAGATGGCCTGGCTTGCGTTTAGATCTTTATGCACATCAGCTTTTCCTTCTACGAGAAAGGATAAACAAATCAAAAAATATCGCAGTAGAATCATAGAATAATCTAGCACAGAAAGAGACATTTTACCATCATAACCTGTCTAAGTAATCTGATTTTCCTGATCTAACCTGGTAGCACTGTAAATTTAAGTGCCAAAATCAGATTACTTGCTTATATCAAAAAGCATTTGGTGGTTTACCTTCAAGAGAGTTTAGCCATACTTGTATTTGGCTCCCTGCCTTGTTCTTCCCACACCTCCTTTTAAATAAAGTGTCTTATCCATGTTCAGGCACACCTTTTTTGACGTTGCTATCTTTTGTGACCTTGAATGACTGGCCACTTCATCCCTTGTGATCTGATGTCCTTTTGCATCTCTCCCTGAAATAAATGTTTCCCTCTAGCTGTTTCCTGTATTTTAAACTGTCCAGTACTTGTCATGCCATTTGTCACAACACCTTTCAGTAGTTTAGGGGCTTTGATCATAAACCAGTCAACCAGCTGACTGAGCTTGGATGCAGTATAATGCCGACTGTGTGGATTCAATTTCTGCACCAGCTGAGGTTACCATGAAGGACCCTCAATCTCTCTCCCCTTGCTTTGAGGCATAATGATCCTTGCGTTAATCCAGTCGTCTGTCTGTAATGAGAGAGCAGCCCTATGGTCCATTAGGACAACAGGGACTTTTTAGAGTCTTTGTTTTACTCAATCATGTCCATATCTATGTCTCCAATAAGTTGTGTCTCCTATTCTGGTTAGTCTACCAACCTCCCCATCTTCTTTCCCTGTGGCTTCAGTGTTTCTTGACATAAACTGGTTCAGTTCTCTGTCACCATATCTGACTTTTTCATCTTCAGCATTATTTCATATGTTTCTTTCTTATCATTCTCATCTCCCTTGAATCTCTACTTCATTAGTATTTGTACGAATAGTTTTCTTCTCATTTGTATACTACAAAATTTTTATTTTTCCATGTTTTGGAATGCCAAAACTGGAAACCGCTCACTATACTCTTCTACTTTCCATGGAACTTAGCCTTGAATCCACAAAATGATGACTTTTTGTTTGGTCTCATCTGTTCCTTTTTCAAAACTCGTGGCTCACATGACATACTAGGTCATTTATCTCAGTATATTTTAAAAATTGGGTTTTTGTCTAATTTTTCAATTGATTTTTTTTCCTGCATTCTTTTTTCCTTTGTAACAACATATTTAGTTATCCTTCATGATTTTGTAATATCATAGTTTAGTTTTTGTTTTGTCCTGTGAATACTACTTGTACACTTGAGAGTTATAATGTAATCTGTTTTGCAAAAGTACTGTAGTTCAGTTAAAAGTGGAATAAGGGAGAACTATGAGGCATACTATCTTTAATGATCCTAATTGATCGTTAATCTTGACAAAATGGCAAATAGACTTTTTTGACCTCTTGAATGTGAGAATTTTTGAACTAGAATCAATATTTTAAAGTAATTTTTTTTTTAAATGTAAAGGGAGAAGGTGAAGGCATGACTGGGAGTATAGAATCTTTCAACTTTAATATCGGTATTAGATGCTGCAGTCAGAATAGTACAGTATCTGAATTAAAATGTAGAGTGAGAAGACTCTAAAGCTAATAAATGTTTGATGATTAAAAGATCATGGCCCAAATCTTCTGGTCTCTGGATTGTTGGAGTCCAAATGTGGGATGGATGCTGTGTGTATGGACCTTTGTGGGAATGGAACATGAAGTTCAGACTTCTGCAGGCAATTCCCCTGCTATCTGGAATGCTGCACAAAAATCTGATTCTTAGTTAGAGTTGGAGATTTAGATCAGAATTGTGATACTTAACCTGGATAGTTACATGTCATAGCTAGGATGCCACATATCTTTAAGAGGCATGCTCATAATATCATCATCATATAATCGCTTGTAACCTGAAGGCATAAAGCTCTCCATCTCTACGTGCTGCTTGAATATGGAAGCATGCTACAATTTGCAGCCAAATATCTCAGTATTAGCCTGGGCACTAAGGTGCCTGTGACTGTAGTAATGTGTTTACTACAGCTCTTAGTAAATATCTGTTAAATCTTTCAGTACCATGCTACCAATGTGTTATGTGTTCTTGTGTTCAATGCTTTGGAGTTAC
The DNA here is from genome assembly GCF_021869965.1 of Rhincodon typus. Classification (NCBI taxonomy): domain Eukaryota; kingdom Metazoa; phylum Chordata; class Chondrichthyes; order Orectolobiformes; family Rhincodontidae; genus Rhincodon; species Rhincodon typus. Next base: position 44,961,653 of record NC_063338.1, read on the forward strand.
CAATGGAAGCTATGTTGTACGTTTCGTTGCCTGCTGGGATCCTGGGCAAAATATGCAGCATCTGTTTGAGAGAATCTTCGCACAGCCAGTGTGCCAAGTGTTGCTGCTGCTTTAAAATCATGGTGTGTTACTTAATTTGTTTGGTACTATGGGATAAAGTTTTCTCTGCATAGCACAATAGAAATAAATATAAAATTGTGATTTGGTGTACTAAATTATTGTAGATATTTAGAAGTTTGCCATTTTGTTTTTTTTTAAACATATTCAGCTGTGATGGACCTGCTTCATCTTATACAAGGCACAGTTATCCTTCAAAGAACTTCAGTTTGAATGAAGCTTGGCTTTCCATTGTAAATAGTACTTGCATCTACTGCACTTTGGATATAAAAGGCTATTGTTCAAATTAAGTCTCCATGGTTACTTTCTTTAAAACTGCTGGAAGGATTTTGTATCTGGGCCACACAAGCTGTAATACTGCAAGCAAATCATTGTAATCGCACACATTATAATCAAGCATTTGCAGTGATTTCCATGTACTGTACACAGATGCGCAACTTAATACATTCCATGTAGTATAACTTTTCAAAGTCCTAGCTTTGTTCACTATATGCAACAATTACTGATCATTCAGCGGTTATTTGTTTTTATACTATAGAAAGTTGTCAGTTGTTTAACCAAATGCAAGAACGTATTTAAGGTCTGCTGATGGATTGTAGTAGCAGAAAAGGAATGATTTAATAATTTTTATTTATTGTTGTGAATTTTACTTCAGTTTTTATTTCACTTGAGAAAAGAACTCCCAAAGAAGTTGTTCAGTCTGCATCAATCACCAATTTCATGTTTGCTTTTGAAACAACCAGATCAAGAATTTTTCAATAGTTAATGTAGATTTGTGATAAGTTAATTCTGATTATTTTTTCCTATTCATTGGTGAGACAGTGTCGCTGGCTGGCCAGCATTTCTTGCCCATTCCTAGTTGCCCTTGTGAAGGTGGCAGTGAGCTGCCTTCTTAAACCGCTGCAGTCCATCTGCTGTGGGTCAACCCACAATGCCATTAGGGAGGGAATTCCAGGATTTTGATAGTGAAGGAACGGTGATATATTTGCAAGTTATAATGGTGAGTGACTTGAAGATGGTGGTGTTCCCATATGTCTGCTGTCCTTGTCCTTTTAGATGGAAGTGGTTGTGGGTTTGGAAGGTGCTGTCTGAGGATATTTGGTGAATTTCTGCAATGCTTGTTGTAGATGGTACTGCTGCTACTGAGCATCAGTGGTGAAGGGAGTGGATGCTTGTAGATGCATTGCCAATCAAGTGGCCAGCTTTGTCCTGGATGGTGTCAAGCTTGTTGACTGTTGTTGGGGTTTCACTCATCCAGGCAAGTGGTGAGTATTCCATCAGACTCCTGACTTGTGCCTTGTAGATGGCGGACAGGCTTTGAGGAGTCAGGAGGTGAGTTACTCGTTGCAGTATTGCTAGCTTCTCTCATAGCCACTGTGTTTATGTGGTGAGTGCAGTTGAGTTTCTGGTCACTGATAACCCCCATGATGTTGATGGTGGGGGATTCAGTGATGGTAACACCACTGAATGTCAGCAGGTGGTGGTTAGAATGTCTCTCGTTGGTGTTGGTCATTGCCTGGCATTTGTGTGGCATGAATGTTACTTGCTACTTGTCAGCCAGGCCTGGATATTGTCCAGACCTTGTTGCATTTGAACATCAACTGCTTTACTAACCTAGGAGTCGTGAATGGTGCTGAACATTGTGCAATCATCAGCGAACATCCCCACTTCTGACCTTACGATGGAGGGAAGGTCATTGATGAAGCAGCTGAAGATGGTTGGGCCGAGGACACTACCCTGAGGAACTCCTGCAGAGATGTCCTGGAGCTGAGATGTCTGATCCCCAACAACCACGACCATCTTCCTCTGTGTCAGGTATAACTCCAACCACTGGAGAGTCTGCCCTCTGATACCCATTGATTCCGGTTTTGCTAGGGTTCCTTTGGTCAAGGGCTTTCACTCTCACCTCACCTCACCTCTGGAATACAGCTCACTTTTCCATGTTTGAACCAATGCTGTAATGAGGACAAAAGCTAAGTGGCCCTGGTGGAACCCAAACTGGCTGTCACTGAGTAGGTGGGCAATTTTTCAGGTTGGTACCAGTGTTGTAACTGTACAGGATCAGCTTGGCTAAGGGAGCGGCAAGTTCTGGAGCACAAGTCTTCAGTACTATTGCCGGAATGTTGTCAGGGCTCACAGCCTTTGCAGTATCCAGTGCCTCCAATTGTCTTGATATCACATGGGGTGAAATGAATTGGCTAAAGACTGGTATCTTTAACCAGTGGAGGAGGCCGAGATGGATCATCATTCGGCATGTCTGGCTGAAGATTGCTGCGAATGCTTCAGCCTTATCTTTTGCACTGACGTGCTTGGCTCTTTCATCACTGAGGATGGGTTATTTATGGAGCCTCCTCCTCCAGTGAGTTGTTTAATTGTCCACCAGCATTCACGACTGAATGTGGCAGGACTGCAGAGCTTAAATCTGATCCTTTGGTTGTGGGATCGCTTAGCTCTGTATATCACTTGCTGTTTTGCTTTTGGCATGCAAGTAGACCTGTTTGGTGGCTTCACCAGGTTGACCCCTTATGTTCAGGTATGCTTGGTGCTGCTCCTGGCATGACCACCTGCAGTCTCCATTGAATCAGGGTTGATCCCCTGGCTTGATGGTAATGGTTGAGCGGGGGATGTGCTGGGTCATGAGGTTACAGATTGTGCTGGAGTACAATTCTGCTGCTGTTGATGGCCCACAGTATCTCATGGATGCCCAGCCTTGAGTTGCTAGATCTGTGTGAAGTTTGTCCCATTTAGCACGGTGATAGCGCCACACAACACGATGGAGGTTGTTCTCAGTGTGAAGGCAGGACTTTGTCTCCAGGATTGTGCGATGGTCACTCTTACCGATACCGTCATGGACAGATGGAGCTTCATCTAGCAGATTGGTAAGGATGAGGTCAAGTATGTTTTTCCCTCTTGTTGGTTCCCTCACCACCTGCCGCAGACCCAGTCTAGCAGCTATGTCCTTTAGGACTCGACAAGCTCGATCTGTAGTACTGCTGCCAAGCCATTCTTGGTGGTGGACATTGAAATCCCCAACCCAGAGTACTTTTTGTGCCCTTGCCATCCTCTGTGCTTCCTCCAAGTGTTGTTCAACATGGAGGAGCAATAATTCATCAGCTGAGGGAGGATGGTATGTGATAATCAGCAGGAGGTTTCCTTGCCCATGTTTAATCTGAAGCCATAGACTTCATGGGGTCAGGAGTTCAATGTTGATGATTCCCAGAGCAACACCCTCCTGACTGTATACCACTGTGCCGCCATCTTTGCTGGGTCTGTCCTGCGGTGAGACAGGACATATCCAGGGATGGTGATGGTGGTGTCTGGGACATTGTCTGTAAGGTATGATTCTGCTACTATGACTATGTCAGCCTGTTGCTTGACTAGTTTGTGAGACAGATCTCCCAATTTTGGCACTAACCCCCAGATGTTAGTGAGGAGGACTTTGCAGGGGTGACAGGGCTGTTTCTGCCGTTGTCTTTTCCGGTGTTTAGGTCGATGCCAGGTGATCTGTCCAGTTTTATTTCTTTGACTCTTTGTAGCGATTGGTACAACTGAATGGCTTGCTCGGCCATTTCAGAGGACAATTGAGAGTCAATCACCTTGCTGTGTGTCAGGAGTCACATGCAGGCCAGACTAGGTGAGGATGGCACATTTTCCTTAACTGAAGGACATTAGTGAACCAGATGGGTTTTTCCAACAATCGGCAACGATTTCATGGCGATCAGTTGATTTTTAATTCCAGGCCATTTTTAATTGAATTCAATGCCATGAAATTGACTTGAATGGAATTGAATGCCGTGGCGGGATTTGAACCTGGGTCCCCAGAACGTTAGCTGGGTTTCTGGCCAGTACATCCTTCCTGAGATATGGGGCTCAAAACTGCGCACAATACTCCAAATGTGGCCTGACCAGAGCCTTATAAAACCTCAGGAGTATATCCCTGCTTTTATATTCAAGTCCTCAAAATAAATGCCAACATTGCATTTGCCTTCCTGACTACTGACTCAATCTGCAAGTTTACCTTGAAAGAATCCTGGACTAGAACTCCCAAGTCTCTCTTCTCTTCAGACTTCTGAATTTTCTCCCCATTTAGAAAATAGTCCATGCTTTTATTCTTCTTTCCAAAGTGCATTACCTCACACTTTCCCACGTTGTTCTCCATCTGCCACTTCTTTGCCCACTCTCCTAACCTAACCTGTCCAAATCCTTCTGCAGCCTCCCCACCTATCTTTGTATCATCTGCAAACTTAGCCACAATGCCCACAGTTCCTTCATCTGGATTATTAATGTATAAAGTGAAAAGTTGTGGTCTGACAACTGACCCTTGCGAAACACCACTTGTCACCGGCTGCCATCCTGAGAAAGACCCTTTTATCCCCACTCTGCTTTCTGCCAGACAGCCAATCTTCAATCCATGCTAGCACCTTGTCTCTAACACCATGGGCCCTTATCTTGCTCAACAGCCTCCTGTGCGGCACCTTGTCAAAGGCCTTCTTGAATTCCAGGTAGGTAACATCCATTGGCTCTCCTTGGTCTACCCTGCTCGTTGCTTCCTCAAAGAATTCTAGCAGATTTGTCAGGTATGACCTCCCCTTGATGAAACTATGCTGACTTTGCCCTACTTTACCATACACTTCCAAATATTCAGAAATCTCATCCTTTACAATGGACCCCAAAATCTTACCCACGACAGAGGTTAGGCTAATTGGCCTGTAATTTTCCGTCTTTTGTGTTACTCCCTTTTTAAACAGGGGTGTCAGTTAGTGATTTTCCAATCCTCTGGGACCTTCCTTGACTCGAACGATTCCTGAAAGATCACCACTAACGCTTCGGCTATCTCCTTTAGAACTCTGGTGTAGTCTATCTGGTCCAGGTGATTTATCCACCTTCAGGCCAATCAGTTTTACTAGCAGCTTTTCCTTGGTGATGGCCACCATACTCAGTTCTGCCCCCTGACTCTCTTGAATTTTTAGGATATTACTCGTGTCTTCCACCGTGAAGACTGACGCGAAGTAATTATTCAGTTCCTCAGCCATTTCCTTGTTCCCCACTACTGTCTCTCCACTGTCATTTTCCAGTGGTCCAATGTCCACTTTTGCCTCTCTTTTGCCCTTTATATATCAAAAGAAACTCTTCCAGTCTTCATTTATCTTACTGGCTAGCTTACCCTCCTATTTAATCTTCTCCCTCCTTATTTCTTTTTTTGTTGCCCTCTGTTGGTCTTTGTAAGCTTCTCAGTCCTCTTGTTTCCCACTGCCCTTTGCCACATTATATGCTTTCTCTTTTGCTTTTATGCTATCCTTGACTTCCTTAGTCAGCCATGTTTGCCTCATTCTCCCTGTACCGTGCTTCTTTTTCCTAGGGATGACTTTTTGCTGTGTCTCCTAAATTACTCCCAGAAGCTCCTGCCATTGCTGTTCCACTGTCTTTCCTGTTGGGCTCGTCTTGCAGTCAATTCTGCCCAGCTCCTCCCTCGTACCTCTGTAGTCACCTTTATTCGGCTGTAATACCATTACCTCTGATTCTATCTTCTCCCTCTCAAATTTCATAGAATTTACTATCATTTTATGATCACTGCCTCCTAAGGGTTCCTTTACCTTAACCTCCCTTATCAAGTCTGCCTCATTGCTCAACACTAAATCCAATATTGCCTGTTCCCTTGTGGGCTCCACCACAAGCTGCTCTTAAAAAAACAATCTTGTAGACATTCCACAAACTCTTTTCTTGCAATCCACTACCAACATGATTTTCCCAGTCCACCAGCATATTGAAATCTCCCATGATCACTGTGACTTTGCCATTCTTACACACCTTTTCTATCTCCTAGTGTATCTTGCGCCCCAGCTCCTGACTACTGTTTGGAGGCCAGTACACAACTCCAACTATGGTTTTTTACCTTTGCGGTTCCTCAATTCTACCCCCACAGGTTCTACACCATCTGACCCTACTTCGTTTCTTCCTATTGATTTATTCCTATTGCTATGGAAGTCGTATGTGAGATATTGTTTTCTGAATTTGCCTTTTTGCTACGGCGATTTTTCTGGGATTTTGCTATGTTGGAACAGTTAATTAATATATCTACTGAGTTTTCCAATAGAATTAAGTTATTCTAAGAACTTCTTTCTTTGGTTATATTTTAACTATAGTGTTTGAATAAATTGTGTTTTGCTTAACGTCGAGTAGTTTGACCAATTAAATTGTATCTGGAACACAGCACCTGATATTAAAATAAGAAAAAAGTTAGGGTCTAGGCTTACTTCTTAATATTTTTGAGGGGGGTTGGTCTGATCCATAACCATATTTCTGTTGGTTAAGGAACGGCAGTTGCCATAACTTCACTGTTAAGTGCCTATAAAGTTTTGGTGGACTTCAGGATACACTCTTACACTCATTAGGTGTGTGTTTCAGCACAGTGTCATCTGCAGCGGATACGTGGCATTTGAAATAGGGGAAGAACCAAGATGGCAATTCAGCTGATCAGTTTGAAGAATCCTCGCTAAGACGTGCATTTAAGTGATGGACGTAAAGTGAAATAAATATTGCTGTATGTGGATGGGATTAAGAGATTTGCCAGGAAATTGTTAATGGTTGTGCTGACAAGTTGTACTTCTCAATGGTGGAGATGAAACTTTATTCATGGTTTGATTCAAGAAATCTAATAGTGTGGAAATACATTTATAGTATTGTGTTTATCTTACTTTTTTCCCTCCATCCTGGTCCCTACTTTGCTCTAAACTTAGTTTTATTTTGGGGCATCAATTGTCAGTTCAGCATAATGAAACTTACATAAACTATGCTGCACAAAAAGGGCAATTATTGAAAGCAACAAATGACTTGGATAGTAAAATATAAAAGAAGCAGTCTGAAACCGTGGACAAAAACAAAGTTGCTGGAAAAGCTCAGCAGGTCTGGCAGCATCTGTGGAGGAGAAAACGGAGTTAACGTTTCGGGTCCGGTGGCCCTTCCTCAGAAGAAACCATGGATACTTGCAAATGACCAACTACAGACAACTCTCAATGTATCATAGTCTGCTACAACTTAAATTATGGGGCACGGCCTGTTGTAAAACTGCTTGATCTGGAACTTTGTGGTATTTTTCTTTGGAATTCCCTTCCTCAAAAGGCAGTAGATTCAGAATCTTTAAATACTTCTTTAAGGCTGAGGTGGATAGATTCTTAATAGGTGAGAATTTAGAGTTAGGATTAAAATCGGACCAGCCATGATCTTATTGAATAGTGGAACAGGCTCGAATGCCAACCCTTGTTCCTTGTTCAATGTGCAGTGTGCCTCCTTTGTGCCACCAAATTCTTGAGTCAGTTTATTCAAGCCAGCTTTGTGAAAATACATTAGATTTGAACTAAGCAACTTCAGATTCTCAATCCGCATCTTAAATTGAACTATATGGATCATCAACCTCACCAACATCATCTTCATGAGTAATCATGTCATCATTGAGCATATCTTGACAAAAATTATCACCTTCTGTGCCATCAGTGCATTATTTATCTTGCAGCTCTTGAATGATTGATTGGATAACAGTTTCCATTTCTGATTATACCTTGGCCCGCAACTGATTCATGCAGGATTGCTAACATCAGAGCTTGTACATGCCTCCGTTGCTGAATATTTTCTCTCCTCTGATTATGGGGATGGCTGGAAAATGGAAAGCCTTCAAAAATAAAATAATGAGTCCAGAGATAATATGTTCTTATTAGGTTGAAGGGCAAGGCTGGTAGGTGCAGGGAATGCTGGATGACTAGAGAAAATGAGGTTTTGGTCAAGAATAAGAAGGAAGCATATGTCAGAAGAGTATAAAGGCAGTAGGAGTATACTTAAGAAGGAAATCAAGAAGGCAGAGAGGGGACATGAGATAGCTTTGGCAAATTGGGTTAAGGAGAATCCAGAGGGATTCCATAAATACATTATGGATGAAAGAGTAACTAGGGATAGGATAGGGCCCTTTAAAGATCAGCAAGACTGCTTCTGTGTGGAACCACAGGAGCTGGGAGAGATAGTTAACAAATATTTTGTGTCAGTGTTTACTGTGGAGAAGGAAATGGAAAATAGAGAATGTGGGGAATAAATAGTGACATCTTGAAAAATGTCCATATTACAGAGGAGGAAGAGCTGGACGTCTTAAAATGCATAAATCCCCAGGACCTGATCAGGTGTACCCTAGAACTCTGTGGGAAGCTAGGGACGTGATTGCTGGGCCCCCTGCTGAGATATTTGTATCATCGATAGCCACAGGTGAGGTGCCGGAAGACTGGAGGTCAGTTAACCTGGTGCCACTATTTAAGAAAGGTGGCAAGGAAAAGCTAGGGAAGTATAGACCGGTGAGCCTGACATTGGTGATGGGCAAGTTGTTGGAGAGAATCCTGAGGGACAAGATTTACATGTATTTGGAAAGACAAGGACTGATTAGGGATAATCGACATGGCTTTGTGCATGGGAAATCGTGTCTTATTAACTTGAGTTTTTTGAATAAGTAACATTTAGGATTGATGAGGGTAGAGCAGTGAACTTCATCCATACAGACTGCAGTGAGGCGTTTGACAAGGTTTCTCATGGTAGACTGGTTAGCAAGGTTAGATCACATGGAATACAGGGAGAGCTAGCCATTTGGCTACAGAACTGACTCGAAGATAGAGGACAGCGGGCAGTGATGGAAGGTTGCTTTTTCAGACTGGAGGGCTGTGACCAGCGATGAGCCACAAGCATCAGTGCTGGGAGTGCTGCTTTTTGTCATTTATGTAAATGATTTGGACATGAACATCGGAGATCTGGTTAGTAAGTTTGCAGATGACACTAAAATTGGTGGTGCAATGCACAATGAAGAAGGTTACATCAGAGTACAGAGATCAGATGGGCCAGTTGGCTGAGGAGTGGCAGATGGAGTTGAATTTAGATAAATGTGAGATGCTGCATTTTGGGAAGGCAAATCAGGGCAGGACTTACACACCAAGTCTTGGGGAATGTTGCTGAACAGAGAGACCTTGGAGTGCAGATTCAGAGATCCTTGAAAGTAGAGTTGCAGATATACAGGGTAGTGAAGAAGGTGTTTAGTACACTTGTCTTTATTGGTCAGTGCATTGAGTACAACAGTTGGGAGATCATGTTGTGGCTGTACAGGACATTAGTGAGGCCACTTTTGGAATACTGCATGCAGTTCTGGTCTCCCTGCTATAGGAAGGATGTTGTGAAACTTGAAAGGGTTCAGAAAAGATTTACAACGATGTTGCCAGTGTTAGACGTTTGAGCTATAGGGAGAGGCTGTATGGACTGGAGCTAATTTCCCTGGAGCAGCGGAGGCTAAGAGATGACCTTATAGAGGTTTAGAAAATTGAGGGGCGTGGATAGGGTGAATAGAGAAGGTCTTTTCCCCAGGGTAGGAGAGTCCAAAACTAGAGGGCATAGGTTTAAGGTGAGAAGGGAAAGATTTAAAAGGGACCTAAGGCGCAACATTTTCATGCAGAGGATGGTGCGTTTATGGAATGAGCTGCCAGAGGATGTGGTGGAGGTTGGTACAATTACAGCATTTTAAAAGGCAGCTGGATGGGTACATGAATAGGAAGGGCGCAGAGGGATATGGGCCAAATGCTGGCAAATAGGACTAGATAAATGTAGGATGTCTTATTGGCATGGACGAGTTGGACTAAAGGGTCTGTTTCCATGCTGTACAGCTCTATGACTCTATCTAGCTTTTCCAGTTCTTTCTCGTGATATTATTGAGGGGCTTGTTTAGTGGGACATCTAGCAGTTGGTTAAATCATAGGAATCATGGTACATTTTACAGTTTTGTGGCCTTTTAGCTTCAATAAAGCATTGTTGACAAGTTATGATATCTGAGATGACAAGTCTTTTTTCCTTTATGTTGGAAACTCCAAACTTTCTTCAGCCATATTTTCAAGCCACCTTATTCATCTGTCCATCATTCATTCTGTTTGTAATGAATGTTCCATTCTGGGAATTGATGTTCTGGGATGATTATTCTCTTGAATTTCACTTAGATTAAGATTAATCCAATTGCGCATACACAATAACACAACTGTGAATCCACTCCTTTCATAACCAGTTGTTTTCAGTAACTGTTTTCTGACTTTGCTTGCTATTTGACTGGCTGACATCAAATTTCACAGGAATTGCCCACATTTTCCTGGGTCAGGCCAATGTATAAGCATTCTTTTATTGATTTATTTTATCATAAAGCACAATAATGCAATAAGCCTGTGATCAAGTTCTGCCAGGAAATCTTTGTCTTCCGTCACAAATCAAAGTTGTTTCTCTTTACAAACCTGGAATGCCATCCAGGAGATGAAACACCGGCTGGGTGACCATTTTGTAGATAGAGCCTAGGTGTTCTGCAGAAGTGACCCTGAGCTTCCAGTTGCCTGCCACTTCAAGACACCACCATGTTCCCTGGCCAGAATTTCTGTCGCAGGTCTGCTGCACTGTTCCAGCAAGCGTCAGTGCAAGTTTGAAGAACTACATCTCATTTTCCACTCAGAAACCTTGTAGCCTCTAAGACCCTACATCGAGTGCAATAACTTTAGAACCTGATTCCATTCGTCTTTGTTTTTATTACCCAAATGACACCTGGTCTTGTTATGATATGGATTGTTGTTTAGCACAGCAAACCCATTTTCTCATTCTTCTTGTCACTTATTCACTTTTTCTTCTGTCCTGGCCTGCTATCCATTATCTCCTTGTTTACCTACCCCTTTTCATAATTATCTCTCCCTCTTGACCCCATTTCCACCTGTCTGCTCATATCACCCCTTTCACCCCATCCCCCTCCCCCCCACCCCCCCCTTCCGTTTCCGGAAAAATACCAGCTTTACTTAGCTGGTAACAGTTCTGATAAAGAATCACCAAACTTGAGACATTAACTCTGCTTACTCCCCACAAATGCTGCCAGACCTGAATTTCTTCAGATTCAGTTTTTGTTTGCCTTTGTTGAAACTCACAGTTGCAATCATTGTGTTTCTGGAAATATACATAAATTGCAGTGTTTGTAAATCATAGAACATTGCAGCACAGAGAAACCCATTTGCTGCCTCTACCATGTCAATCACCTGTGATGTGCCAGTTTTTAAATGTGGAAATAGTGTACATCATGCAAAAATTTCTTTCCTGCGAGATGTTTGTGTGCAGGCAGTGCATCCCTCACCATGTTGAATATTGATGTTTGACAGCATACACTTTGCTACAATAGATCTTTTTTAGAATATGTCCCTTTGTTCTGAATATTTTCTCTATGCATTCTTCATGAATAAAGTTTCCTTCTACATGTGGGATTCCCAAACTGTTTATGTTCAGTGCATTTAATAATTTATCCCAGCAGTGCCTGTGCTTTAAGGGTGGCATGGTGGCTCAGTGGTTAGCACTGCTGCCTCACAGCGCCAGGGACTGAGGTTCGATTCCAGTGCTGGGCGACTGTCTGTGTGGAGTTTGCATGTTCTCCCTGTGTCTGCGTGGGTTTCCTCCGGGTGCTCCGGTTTCCTCCCACAGTCCAAAGATGTGCAGGCTAGGTGGATTAGCCATGGCAAATTGCCCATAGTGTCCAGAGATGTGTAGATTAGGTGGGTAATAGGGGGATGGGTCGGTGTGGACTTGTTGGGCTAAAGGGCCTGTTTCCACACTGTAGGGATTCTGTGATCTATGTTATATAAAGTCTTATTTTAGCCAATTGCTACATCCTATCCAAAAGGGGAATTGTGCTGCTGAATGTGACAAGCATTAGATATTTTTATGACATGTCACAACCACTGGGTGTGCTTTTCACATGGTCAGTGAATTGAACTATAGTTTTTTACAGTTCATATTGATCCCTTTTAATTTGTATTAATTTACGTTGAAGCAGACCAGAGCAGTCAGACTTTTGTTTAAACAATTTAAAAGTTAGTTTATTATAAGTTATTACTGCAGTTTCCTCAGAATGAAGAGATGAACTTATTAATAAGAAATTGCAGGTACCAAGCACAGATAAGGCAGAATAATGCTTATCAGAAGAAACTCCCATAAAGTCTCTATGGTATAGCTTTGGGACCTGGTGTTTGAGTTCCTTGGGGTTGATGCAAACAGGTTAACGCCTAAAGTGGGATCCAACAGCTGTACTGGCTTATATAGTGGAGTAGGTGGTCTTTTTACTTGTGCAGGTGGATTCCTCAAAACAACAGATTTCATGAGGATGAGAAGGTTTCTTGTTCTTCAATGTCCTGTGGTTTTGGCATTTTGTGCGTGAATTTGTTTTGACAGAATTATATTTGTTTACTGCGTATCTTTATCCCGTTTGTCCTTGGTCAAAACTGCCTCTGAGAATGGTTTCTCAAAGCATCTATTGCCTTGGAATTCTGCACCCCAGGCTACTTTACATTCATTTTAACATAGTTTCCAACATTGCAGAATCACCTTTTTAGTTGCGGGCTCATTAGTTCAGTTGGGGCTTGACTCACCATTGGATTTTAGCTGAAGTAATAAGCTTTTTGAATGTTAAATCAATTTGAATAATTCCCATTCTGAGCCATGAAGCAGTGGTTTATACTGGCCTATTGTGTTGGTCAGGGCTAGGTGCATATTAAAAGTCTCCCTTATGTGATTTAGGTTGAGACACCACAGTTGGACAGACTTGTTACAGCCCAGAAGGATCCATCATGCCTGTACCGGTTCCTCAAACGAGTATCATTACCTAGTGCAAATCTCCATTTTCCCATTCCCTTGCATGCTATAAGCCCATTCATAATTTTGAAAACCTCTATCAATCTCTTCTTGACTTTTTCTCTCTGAGAAAAACAGTCCCAAATTCTTCAATCAATCCTCACAGCTGAAGCTTCTGATTCCTGGAACCATTCTTGTGAATTGCTTCTGCACTGTCTCCAATGCATTCACATTTTTCCTACAATATAGTGCTCACAGCTGTGCATAACTTCGACAACTAAGCTGTAAGTGAGTTCTACATCGCCAGCTAGCCCTTGTACCCTACGCTCCTTTTAATAGAGTCAAAGACAGTGTATGCTTTATAATTTCACTCTCTGCCTGCCCTGCCACTTTCAATGATCTGCGTAAGTGTACGTCCAGGTCCCTTTGCTCCTGCACCACCTTAAGTTTTGTACCCCTGGCTTTATATTATCTTTTAATGTTCTTCCTACCAAAGTGCATCGCCTCCTACTTTTCTGCATTGAAACTCGTCTACCCCGTATCTACCCACTCCACCAACTTCTCAATATCCTTTTGGAGTTGCACATTGTCTTCTCAGTTTACAGTTCTTCCAAGTTTCAAACCAACTTTAATGGACTTTGGTACAGTCCAGTATGGAACACACACATTGCTGGAAAAACCTAGGCCTGGCAGCATCTGTAGAGAGAAAACAGAGTTAAGGTTTTGGGTCCAGTGGCCCTCCTTTAGAAGGGTTCAGGTTTCTGAAGACGGTTTCTCAACGTTAGTTCTGAGTTAGTAAGAACTACAGATGCTGGAATTAGAGATAACACAGTGTGGAGCTGAAGGAACACAGCAGGTCCGGCAGCAGCAGAGGAGCAGGAAAGTTGACATTTTGGACCCGATCAAACTATTTACATATGATACACCTCTTTAAAAATTAAGAAACATGATAGAATATAATCCCGTTACTCCCAAAACACTCCTTTACATATCCCAAAAATGATCCTTGTACAGCGCTCTCACCAATGAAAACTGTCTCTAACACTTCGATGGGCCTAACTCTTCCCTGATTTGAACTCCTAGTTTGAAGCTAGGCTTGGATCCTAGCCAATTGTTGTACCTAAAAGCTTTTCCTTTAAATCTGAGTCCTCTGGTTCTCCATCCTTCCGTCAATGGCCACATTTTATTGTGGCCATCGTCTTGTGTCTATGCACACTCTTTGTTTGGACTTTACCCTATACAAAGTGGTTAGTTATCTATAACGTGGAAGCAGATATGATAGGTCTATCAAGAGACTTTTAGGTAAGCAAATGAATATCAAAGGAATGGAGGTACATGGGTCAAAGGCAGGGAGATGGATCAGTTTAATTTGGTGTCATGTTTGACACAACATCGTGGGCTAAAGGGCCTGTTCATGTGCTGTACAGTTGTGTCCTGTGAACTAATGTAAGGGTTTGTCTCCTATCTTGACCTCTTATCCTGTATAGTTAATAGATTTTCTGCCTCATCTCTGTGGGAGACTAAGCCCTTGCTTCAGTGGTTACCAATAAACACCATGAGGCCTACATTTTATTGTGGCCATCACATCTCTCACTTGTCATGTCAGCCAAAATGCTCCTTATTTTCTTTAGGTATTGGTTCTGCTAGTTGACACTTCATCTGGATTTGAAATCCAGCACCTGAAAGCAGTTCAAATTTCAGTACAGGTTGGGTTGAGGTCTTGGTAGATTGTCCCAAGAGAGCTGAAATACTTCCTCAGGTAGCAGATATGTGTTGGGGTTACTATCTGTCGGATGAAATGTTTTATCAAGATTCCAGCTGTCTGTTCAGATGGATGAAAAGGATTCCATTGGCATTATATCGAAGAAGAGGAGGACAGTTATCCTCGGTGTCAAAAACAGAAGTTGCTGGAAAAGCTCAGCAGGTCTGGCAGCATCTGTGAAGAAAAAATCAGAGGTAACTTTATTTTTCTTCACAGATACAGATACTGCCAGACCTGCTGAGCTTTTCCAGCAACTTCTGTTTTTGTTCCTGATTTACAGCATCTGCAGTTCTTTTGGTTTTTAGTTATCCTCGGTCGCTTGGTCAATAACTCTCCTTCACTCAACATCACAAAAATTGATTATCTGACCATTATCAGATGTTTGGCGACGCTCAATGTCAGCAGAATACAGATATTAATTTGTGATGCTGACAACCAAAGTACAAAGAGAAACAATTTATACCTCATTCTCCAAGTTTTTTTTGCTTGCCTTCCTTAATGAGACTTAAATTCATGATTTGGTTCTCATTGTTGATTCCACAAGTTACCATACTGAATGCTTGGACCAGTTAGTGCTTTCTGCCAATGATTTTTAAAAAAATTTCCCTCTCTGCATTTGCTGCTTAATTAATGGGTATTGAGTACAAGAGTTTACAGGTCATGTTACAGTTGTATAGGACTTTGGTTCGACCACATTTGGAATACTGCGTACAGTTCTGGTTGCCAAAAGGATGTGGATGCTTTGGAGAGGGTGCAGAGGTGGTTCGCCAGGATGTTGCCTGGTATGGAGGGCGCTAGATATGAAGAGAGGTTGAGTAGATTAGGATTATTTACATTAGAAAGATGGAGGTTGAGGGGGGACCTGATTTGAGGTCTACAAAATCATGAGAGGTATAGACAGGGTGGATAGCAAAAAGCTTTTTCCCCAGAGTGGGGGACTCAATTACTAGGGGTCATGATTTCAAGGTGAGAGGGGAAAAGTTTAAGGGAGATATGCATGGAAAGTTCTTTATGCAGAAGGTGGTGGGTGTCTGGAACGTGTTGCCAGCAGAGGTGGTAGAGGCGGGCACGATAGCGTCATTGAAGATGTATCTAGACAGATACATGAATGGGCAGGGAGCAGAGGGATACAGATCCTTGGAAAATAGGTGACAGGTTGAGATAGAGGATCTGGATCGGCGCAGGCTTGGAAGGCCAAAGGGCCTGCTCCTGTGCTGTAATATTCTTTGTTCTTTGTTCTAATGGATAATAATAGGCTACGGACAAGTGCAGGTAAATGGGATTAGTGTTATTTGGTGTTCGTTGGTCAGCATAGACGTGGTGGACTGAAGGGCCTGTTTCTATGCTGTATGACTCGCTAAAGATTTGCTTTCAAGAAAGGTAAAATCACTTGCAAAATATCTGAAGTCAAAGTGGTTAATTTCCAATTTTAATAATGAGCACAATAATCTGGCTAATGAGGAAATTCGCACCATAACTTTTGTTCAAATACTCAATTATGCCATAGTAATATAAAATGGAGCATGTTAAACTATACATGCAGTGAGAATATCTGATTGTTTGTTGAATTATTTGCATTTATTGTGATGGGGTGGTACAAAACGCAAACAGCTGAGTGTGTCCTTATATTTGTAGTTCTGTTTCTTTCCGTGTATAATACACAGCAAAATAAAAATCGTTCTTTCTTAATACTTTTGGTTCATAATATTTACATCAGCCATCTATTGGAGCATTAAATCCAGCTGCTATGTGATTGCATCACATTATAGATGCTTTATATTTTAAATCCTTGTTGGTTAATCCCTGTAAAGCAAAATCACTGTTGGCTTAGTAACATTAAAAGAAAGACAGTAAATGTCTCATATAATTTAGTCGATAGTGAAAGTGATCCATTTCTACTTCCTCGACAGTAATTAAGCAGGTGATTAGTTTCTGCGTCTGAACTAGTGGCAGGGTTTGGTCAGTTATGAAGAAATAGACAACAACAATCTGACAAGACTATATTTGATTCTTCTTCTTTTGTTCCAGAAATACACAGACATACCCCTTGCATTTCTGGTGGTGAGGTTCAAATTGGAAACAAAGTCATTCATTTAATGCGTTTTCCAATTTACTGTCAGTACAAGTTGATATTCAACCACACCGGCAGGATTTCCTCAGATTAAAAGGCAAATAAAGAATGGCTATATAATGCAGTAAGTCTGATGCCACAAAATTGATTACTGCTGCCAATAAATACTGTATAGTTTAGAATGTTGCTTATAACTGTAATAGAGTTAATATTTAACATAATAGGTGAAGTAGGAGTACGTCATTACAGTTCCTAGAGACTATTCCATCATTCAAAAAAAACCATGGTTGGCCGATAACCTGAACTTCTCGATGCTGACTGATCCCCATTTCCCTCGATTGCCCTAAAGACTAAAAATGTATCTGTCTCAGTCTTGAGTGCACAAAGTGACATAGTATCATGGTGCAGAGTATTTCAAAAATACACAATCCTCTCCTTCATCTTAGTCTTAAGTGATCAACTCTTCAACTTGCCCCAATTCTAGGTTCTCCAACCTGGTGAGACAACTTCTCAGCATTTACTTTGTTAAGCCCCCTCAGAATCTTATGTTTCTATGAGATTACTTTTCATTCATGTGTATGCCTCTCGTCATCATAAACTAGCCCCCACTTCCTAGAAATCAACACTACCTTGAAGGCAAGTATATCCTTTGTTAGGTTAAAAACCAAAATAATCCACAGGACTTCAGCTGTGGTCTCATTAAAACTTTGCACAATTGCAGGAACACTTCATTATTTTAGCATTCCAAACCCCACGTACTGAAATTCAACATAGCATTAATTTGCCTAATCGCTTTGTTCCCCAACATTGTAACATTATTTCTTACACAAGTACTCTCACATTTCTTTGAACACCAGCATTTAGGCATTTCTTAGCATTTTAAAAAAAGTATTCTGCTTTTCTATTCTTTCCTTGCCTCTCATTTCATCACCTTGCTTTACCCCTCAACTTATCTATTTCCCTGAGCAGCCCCTTTGTTTCTTTGAGAACATTTTGCCCTACCTAGTTTTGAATTGTCAGTTAATTTGGATGTTGTGTGTTACATTTGGCGCCGTCATCTAAGTCATAAATATACATTGCAACATCACAATGGTTGCAACTGAGTCCATTTATTCCTGCACTACTTGCTTTCTCATTATTATCTAATCCTTTATTAATATTAATAAATTCTCAAGAATCCTTCAATCCTCTCACCCTTGTCTTGTGCAATAACCTTATTTGTGGAACTTTGTCAAATGTTTTTTTCAAATTCAAATATGTTGCATTTTATTATTCCCCTTTGCCCTGTAATTGCAAATTCAACTCTAATCAATTTGTCAGACACAATTTCCCTTTCCTAAATCATTTTAACTCTGCTAATTATATTATGATTTCTTAGGACTTGTTTAAAAACAGATTACACTATTTTCCTGATGGCTGTCAGTCCAACCGGCCTGTACCTGTTCTCTATTTCCTTGAATAGCAATACACTTTATTGCACTTGCATTGGAATCTATTGACACTGGTTAGAATTAAGGGAATTTTGAAAGATCAGACCCTTGCATCCAACATCTATGTAGTTACCTCTTTTAGAACCCCAGGAAATAGACCATTAGATGCAAGGGGTTCATAGGCTTTTAGTCCTAACTAGTCCCTAGGTTATCTCATACTTTTCTCTGCTGATGTTAAATACTTTACGATCTTTTCCTAAGTTGCCAGTTGGTTGTTTTTACTAATTTCATGTTGTCTGTGTCATTTTCTGTGAAGACAGATACAAAAAAAAACTTTTTGATCCTGCTATTTCAGGATTTTCCATCATAATTTCCCTTGTTTTGACCTCTTAAGGACCATGTTTACTTTTGCAATTGAGTTTTTATATATACTTATAAAAACAGAATGTAACAATTTCTACATTTTTTGCTTATTTATTTTCAGCATTCTTTTCCCTCTTCAGCAGTTTTTGGTCATTCTTTGCATTTTTATAAAACTCTTTGAACCCTCAAACTTATTTTTCTTTATGGGCCTCTTTAAAACAAATACTACTATGAACATTTTTTGTTAGCCATGACTGGATCATTAATTCTGTCAAAGGTTTTTGTCTCAATGAATATCTTTTTGTTTGAGAATTTTGAATTATTTCTTTGGATGCGTGCTGCTGTTCATTTATATGCACACCATTTCATCCATCTTGCCGGTGAATCGTGGCCAACTGCGCCTGTTGTAACTATATAATTAGTTTTATTTACACTAAGACTCCTGTTTTGGAATTATGTCACTCAAACCTAACATGAAAGTGAGATAACAAGGTGTAGAGCTAGATGAACACAGCAGGCCAAGCAGCATCAGAGGAGCAGGAAAGCTGACGTTTCGGGCCTAGACCCTTCATTTTTTCTGAAGAAGGGTCTAGGCCCGAAACGTCCGCTTTCCTGCTTCTCTGATGCTGCTTGGCCTGCTGTGTTCATCCAGCTGTACATCTTGTTATCTCAGATTCTCCAGCACCTGCAGTTCCTACTATCTCTCTAACATGAAAGTGTTGTTATGATGATTATCTTTCCCCATAGGATCCTCTGCTATGGGATCAATAATTAAATAGAAGATCTAAGCCTTATTACTGTTTTTACTTTTTGTTTTATATCTGTTAAACAGTAGCTCACTCAACAAAAACTGGAATGAAATCCGTGACTTTCTTGGTCTGTGTGTCCCAGTGAACAAATAATTCAGCATTGGTTAGTTTCTACAGAGTTTTTAATGCAATAATTCTGCTGAAAATGCTCAGAAGTTTAGTTTATTTAACTTTTTAAGTGGAAGTCCTGAAGAAAATGTTTGTGAGCATTATAGATTTTCGTATTTGAAATGTCACCCATCCCATTTTGTTTTATTCCTTTTATGTCAGTCGAAACCACACATCACATGACAGCCTTTACCATGTCTGACATTGTCACTACACTGTCCACTTACCACAACGAGGTTACTGTTCTGCTGAGGTGTTTTACTGAGGAGTGGAATAATAGGGCTGAATAGGAGGAAAGTTACAGATCTTGGCATGGAAGCAAACACTGTAAAGTTTCATTTCAGTTTAAAATGTTGCGTTTAAATTTTTAAAAAAGTCTATCATTCATATTGAATACCTGCTAGGGACTGCAAACAGTTTAAGTCAGGAATGGTTAGATTTATTTCATGTTAAATATGTTCTCAATAAGCAGAAATTCCACAATAGCCAACTATCTATATCCCCCTGAAATGAATTTAGTGCGTTGTAGTCCACAGCTAAGAGTGCTTTTCCTTATACAGTTAAAATATCTAATGTTCAAGTAAATTCTTCAGTTTATATGTAACTAGTTTTGAGGGTAGCTGCAGACCAAGAATGAATGGAGCTACATATTGTATCTCTATATATAGTCTATTTCTTGGTAACAAAAGAACTGCTTATGATGTCTTTGTTTATTAACATAAAATAGTACTGTGCATAAGGATGCCATCATTTGACTCTGCATTGGCCTTCTCAAAGAGGAAACCAGTTAGTTAGTACACGCCGCCGACCCCTGGCTTTCTTTTCCTCTCTCTCTCTGTGTGTGTGCGCGCCCCTCTCTCTCTCTCCCTCTGTGCATGTGTGTGTGCACCTCTCTGTCTGTCTCTCCCTCTGTGCGTGTGTATGCGTGCCTTTCTCTCTCGCGTGCGCTCACTCTCTCTCTCTCCCTCTCTCTCTCTCTCTCTCTCTCTCTCTCTCTGTGTGTGTGCCTCTCTTTCTCTCTGTCTGTCACATGTGCGCCACGCACATGCACACTCTCAAAATCCTGAGAGTCCCACAGAAAGTTCTTTTATCCCTGCAACTTTCTTTTTATCTTTTGCTTGCCTTTGAAGGCTAACATTGAATCCATTTCCATTATTCTATCAGGCAGTGCATTACTGACCCTAATCACTTTTTGCTTTAAAAAGAAGGCTCCATTTGCAGCCAGTCACAGCCAGGTGGAGCATCATAGAAAGTTGAAATGTCTACTTGCTTAATAGAAATACAAATTTTGGCAGAATCTGTAAATTAAGATATTTTGAGCTTTGCAGCATTGATAAATTATTTTTAGTCAAAATATAGCATGCATATTGATATTCTTTTGTGACTGGTTATGCACGAGATGTATGTCAAAGGGCACTGGCTGAAGAAAACAACCTGTGCAAATCATTAGCATATATCTTCCCAGTAATCTTAGGTGGGGTAGTATGAATTAAAAATTTAATTATTTTCTTTCAGCTATCACCTACATTTATTGAACCTCTTGTCTTTCACTTTAAAATTCTGCCCTCTTGTATTTGATCCTTTGACTAAGGGGTACAGCTCTCCAATCATCCTGTCCATACCCTTCATACATCTCTATCATGAACCCCCCCCACCCAACTTTTTCTGCTCCAAAGAAAATAACCCAAGGTTATCCAGTGTCTCTTTATAGCTGAAATACTGTATTGCAGGTACCATCCTGGTAAATCTCCTTTGCAACAATGCAGTCACGTCCTTCATTTACTGTGGTGACCAAAACTGCACACTGTTCTCCAGGTGTGGCCTAACCAAAGTTTTGTACAGCTGAAGATTGATCTTCATCTTTGCTGATGATTGATAGTAGATGAAAAGTGTGGTAATTGGCCAGGTTAGAATAGTCCTGCTGTTTGTGAACATGACACATCTGGGCAATTTTCCACATTTTCAGATAGATGCTGGTATTTTGACTGCACAGGAACAGTTAGGTTAGGGGGCATGACTTGTTGTGGAGGACAAATCTTCAGTACTATTTCTGGAATGTGGCAGATCTGCAGAACTGTGATCTATCCATTGGTTCTGGAATCATTTGGCTCTGTCTATTGCCCCTGGCTTAATGATAATGGTAGAGTGCAGATTGCCGAAAGCACTACCTGAATACTAATGCAAAGTCTGGTCAAAATTGATCCTATTCGACGTGGTGGTAGTGCCACATAACATGATGCAGGTATCCTCAATATGAAGACAGGACTTCGTCTCCACAAAGCCTGTACGATGGTCACTCCTACGGATGCTGTCATGGACAGATGCATCTGCTACAGGTAGCTTGGTGAGGACAAGGTCAAAAAAAATTTCCCTTTTGTTGGTTCCCATTCTACCAGGGCAGGCTGGTCTCCCAGCTATTTCCATCAGCTCAGTCAGTGTTGGTGCTACCAAACCACTCCTGGTGATGGACATTGAAGTCCTCCCACCCAGACGGTGTTTGGTGTCCTTCCTAAACTCCATATATCTGTCAACTGATGCTCAAAATTGACTAATGATTCATTAATTGAGGATGTGGGGAGTGGTAGATGGTAATCAGCAGCAGATTTCCTTGCCCATGTTTGATCTGAAGCCATGAGATTTCATGACCCCCAAGTCAATGTTGAGGTCTCCCAGGATAACTCCCTTCTACTTGGATGTATGAATAGTCTAAAGTTTAGTTTGCCACATATTGTCCATTAATAGCACTTATTGTGTTGGAATAAAGAGGGAAATGGGAGAAAACTGGTTGGAAATTAGAATGGAGGAACAAAAACAGTTGAATTGCATTCAAAGGGAAACAGGAAAATGTTAAAATTAACACTGGAAGTATTCCAATATAATTTGAAAACCGTCATGCAGCCAATACTGAAGGCATGATAAGATTTTCTCCCATGATTCTCATTTATTTTCATCTTTGTACAAATAATTCCTCTTCTGTGACTATGCCAGCTTTTGCCCTTTTAATCAGTTTATTTTTTTTAAAGATTATCTTTTTCGTACTTGACATTTTCAGTGTTTGAATTGATTCGGATCTTTTCCTGCAGTATATTAGTTAAGATTTAGTGTGTTTCATGTATTTCATACTAACCTCTTCAGATTTTTGCAAAGTCCTAATCATATTACATGTACAAATGCAAATATAAATTTGCAGCATATTCTGGTTAGTATAATGAAATATTTCTGTGCACGCACTTTACTCACTAACACTGTCACCTCCATTTAACAAAGTCTCCCTATTGGTAACACAATGCCAGCATATTCAAGACATACTGAAGCATCACAGATGCAGTTGTTTATAATTGAGCTTAAGACCACAGGCAGCACAACTTTGGCAACAGCTAATGTGATGGGGTAAGAGGCGCACAAGTATATGCAAATACAAGTGCAAAATTTGCTTGAATGGCACATATGCACTTATGTGGAAATTGGGCAGATTCTTTGAAGCAAAGAGGATGGATGAGGGCCTCTCAAAACCTGCTGATCTGTGAATTCTACCTTTAAAAGAAAACTTCACCTCTTCAATTGTAAAGCTTTTGCAACTACAACTTGTCACTGCAATTATATAAGTCATTGCAACTTGATTTGACATCACATGTTAACCATATATCACTACAGTACCAAGAACCTGATCAATGGGCCCCAATAGAATACTGTGAAGACTTTTTAGGCTGATGTTCTTATAAGTATTATTTTGACCTTTCTGTAATTGTTTTAACCTTCGTGTTTATAATTTCTTAACGGATAATATGTGGCTAAACTTTAGACTGTTTACACAAAAGCTTGACTGTGGGTCTGCTTTAACTTGAATCATAATGAAATAAAAGGGGCTATGACAACTATATTACTCCACAATTCCTTGACTCCACGTTGTGGATGCACCTGGTGTTGTATCAAATAGGAATGAAGATAATTGCAACTGTAAGTAGACTACTGGACATTTGACATAAACTGCTTCATAGAGAATTTAAACATATAGAACAACAGGGTTTTAACGTCAATACTGTTGTGTCATGCCAACTGTTCAAAATTCAGAAATCTGGGATAAAGTTAATACATTAAGAAAGGTGGACAACACTTGTTCAAATGTGCTATGGACTGCTTATTGATTGGTAAGTTTCTAGTCAAATGATGAAAGAAGCATTATTTGATTTACTTCTGGAACAATGAATTTGTGAAAATAACTGGTGCAACTAGGAGATCAGTTAGAAAGTGATGACCAAATGTAGCTAAGTTTTATTGTGAAATGAATAAAGGATAATAAAGAGTCAAAGATTGATGCTAAACTATTAAAAGACGGGTGTGAGCTAAGAAAGGATCCTGCTCAAAATAACGAGAGGAAAAGCTAGTGGATGGGACTGATTCAAGTGAGAAAATTGAATGTTTAAAGCAAAGGATTAAAATGAAGATCTGCAAAGCTTAACAATTGGTCTGAAAAATTATGAATTACGTTTGAAATTTGATACTAAAATGTAACAAAATTGGTTATAGAATTAAATGTGCATCATTTGACAAGATGAACTGGAGTAAAATCTCGATGTTGTGGTTAAAATTTGAAAATGTTAGTGTATGTTGTAACTGTACATCAGTGCAAAAAAAAGGCTGAAGCATTCACAACAATCTTCAGCCAGAACTGCCGAGTAGATGATTGTTCTGAACCTCCTCCAGTGATCCCGAGCAGTACAGATACCAATCTTCAGGCAATTCAGTTCACTTCATGATATCAAGAAATGGTTGGAGACTCTAGATATTGCAAAGGCTGTGGTCCCTGAGAACGTTCCAGCAATAGTACTGAAGATTTGTGCTCCAGAATTTGCCACTCCACTGTCCAAGTAGTTCCAATACAGTTACAATGCTGGCATCTACCTGACAATGTGGAAAATTGTCCTGGTATTTCCTGTACATAAAAAGCAGGACAAATCCAATCCAGCCAGTTACTACCCATCAGTCTAGTCTCAATCATCGGAAAAGTGATGGAATGTGTCATCAACAGTGCTATCAAGCAGCACCTGCTCAATAATGCCCAGTTTGGGTTCTGCCAGGGCCACTGACCTCATTATAGTCATGGTTCAAATGTAGACCAAAGAGCTGAATTCCAGAGATGAAGTGAGAGTGACAGCCCTTGACATCAAGGCTGAATTTGACCAAGTGTGGCATCAAAGAGCCCTTGCAAAACTGAAATTAATGGTATCAGGAGGTAAACCCTGCTGGTTGGAGTCATATCTGGCACATAAGAAGATGGTTGTGGTTGTTGGAAGTCAGTCATCTCAGCTCCAGGACATCTCTGCAAGAGTTCCTCACGTTAGTGTCCTAGGCCCAACCATCATCAGTTGCTTCATCAATGACCTTCCCTCCATCATAAGGTCAGAAATGGAGATGTTCAGCACCATTCGTGACTCCTCGGATACTAAAGCAGTCTGTGTTCAAATGCAACAAGATCTGGACAATATTCAGGCTTGGGCTGACAAGTGGCAAGTAGCATTTGGAGCACATGTGCTAGGCCATGACATCACCAATAACAGATAATATAACCACTGCCCTTTGCTGTTCAGTGGTGTTACCATCATTGAATCCCCCACTATCAACATGCTGGGGGTTACCATTGACCGGAATCTCCACTGGACTTGCCACATAAATACAGTGCCTATAAGAACAGGTCATAGGCGAGGAATACTGTGGGGAATACTTCGTCTCCTGATTCCCCAAAGCCTGTCCGTCATCTATAAGGCACAAGTCAGGCGTGTGATGGAAAACTCTCATTTGCCTAGATGGGTGCAGCTTCAACAGCACTCGAGCAACTTAACACTATCCAGGACAAAGCAGCCTGCTTGATTGGCACTACATCCACAGTATCCATTCCCTCCACCACTAACGTCAGTGTATACTATCTACAAGATGCATTACAGACATTCATCAAAGTTTCTTAAGACCGTACCTTCCAAACCTGTGACCGTTTGCATCGAGAAGGACAAGACTAGCAAATTCCTGGGAACACCTTCAAGTTCTCCTCCAAGCTACTCATTATCCTGACTTGGATATATGTTGCTGTTCCTTCACTATCAAAATCCTGGAATTCTCTCCCTAATAGTGTTGTGGGGCAAACAACAGCAGGTGGCTGCAGTGGTTCAAGAAGGCAGCTCATCACACCACCTTAAGGGCAACTAGGGATGATGCCCACATTCCACAAAATAATTTAAAAAAAGAGAAAGAAATCTCAGTTGAACAGACTGGTTTACAGTAAATCCAAGAATATACTGTTACCACTAAAGTATTAATAAGATCATACATAGGTTTTTGAATAGGTTGTGATAGTTAAGGAAAATGTCTATATTTTTGCAGTATAAATATTTTAGCAAAGGACAACAAAACTGATCTCGGAGAAGCCTGGAAATAATTAGATCGGGTAGTATCTAGAGAGGGAAAAGTAAAGTTAATGTTTCAGGTCTATGATCCTTCACCAGATCCTGTTTTTAAAAAAAAATTCCAGGTTCTAGAGGCCAAAGGAGCTAAAAATATTGGAAGCCAGAAAAGATTGAGAATAAGTCCACAAGTTATAAGGGTAATTAAAAAAGCATGAAGGCAAATCTAGCTTGAGTGGACTGAGAAAAGAATTTATCAGCAAAGATGACTGAGGAACACTAGTTGACTTTTAAGGAAGTAGCTCATGCTCACAGCAAAGAATAAATGAGTAAGAGGATTCTTGGAATGGGATAAGCCAACAATCGGTAACCAGAGATGTTAAAGCTTGCTTCACATTAGAAGGAAAAAGTTTACCGGATAAAGATTAGTGGTAAGCTAGAGAACTGAGAAAGCTTTTTTAAAAAAACGACAAAACACATCCAAAAAAAACAGGGAGAAGATAATCTTTGAGGGTAAACTTTCAAGTAATAGCAAGAGCAAGTATAGGAAGAACTTTATTAAATGTATAAAAAGGAAAAGAGAGGCCAAAGTGAACATAGCCCCTTTTGAGTGATGCTGGGGCAGTAATAATGGAGAGGCAGGAATAGGCAGAGGAGTTGAATAAATGCTTTGCATCACTCTTCACAGTAGAAACCACTAATAGCATTCCATAATATTAATAAGCAAGGGGCAAAAGGAGGAGAGGAAATAAATACACTAGCTGTCATTGAAGGAAAAGGTACAGGGGAAACTAATGGGGCTAAAGAGAAGACCCCTGGATCTGCTGGGCTGTATCATAGGATTCTAAAAGAAGTAACTATGGCGACAGTGGATGGTGGTAATCTTCCAATAATCCTTAATTCTTGAAAAGTCCCAGAGAAATGGAAAACTGCCAATGTGACACCTTTATTTTATGGAGGAAATGGGCCAGAAAATAGATAGCTGTAGGCCAGCTAGCTGAACATTTGTTGTTGTTAGAGTCTGTTACAAAGTTTGTAAAAGCAGAGCATTTAGAAGTACATGATATGATCAAGCAGAGCCAGCATGACTTCATGGGGATATCACGCCTGACAAATTTATTAGTTTTCTTTCTAAAGGTAACAAGCAGAATAGATAAAGGTGATGCACTGTTATAATGCATCTGGATTTCCAGAAGGTATTTGATAAGGTAGCACAAGTTAGAATATTAACAAGTGTCCATGGTGTTGGAGGTAGTATATTAGCATGGACAGAGGATTGGCTAACTAATAGAAGACAGTTGGGATAAGGGGGGCATTTTCAGGATGGCAACCTGCAACTAGTGGAGTGCCACAGGGATTGATGCTGGGGCAGCAATTACTTAACATATATATTAATGACTTGGATAAGGAAAGTGAATGTATTGTAGCCAAGTTTGCAGATGACATAGAAATAAATGGGAAGGCAAGTGGTGAGGGTGACAGGCTGCAGAGAGAGATAGACCGGTTGAACGAGTAGGCAAGAACTTGGCATATGGAATATAATGTGGAAAATGTGAGGTTCTTCACTTTGCAGGAAAAAATCTGGAGGACTTGAATATTATTTAAGTGGAGAAAGTCCGCAGAAAGCTATAGCACAGAGGGATGTTGGGAGTCCTTGTGCATAAATCACAAAATAAACTAACATAAAAGTTCAGCAAGTAATAGGGAAGACAAATGGCATGTTGGCCTTTATTTCAGAAGAATTGGTATATAAAATTAGGGATGTTTCGCTTAAACTATACAAGGCACAATTTAGTCCACACCTGAAACATTGTGGAATGTTCTGGTCCCTTTATCTAATGAAAGATGTACTGCCATTGGAAGCAGTCCAGAGAAGGTCACTAGATTGATCCCAGGTATGGAAGAACTGCCCTGTGAGGAGAGGTTAGGAAGGTTAGGCTTATACTCACTAGAGTTTGGAAAAATGAGAGACGACCTTATTGAACATACAAGACTACGGGCAGCATGATGGGGTCGGTGCGGAAAGGTCATTTCCCCTTCTGGAAGAATCTATGCCCAAAGGGCATAATCTTAGAGTAAGGAGTCGCTCATTTAAGACATATGAGGAATTTCTTCTTTGAGGGTTGAGAATCTGTGGAATTCTTCACTGCAGAGGACTGTAGAGGCTGGATTGTTAAGTATGTTTATGGTATTTTTGGTCAGTAAGGAAATCAAGGGTTATAGGGTAAAGGCAGGAAAGTGGGGTTGAAGCTTATCTGATCAACCATGATCCTATTGAATGTTGAAACAGACTCAGTGGGCTGAATGGCCTACTTCTGTTCTGTCTTCAGGGATAGGTGATTCAGCCTGTTGAATCTTCTCCATCTTTCAATGAGGTCACGGCTGATCTGATAGTTAGTATTGTCATTTTGCACTCAATATCTGTATAGAATATTGGAGGTGATTCTAAAAGTAACAAATGATTGTGGAGTAGTATCAATTCCTTTTTGGTCAACAACATTCTTCTTCGTGTAATTACTGTAAGAAAGCAATGAGGGGATCTAAAATTCATTGATTAGATGTGCAATGGCCCTGTGGAACGCACTTGCAATGTCAATGTACTTGATCTTTTCCAGGTATACAGTACCTATTCAAATGATGACTATGATAGACGTAATGAGGAAGTTGACCCTGTGGCAGCATCAGCAGAATATGAGTTGGAGAAGAGAGTGGAAAAAATGGATGTTTTTCCAGTTGAAATTGAGAAGGGTAAGTATTTAAGTGACTGCGTAGTTAGGTTGTTTGAAGCTTCTGGATGAAGTTACAAGTGTTTATTATTTAAGTGTATTTTGTTCGGATATTTATTGCCGATCTGTATTCTAACATGCAATCAATAATTGCCAGTGGAAAGATACTTAAGTCATTTCCAGTACATTTATTTGCTAGCTACCTGAAGTGAACTTTCATGTTCTTAACTAATTTTCCATAATCTTTGGTGGAGAAAGCAGCATGGGGTACTTTCTCACAAACTT
Organism: Rhincodon typus; assembly: GCF_021869965.1. NCBI lineage: Eukaryota > Metazoa > Chordata > Chondrichthyes > Orectolobiformes > Rhincodontidae > Rhincodon > Rhincodon typus. The sequence goes on from NC_063338.1 coordinate 44,990,373, forward strand.
GTGGTGATATTCTGCTGGATGTCATGAAGATTGATGTGATTGTGTAAAATTTTATGTTCTGTTTAATGAGTGAGTATTGGTCGTGTCTTTTTGTTGCCAATTGATGTTCGTGTACCCTTGTGGTTAATTTCCTTCCTGTTTGTCCAATGTAGCGTGTTTCACAGTCTCTGCAGGGAATCTTGTATATGATATTGGTCCTGTCCATTGTGGGTAGTGGGTCTTTGGTTCGGGTGAGCAGTTGGCCAAGGGTTGATGTGGGTTTGTGTGCTACTCTGATGCCCAGTGGTCGTAGGAGTCTTGTGGTCAGTTCACAAGTGTTCCTGATGTAAGGTAGCGTGATGAGTGTGTCAGGGCGTGTAGTATCTTCGTGGTGTTGTTTGTGTAATAGGCATCTTCTGACCCAGGTCAATTGGCCACAATACTCACTTGTCTCTATCCACATGGATAAGGAGAACCACCAATTTGATTAGGACAACACCAGGATCCTGAGACAAGCAAAGCAGAAGCAAGTACAGGAATTCCTAGAAGCTTGGTATTCCACTAAGAAAGCCATCAATAAACACACAGAGCTCGACCCCATGTACGCTCCATTGCGAAGGAAAACCGGAAGTGAGGTAGTCTAGCCCAACGGACTCCAGAGTTCAAATAATAGGTGGGAAAGCACAACAGCGCTTCATCGGAGGCTGCACTGATGATGTTACCCAGCAGGTTAACGAAATGTCTGCGGAACAACGAACCAGCTCGGCGAGCCAACCAACCACAACATCCACAACCTGAGCTACAAATCTACTCCAAAACCTTAGTGGGTACATAGACTTAGGACCCAGATGAACCATTATCCCATTGAACAATAGTTCAGATTTCTGACTGTTGACCACTCTTTTTGAAGCACATTGTAATATTTTACTACTTTAAAGATGTGATCTAAAGACACGGTATTAATTATTGATTTATAACAAATGAATTATATTTATGAAATCATTTGAATTTTAGGTGAAGGTGGTCTTGGAATTAGTATTATTGGAATGGGTGTTGGAGCAGATCAAGGGCTTGAAAAACTGGGGATTTTTGTGAAGACTATCACTGAAGGTGGAGCAGCATATAGAGATAAACGGTAAGATGCTATCCAGTTAATATGTCTCCTTTTTATTTTTTGTGCTAATCCCATTTGGTTTTGAATGAATATACATATTATAGCTTCTATGAAGCATTTTAACATAGAATGAGAAAACGAATGGAAGTTTGATTATAGTGTCAATCATCCCATGATAAAGAAATCTAAATGTATATTGTTTATTTTTGCGTATTGTTTTGCATATTGGTGCATTTCATTAAAAAGCTTTGTGATTTCTTAATTGTAATTGCCACTAAAGTTTGATCCCGAAAATGTATTTAATTACTACACTGTTGATGTCATTTACAACCTTCCACCTTGGTTTTAGACCATTTCAAAACATTTTATGATTTTCTTGTAACTCACCATGGACGAGTTTGGGCCGAAGGGCCGGTTTCCATGCTATATTACTCTGACTCTCTGACTCTGAATGGAGTGTAATACTGTTCAACACAGCAAATTAATCAGTCTGTAACTGCAAGATCAGTTACTGAGGGAGATGGCTGAAGTGATACGAATAAATCTTTCTCTTTGGCAAAGGAGTCAGTTACCAGGGGCATAAATTTAAGGGGCAGCAGGTTTAGACAGGATTTGAGGAGAATTTTTTTCACCCAGAGGGTGGTGGGTATCCTGAACTCACTAAAAGAATGGGAACCATTGCAACATTTAAGAAGCGTTTAGTTGAACACTTGAAACACCATAGCATACAAGGCTATGTACCAGGTGCTTGAAAATGAGATCAGAGTAGATCGTGATAGCTAGCACAGACTCGGTGGGCCGAAAGGCTTCTTTCTGTGCCTTAATGCTCTGTGACTCTGTGTATGTGTTTTCTTTTATTGCAGAATTCAAGTCAATGATCAGATAGTTGAAGTGGATGGAGTTAGTTTGGTTGGTGTCACGCAAATCTTTGCAGCTACTGTATTGAAGAACACTAGAGGCATTGTTAGGTAAGTGATTATCATAATTGAAATTAAATAATGACGCTGATAATCATGCACAAACACCGAATTTATGAGGTACCTTTTAATTTGAGGTAAACTGGGCAGTTTTCAGGACAGTAAATTTGAGAATTAGGTGAAACACAAGTGATTGTCACAAGCAGGATGCTCCTATAAAGCCTAAAAGATATTCTACTTAACACACAAAAACTAGTGTGGTACATGAGTTTGTGCCAGTATGATGCGAGGTATATAAGTGTAAAATCTTGCACTCGTGATAAGGCTTTCCTGAGGCAGGCTGGTACTTTGATGAAGAGTCATCTAGACTTGGAACATTGGCTTGCCGTCTCTCCGTGGATGCTGCCTGACCTGCTGTGATCTCCAGCATTTTTTTTGTTTTTTGGTACATTTCTTCAGTGGTCAATATGCTGGTCGTAAGTTCCAAGTTTTCATGTGTATTGAGACCAAATCTATGCCACATTGCATGACAAGGTATGAATTAATAGCTCGTGCGCAGCCACCAGCAAATCAGAAATTATGAATTATGACCTTCATCTTTGCCTTGAATCGTATCAGATTGAGCGGCTTCCCATCCACTTTTGGTTTTGATGCCTAACTATTGTGGAAGGCAGTCGAAAACAAGGCAGAGGAAAACCTGCTGAAGAGTATTTGCATTGAAATGCAATCCTCTTCAACTCCATTAATGACTGGGAATCACTTAGAATTAACATCATTCAGTCACAAGCAAGCATGTTGCCATAAAACTGTTGAAAAATTATAATGAATTTCTTAGGGCAGCTGAATTTCTCTAAATTACCTTCCAGTTGACTGTGTTTGGTTTTGGTCAGATCAACAAATGTAGCCTAACCATTCATGTTCTGTTCTTGTCATTTCCCTGGAATTATCTAACTGCAAGCTTTTAATTAGTGGTTTTTCAGTGGTTATGAAACCACATTGGCAACAGCCCCTCATCAAAATGTATCATTAAACTGTTCAGAAGGATTCCATTGAAGGTATTGTCATGAGAATAGAGAGGAGTGAAATCCATATATAATTATTGCAAGATTGACAAGTTCATTTCCACTTGTAAAGGTGGACAATTGAGGCATCTATATTCCTTTGGAATGGTTTCAAACTCTACATTATTGAAATAAATTCAGTGAGCTGCTTCATCAGGCATTAACTTCTAGTTTTGTAGACCTCAGCTGGGATAGGAACAGTTCCTGCAACCTTAGACATTATACAGGTGTTTGGTAGCATTTGTTGTTTCTAACAGCTGGAAAGGTTATCAAGAAAGTACTTGATAGCAACTTGTTGATTTAATTTTTCATTTGATGTATGAAGGCTGATTTGGGGATGTGGTTAACGTGCCCTATCTATCTCTCTAGAATTGGACATTTCCCGTAAGCAATGTTGATTTATCAGTCCTGAGGATTGATGGTAGACTGTGGACAGATTTTCAGACTATATATAATCTTCTTTCAGTCTTTGTGGTTTGCATATGACTGGCATTTACCTGCTGCTTTATTCAGCCAAAGTCTTCATCCTGAGCTTGCATTTAACAGTCTTGAGGTTGTTTTGATTGGCATTATACTTGGATTCCAACGACTTGCATTGAGGTAAACCTTGTAGAGGAAATCTTCCTCCTGCAGTCATTTCTGTATTCATTGTTTTTATCATACCAATTTTGATGCTTATGAGAGGCACGGATAAGGGCTTCTATAGCAATAGAGTACACTGAATCCCTGAAGGAAGCCTGATTTTTAAATTTTTTTTTTGTTTGTTTGTACATTGGTGACTCTGATTATTGCCCGCTTGTACCTTGAGAAGCTTCTAGACCTTCATGCGCTGGATATGTCTAAGGAGGACTACATATATTTTCTGTTTAGCTTTGAAATGGAGTGATGGTGATCAGTCAGCTTCGCACATGGTCTTTTTTTATGTACATAACCTGCTTGACCCTTTGTTTCATGCTGACCATGGGCCAGTGCGTCCAAGAGGTCTGGTTGTGGTTAGGGAGGTGAAAAACTGTGGTGTTTGAGCTCATGCTCAGTGTATGTCTGGCAACCATTGCTGTTAAAACTGTCAACTCCAATGACCCTTTCCCATGCCTGGTGATTGGATTGACTCTTGCGTTGATGTCACCCATTAGTTATCTGACTGGCACAGTTGCATTTGAGTACAGGAGATCATTGTAGAATTTATCTTTGACTTTATCAGGGTTGGTCATGGTAGAGGTTTACACACTAGAGATGGCCATTGAATGTTAGTTTAAGCATTCTTGGATGATCATTAACACCATTGGGAAGGCACGTTGACTCATTTACAAGTTGGATCATACAGCAAAATTTATAGCAGATTCACACTGATCATCTTTTCCATGGCCACTCCTAAAGAATGTGTTACCTCCAATCAATTTGCTTTAGCTGACCCTCCTCAGTTGGACACACCTTGCCAAGTTGCCAGCATCTGAATGCTGTACCCCATTTTCTTTTGATCTACAAGAGCAGTTTTTCTCTCAGGTCTGTCAACTGTGGTCAGTGTTACCTTAGCTTTCCTTTTTTAGATTGACTGACTTATGACTGTTTTGGTAGATTATTGCCGATTTTGTGACCTGCAAGTCAGGGGTGAGGCCAACTATGTGTAGAGTGCTTTTTTGTAAGGAAGTAAGCAGTCTGGTCCTGCAAAATATTTCTCGGGGATACTGAGTTCCATTGTTTCTTCATTCCAGTGAAAAAGCTCTTATGATCTGACCTGTCCTTGTGCCAATTCATGACTACAACTTCCAGCAAATTCAAACCAGCTGCGTAGCCACTCACTCATTACCACAGGGTTTGTGATAATGTTTGGCAGATGATAGAAAGCTAATGAACATTAGCATGTGGTATGAACATGCCTGTGAAGCAAGAGCAGAAGTAGGCACTTGCCCCCCTCGAGCCTACTCAGACATTCAATAAGATCAGAGCTAATCTGATTGCTTAGCAGTCTTGCCTACCTCGATAACCTTTCACTACCCAATGCTTATCAAGAGTCTCACTTCCACCACCTTAAAAGTATTTGAAGTAGAGAATTTCTAAAACTTCTTGAGGGGTAAAAAAAGTCCTTTTCTCCATCCTGAATGAGTGTTATTTAGGAGCATTCACTACGTCTCGATTCTCCCACAAGAGGGGCGGCACAGTGGCTCGGTGGTTAGCATTGCTGCCTCACAGCACCAAGGACCCGGGTTCAATTCTACCCTTGGGCGACTGTCAATGTGGGGTTTGCACGTTCTCCCCGTGTCTGCGTGGGTTTCCTCTGGGTGCTCCAGTTTCCTCCCACAGTCCAAAGATGTGCAGGCTAGGTGGATTGGCCATGCTAAATTGTCTGCAGTGTTCAGGGATGTGTAGATTAGGTGGGTTATAGTGGATGGGTCTGGGTGGGATACCCTGAGGGTCGGTGTGGACTTGTTGGGCCGAAGGCCTGTTTCCATGCTGTAGGGATTCTGAGATTCTATTCTATGAGGAAGCATCTTTTCCACATTCAGCCTGTCATGACCTCTGAGGATTTTGTGTGTTTCAATCAAGTCACCTCTGAGACTTCCAAAACTCCTCACCTGTCAAACTATTCTCATAACAACCTGCCCATCTTGGGGACCGCTTTGCGGAACACCTACACTTGGTTCGCACTAAACAACTCCACCTCCCAGTCATGAACCATTTCAACTCTCCCTCCCATCCTCAGACGACATGTCCATCCTGGGCCTCCTGCAGTGCCACAACGATGCCACCTGAAGGTTGCAGGAACAGCACCTCATAGTTCGCTTGGGAACCCTGCAGCCCAATGGTATCAATGTGGACTTCACAAGCTTCAAAATCTCCCCTCCCCCTACCGCATCCCAAAACCAGCCCAGCTTGTCCCTGCCTCCCTAACCTGTCCTCCCCCCCACCCATACCCTCCTCCCACCTCAAGCCCCATCCCCATCTCCTACCCACTTACCTCATCCTGCCTCCTTGACCTGTCCGCCCTCCCTAACTCCCCACCTACACTCCCCTTTACTGGCTCCATCCCCGCCTTTTTGACCTGTCTGTCTCCTCTCCACCTATCTTCTCCTCTATCCATCTTCTATCTGCCTCCCCCTCTCTCCCTATTTATTTCAGAACCCCCCCCCATTTCTGAAGGAGGGTCTAGGCCCGAAACGTCAGCTTTCCTGCTCCTCTGTTGCTGCTTGGTCTGCTGTGTTCATCCAGCTCTGCACCTTGTTATCTCTCATTCCAGTGTTAGTTCAGTATATGGATTTGGATTATGTTGACGACGAGTTGTTGCATGTTAAAAGCTGTTTGCACCACAGCTGCCAGTTGGATGCAGATAAGGTCCAATACTGATGAGTTACTCCAAAGAATGCAGTTATCCTGCTTGTGAAAAATGCTGCTATTCCCTTATACCCTTGTGTCCCATGTGATGTTATACAGAATGGTAGAATATTGGATGATAGGATGGTTGCAGCACAAAGGATAGTATTTGGCTCATTGAGTCAACGCCAGCTCGTTGCAAAACCAATTTAGCAGGTCCCAACCCTGCAGGTCTGCAATGGTTTTCCTCCAAGTGCTTATCTAATGCTGTTTAATAGCCACAATCTAATCTGGATCTCCAAACATTTAGGGCATTGGTTTTCGGATATTTTTTCTTCACATCAACTTCGACCTATTTGTTACTAAGTTCAACTAATTGACAAAATCAGTGATCAGAAGATACAATGTCCCTCTACCTACTCTGTTCAGATATCTCATGAATTTGAGCACTGCCAGCAAATCTCCTCTTATGATGTCCCTAGCCCCAAGAATCATTCTCATAAATCTCTATCCTCTCTAAAACCTTCTAAAGGTTCCCAGAATTGGACACACTGCTCCATTTGCAATCGAACCGGTGTTTATAACAATTCATCGTAGCCTTCTTGCTTTAGTACTCTAGATTGGGTACTTTAGTACTTTAGATTGGGATTGCATATTTTTAGTTTTTATATTTTAACCACTTACTTGATTTGCCCGGCTACTTTCAAAAATTATGCATATATATTCCAAGATTTTTTATTCCTGCACTTTCTTTAAAGTTGTCTACATTAGCTTTTACCTCTTCCTTCTCCTGCCAAAGTATAGCACTTCACAATTTTCTAAATTAAATTTCATCTCACATTTCACCACCCTGTCAGTGTCCACTTCAAGTCTATTCTTATCATTCTCCTTGCTGTTTACTGTACTTTGAAGTTTCATCAGCTGCAAATTTTGAAATTGTGCTCTGTATATGCATTAATACACATTAAAAAAGGCAGTGGTCCCAGCACTGACCCTGGGGCACAATACTTTTTATACTTGCCTTCAATCCAAAAAGTAACTGTTTAATACTGTTCTATTTCCTGTTACTCAACCCTTTTTATTCTATGAGCTTCACCTTTGCTGACAATCCTGTTTTGTGGTGCTTTATCAAATACCTTTGGATATCCATGTGAAGCTAAGAAACCATATCACCGTCATTAACCTTATCTGTTACTCAACAAAAAAAAGTCAGGTTACTTAAATGCGATTTGCCTTTAACAAATCCATGCCAGTTTTCCTAACTCATGTACACTTGTCCAAGTAACTTTTAATTTTTTTCCAGGTTATTGTTTCTAAATGATTCTCCATCGCCGAGGTTGAACTGTATGTCTTGTAGTTATTAGGTTTATTTCTGCATCCTTTTTAACATTTGGATTTATTTAGTTCTCTGGGACACTCTCATATCTAAGAAGGATTACATATACGTTATTCGTATGTTGGAGAAGATAAAAGCAAATCTGTTAATAAATATATAAAAACTCAAATATCGATACAAAGAACTATGAAAATATTTGTATAGATTCCGTATTGGTCGAGAAAAACCTGGACAACAGAGTGAGGTTGCTCGTCTTATCAGTGAAACTTTGGAACAGGAAAGATGCCAGGAGGCACTTTTGGAGCAGCAATGTACCCGATGTAGTACAAGTGATAATGAACAGGTAAAATGATTCATCTTCTGTTTGGTACTGAATGATAAATGTGATACTCAGTTTCATTTCCTTGCTGCCATCCATCTAATGTCATTCAGCCGGAATAATTATTATAAACTTAAAATCATAATTTTGCTGTAATTTTGTTCTGAAGACTTTAGCCAAGATAGAATTCTAGTGTTAGCAGTTAATTGTGCTTACGTTATATTTAGCATGTTCAGATTAACAGAATATGCTTATCAAAAGCAGTAGTGTTTAAAATATCAAATATATATAATTATTGGTGTTAAATCTTTAAGGAAGTTGGGGAGATGAGCAAAAGAGTACTTTTATGGAAAATGGCAGGTCTTAGCATGACCGTTTATTGAGAAGTAGTCATATGAAATTGCTTACCATTTTGTGTTTATTGGTTTTTTTTCTTAAGTCTGAAGAGTTTCCTGAAGATGAAGGAACAATTTCAAATGAAGTTGAAGCTGGAGTGACAGTTGAAGTTGCTCAACAAACTGAAAATGAAAATGTACACTTGCCGTCAGACGTGGATTCACTCCTTGCTCTTAAATTGAAAGAGGTAATAACATTGCATTTAGTCTTTTGTATTTCATATATTCTGTTACTTTGAAACATGAAGGATTAGATCTTCTGTGTCGAAACTCGGTGGTTCATCAAAATGATATAATACAAAATGCACATGTGCTGTGAGCATTTTTACTTTGTTTATTGAGTGGATAGAATACACCAATTTATATTGCATATTTTACAAAAGCATGAAGTTTATACATTGAATTATCTATTGCATCTTCATCATAGTCTTTACCTTAGGTCTTTATTCATTTCTCCCAGTTCCTCCATCTCAGTTGCACCTGTCCTGATTTTTTTAACTTGGAAAAGGGTGCCTCTGACATGTCCACCTTGTTCCTCAACTGAGGATTCCACAGCACTGTTGTTGACAGGGCCTTCAGCCAGGTGTGGCTGTGTCTTGTGCTTCAGTCCTCATCCACTTCTTTCCCTTACACAACAGCGATGGGTCACCTTTGTCCTCACCCATAGCTTTAACTTGAGGGGTGATAGATATAGGACAGATGTCAGAGGTAGGTTCTTTATTCAGAGAGTAGTAAGGGCGTGGAATGCCCTGCCTGCAAAAGTAGTAGACTCGCCAACTTTAAGGGCTTTTAAATGGTCATTGGATAAACATATGGATGATAATGGAATAGTTTAGGTTAGATGGGCTTCAGATTGGTTTCACAGGTTGGCGCAACATCGAGGGCCGAAGGGCCTGTACTGCGCTGTAATGTTCTATGTTCAATGTTCTACCACTCAACCAGCATTTACATGCAGAGGATTATTAGTCATCGTTTCTGCCACCTCCAGTGGGATGCCACTACCAGATGCAAATTCCCCTCCCCTCCCTTTTCAACCTTTTGCAAGGACCGTTCCTTCCGGGACACTCTGGTTCACTCTCTTTCACTCCTTACCCACTGCCCCCACTCCATAGCCCCATGGCACTTTCTCCTGCAACCGCCGAAGTTGGAACACCTATCTGTTTACACCCTTCCTCTTCTGTATCCAAAGGCCCAAACACAACACACCTTCCAGGTGAAGCAGTGTTTTACCTTCACTTCCTTCAATCCAGTCTACTGCATTCGTTGCTGACAATGTGATTTCCTGTACACTGGGGAAACAGAGCATAGACAGGGTGACCGCTTCACAAAACACCTATATTCTGTTTGCAAAAAAGGCGCTATTCGTCCAGTTGGCTGCCACTTCAACACACCACCTTGTCCCCTGGCCAGCATCTCTGTCTCAGGCTTGCTACGGTGCTCCAGCGAAGCTCAGTGTGAGATGGAAGAACAGCACCTTATTTTCTTCTTGGGATCTCAACAGGCTTCTAGACTCAATATCGAGTTTAACAATTTTAAGGCTTGATGTACCATCTCCTATGTCTTTACCCCAACACCCAGACACCATGCCTTGTTATCCAATGGTTTGCTGTTACACACAACCCATTGTTAACCTCAAATAGTCTCCATTAATAGCTATTCATTCTGCTAGGCTGGTCGTTATCCAGTCCTTTGTCTGTCCAACTGTTGTTAATCTTCACCTATTGTTTACTCCTTACCCCCTCCCTCACCCTATCTTCTGCATAAAAACCAACTATAGCTACTATCAGTTCTGAGGCAGGGTTCCTGGACTTGAAACTGATTTCACTCCACAGATGCTGCTGAGCTTTTCCAGTAATTTCTGTTTTTGTTTCTTTACTTTAAGGCCTCCGCTTATCTTAATAACCTAGGTTTAAAGTTTATATTTTTGATTGCAGCTGAGAGTTGAATTTCTATTGTGAATGTGCACCATACCTAGGTTCCCAAGCTGTTTCTGTACCAGTCATCAGTTGCACTGAGGAATTATTTTCCTTAGTTTCCATCAGCCACTGATCAAATATTTCAAAATTATTTGAGGAGAAACTGGAAGAAAACTTTCAAAAAACTTTACTGAGGTAAAATATATATGGAGTGTTAATTTGGAAAACTATCTGAGAATGCATATATCTGAATATGACAAAAAATTGTTGACATTTTTTCTAAATAAGTACATATTATAGCATTTAGTTTGTGTGCTTAATTTTTTGAAAATGAGGGGTAAATGATTAATTATATAGAGATTGATAATGAAGTTATGGAGAGAAAGTGTCTTGTAAAGTTTTCAGTTTTCAAAAATCTTGACTGGACCTGTGTTCCATTCAGTCAGAAAAACTGGTAGTTTACACCTCTTGATAAGACCATAAGAAATAGTAACAGGAGAAGATCAATCAGCCCCTTGAGCCTGCTCCACCATTCAACCCACTACTGATCTGAAATTCCTCACGTCTACTTTATTGCCTTTTCCACTTAACCCTTGATTCCCCTACTAATCAAAGAACTGTAACTACACACAGCTTTCTGTGGCAAAGAGTTCCAAAGAACTCAACCCTCTGAGAAAACAAATTCCTTCTCATTTCAGCCCTTTTACTATGAGACTATGCCCTCTGGTCTTAAACTCTCCCACAAGGGGAAACATCCTGTCAGGGTTTACCCTGTCAAGCCTCTTAGGAATCCTGTATGTTTCAATGATATCACATCTCATTCTTCTAAATTCCCATAAGCAGAGTCCTAACCTGTTAAGTACTGGCTCATAAGGCAATCCCTCCATACCGGGGATCATCCTAATGAACCTCTTCTAAGTTGCCACTGAATGAAATATTAAACATCAAAAAGGGATCAAAACTGCTCACAGTACTCCAGATGTGATCTCACCAGCACATTGTACAATTGCAGTAAGACTTCACTACTCTTAAAGTCCAACCACCTTGAAATAAAGGCTTACATTTCCGTTAGTCCCTTCCACTAATTTTTATTATACACAAGACAGAATATGAAAGGTAGAAAGAAACTTAAATGCTGTTTCTCATTTTCTGAACTCATTGCAGCCTTGGTCCAAACATGGATATGTGCATTTGTAGGTGATACACATTGCTGCCATTGCCTTTCAATAGTGAAAGGTGTGAACATGGAAGGTGGTAGATAGGGTGCCATTCAAACAGTCTGCTTGATGGTGTTGATCTTCTTGAGCAGTGTTGGAGCTGCACCCATTTAGGGATGTGTAGAGTATTCCGTCACATTCCTGACTTGTGTCTTATAGACGGTGGACAGTTATTGGGGAGGCAGGAGTGAGTTAGTTGCTGCAGAATTCCAATTTGTGACCTGCTCTTGCAGCCACAGTATTTGTACAGTTGATCCAGTTCAGTTTCTGTTATTTGTAATCCCCAATATGTTGACAATGTAGATCTGGAAGGTAATGCTAATGAATGTCACTGGTTGATGGTGAGATTCTCTTGTTATGCATGGTCAATTTTTGAGTTAAGTGAGTTGGTTAGATAGGTGGGTTACATGCAGTAGCTCACTAAGCCTCCCTCAAAAACTACCAAACCTGTCACTTCTGCCAACTTCAGGGACAAAGGGAGCAGATAACATGGAACACCACCACTTGCAAGTTTCCCTCCAAGCCAAACATCATTCTTACTTGGAATTATATTGCAATTCCTTCACTGTCATTGGGTCTTAATCCTGGAACTCCCTTCCTAACAGCACTGGTTGTATCTACACCACAAGGATTGCAGCAATTCAAGTATGCATGTCTTGGAAGAAGGCACTTCTCCAAGGCACTTAGGGATGGACAATAAATGCTGGCCTAACCGGTGATGCATTTGTCCCATGAACAAATTTATTTAAAAAGCCACAAAGAAATGTTAAAGGAGAGAAATGTATAAAAGCTAAAGTGGAGAAACAAAGAACTGCAAAATAAAAACTAGTGAGAGAATGACCATTTTCTCTGGTTTACTATTTGCAATGCCAATGTTAAATATTGTTTATATATAAGCAGAGTATCGAAACCAGCATTTGCTCGTGACAAAATAAATTATATCAAAAATCTTGCACTTCCTGTTGTCAAATTTTTGTTGTTCCTTCTATTAATTGTTCAATTAAAATTGTGATTATAACCTCTCATCAGTAGTGACAATATTCTGTTTTTCTTCTAACTGCTCAGCATTTACTGTAATGAACATCGTGTGTACCAACCAAGTCTGCTTAAGCTGCTTCCTCTCTTCCTATGCAGAATGGTGCACAGACCAATGTAGCTATAATCAAAACAAATTCTATTTGCCTTTCTAATCACTTCCTGTATTTGCATACGAGTTTTGTGATTCATGTACTAGGACACCCAGAGCCCTCTGACTCACCAGGTTCTGCAGTCTGTCTCCAGTTAAAGGATATATTCTGTTTTTATTATAATTAAATGCATTGTGTAGTATAAACTATTTTCTTGATGTAGCTAACAGAAGTTAGAAGTCTTTCAGAAGTTAGAATAGAAACATTTTCTCCTGCGAATTAATCATAATTTCTGCACAATGGTTTGGACTGTTCTAATCAATAAATTATTACAAGAGGTCAAGGGGATTAAACAGAATCAGTTTCAAAAATTGTGCTGTATTACATTGGTTATATTATGCCATGATCTTTTATATTTGACTTGCCAACATATAGTTTTCCCAGTTACAGTTTGTCATCAATATTACTACAAAGTTGGCATCAAAACTAGTACTCAACAACATTGTCTTGTGAAACATATTACAACTTCTTGTGTCTGTACATGTGAAAATCCAAAAACTGCTATTAGTGATTCCTAGCAATCCACAGCTACCTAGTCAAAGACCCTGCAAGTGTGTGTAGAATGTGCTGAACTGACAAATTCCCCTTTATGCTGTAATAACAAAGAAAATGTGTCCGTTTTTTGAGATGCAGTTGGATATTTTACAAGCATCTTTTCTGACCCTGGAAGCTAATCTTATATTTGTGGAATGAGTTTTCCATTATGATTCCATAGTTTAATATAAAAGTTTTAAAGCTTCGTTTTTAATATTTCAGGTTTCAAGTGTCTGTGTCTGTGTCCTAATCTTTATTTTTCTTTCTGCAAGATGTATTCGGTAAAGAAGTGTAGTGGATTTTACTTCCTGATTAGCTGACTGTATAAATGGCATGTCAACCTGTTGAAGCTACCAAACAGGACTCCTTGCATGCCAAACAGCATAAACAGGTAGTGATAGACAGAACGAAGCGATCCTGCAACCAACTGATCAGATCCAAGCTCTCCTGCCACATCAAGTTGTGAATGTTGGTGGGCAATTAAACAACTCACTGGAGGAGGTGGAGGCTCCACAAATCTCCCCATACTTAAGAGCCCAACACATCAGTGCAAAAGAAAAGGCTGAAGCATTCACAGTAATCTTCAGCCAGAGCAACCAAGTGGATAAACCATCTTGGCCTCCTCCAGTGGTCCCCACCATCACAGATACCAGTCTTCAGCCTATTAAGTTCACTCCACGTGGTATCAAGAAACAGTTGGAGGCATTGGATACTGCAAAGGCTATGGGCCTTGACAACATTCTGGCAATAGTATGAAGATTTGTACCTCCGAACTTACCACTCACCTATCCAGGCGGTTCCAATACAGTTGCAACACTAGCATCTACCTGACAATGTGGAAAATTGCCCAGGTTTGTTCTGTACACAAAAAAACAGGATAAATTCAAACCAACCAGTTAGCGCCCCATCAGTCTACTCTCAATCTTCAGTAAAGTGATGTCATCAACAGTGCTATCAGAATAGCCTCTATTGTCACATTTGAATGAGTGCAGTGCAAAGTTTGTAATGTAGGCTGTTGGTGCCATCTTAGGTACAGGGACCTAAGTACAGATACTTTAAGTGTTTGACAAAATTGAAATAGTAATAAACAGAATTAGCATGGGAATACAGAGTTTAAAAATCCAGAACGAGAATAAAAAGTGTTTATAAAGTATTCAAGTTATAGTCTTTTTTCCAACATGAATCTGTGCCTGCCGATTTTTGGAACACAAGGCCGTGCTGCCTTTACACGCTGGCCTCTGTCCAGGACTCACTGTGCTCCCGCTCCAGGACTCGGCCTGCTCTTGCTCTGCTGCCACTCTGGGACACACCTGCTCAACAAAACTTGCTCAGTGACACCCAGTTTGGGTTTGGCTGGGGCCATTCCGCTCCTGACCTCATTACAGCCTTGGTTCAAATATGGACAAAGAGCTAAATTCCAGAGATGAGGTGAGAGTGACAGCCCTCAACATCAAGGCTGAATTTGATCAAATGTGATATCAAGGAGCCCTAGCAAAATTGGAATCAGTGGGTTTCAGGGGAAAACTCTCTGGTGTTTGGAGCCATACCTGGCACATATGAAGTGGTTGTAGTTGCTGGAGGTCAGACAGCTGAGCTCCAAGATATTTGTGCAGGAGTTTCTCGGGGTAGTGTACTAGATCCAGTTATCTTCAGCCGCTTCATCAATGACCTTTCCTCCATCATAAGGTCAGAAGTGGAGATATTGGCTGATAATTGCACAATGTTCAGCACCATTCATGACTCCTTGGATGTTAAACGGGTCCATGTTCAAATGCAACAAGATCTGGACAATATCCAGGCTTGGGCTGATTAGTAACATTCGCATCACACAAATGTGAGGCATTGACCATCTTCAATAAGAGGCAATCTAACCATCACCCCTTGACATTCAGTGGCATTAGCATCACTGAATCTTCCATTGTCAACATTCTTGGGGTTACCATTGACCAGAAACTCAACTAGACTCACCACATAAACACAGTGACGACAAGAGCAGGTCAGAGGAATACTGCGGCAAGTATCTCACCTCCTGACTTCCCAAAGCCTGACTAGCATTTACAAGGCACAAGTCAGGAGTGTGATAGAATACTCCAATTTGCCTGGATGGATGCAGCTCCAACAACACTCAGGAAGCTTGGCACAATCCAGGACAAAGCAGCCTGTTTGTTTAGCACCACATCCATAAGCATCCACTCCCTCCACCTCTGACTCAGTAGCCCCAATGTGTACAATCTACATGATGCAGTGCAGAAATTTGCCAAAGATCCTCGGACAGCACCTTCCAAACCCACGACCACTTCCATCTCAGAGAACACGGGCCACAGGTGCATGAGAACACCACAACCTGCAAGTTCACCTCCAAGCAATTCACCATTCCAATTTGGAAATATATCGCCGCTCCTTCACTGTTGCTGGTCAAAATCTTGGAAATCCATCTGTGACAGCATTGTGGGTCAACCCACAGCACGTGGACAGCAGCAGTTCAAGAAGGCAGCTCACCACCACCTTCTCAAGGGCAGCGAGGGACAGCAATAAATGCTGGCTAGCCAGTGACACCCACATCCCACAAGTGAATAAGGAAAAGAACTCTTTGAAGTGATTGGCTGTTTACCCTGCTTGAGTACAGCACTGCTGTTTGTCATTTGGAAGTCCACTTGTCTTAACACCACATTCACATTTATGTCAGTAAAGGTGAAATCCACATCAGAGATTGCTATAACAAGATGTAGAGCTGGATGAACACAGCAGGCCAAGCAGCATCAGCGGAGCAGGAAGGCTGACGTTTCGGGCCTAGATCCTTCTTCAGTAAAAAAAAGAAGGGTCTAGGACCGAAACGTAAGCCTTCCAGGTCCTCTGATGCTGCTTGGCCTGCTGTGTTCACCCAGCTCTACACCTTGTTATCTCAGATTCTCCAGCATCTGCAGTTCCTACTATCTCAGAGATTGCTAGACAACTTTTCTTGATCAGTGAGTGCTGCTATCATGAGATTTACAATGAGCAATAAATATTTATTTTAAGACTTGCCGAGCAGGAAATTGTTCATTTCTTTAACAAGGATATCTCACTGTCTTAATAAGATTTGTGTTTTTACTTAAATTAGCAGTTTGGCGCAAACTTCACGAATGCACTCTGTTTTAGAAAACATATTTATGGAAGCTTTGTGTATTTCATCTGTTGGATTTAAAAATAAGACGTATCTTTAACTTAAACTTTGGCCAAAGTGTTGTTTAATTCGATGTCATCCAGTTTTACTCTAGGTACTCACTTGAGTCCTAGCACTATGTAATATACTAATGAAGGGAAATGTGCCTTGAACGTATGAAATTTCTAACTCCTTAGATTCTTTTTTTCTGTGCTATTTGTTGGAATTTTTAATGTGCCATACATGACATTATCTCAAACTGAATTCTAATAAGTCCTAGGTGCTTGAGTAAGGAAACCTTGTCCTCTTTCCGTCCTGAAGCATTTCACAATGTTTATAAAATAGTACATCATTGGCCCATACTCGTACATCAGTATAAATTTACCTGTGCATACTTTGCATCATCAGTTTAATTGTATTTTCAATTTATATATTTATCTCCAGCTTCAGACTAAGAATGCCATAACTGCAGCAGAACTCAGTGAATTGACAGAAAGGGTGTGTAGATATGTTTACTAAATTTTAAAAAATACTTTTTGAAAATTTATTGTTTATAGACTGTTCTAGTACTTACAGATGCTCTTCATTTATGACAGCTGAAAATTGCTGAAGCAGAGAAAATTAAATGGGAAACTACAAAGATGCAGCTTCAGCAAAGTGTTGAAGAGAATAAAGAGAAAATGCAAAAGGTGGAGAAATACTGGTTAGAAGCGCAAAATCTTTGCAAAATGGTAAATGAGCACTTGAAAGAGACCCAATCTCAGTATGATGTTTTGGAGAAGAAATATAACAAAGCTAAGAAACTGATAAAGGAATACCAACAGAAGTAAGTTTTTATTAATGCACTTAGAGTAATATAGTAATAATTGATAACTGTTGGAATTAATTCATTGTTTAATGGCTGGCTGTGCCACCCCCACCCATGTCAGTGGTACTTCACCAATGAGATAAAAAGAAAACATTTGTGTTTACATTGCACTTTCCTCAAACCTCGGGACACCTCAAAGCACTCTATATGAAAGAAATTCATTTGACGTATAGTCACGAATGCAGAAAAAGCAGCAGCCCAAACAGTAACATGACAATGACCAGATAATCTGTTTTTCTGGTTTTGATTGAAGAATAAACATTGGCCAGGACACTGAGAATATTTTCTCTGCTCTTCTTTAAAACAATGCCTTAGGATCTTCTATGTCCCTCTTACAGAGCAGAAAGGGCCTCAGTTTAGCATCTCTACCAAACGATGACACCTCTGATACTCTGACCCCCCCTTACTATTCCACTGGAGTATCAGCTGAAATTTTTGTTTTCATTCTTCTGAAGTGGGACTTAAACCACAATCTCTGGATAAAAAACAACAGTTCTAGAAACTGAGTGACAGCCGACACACACCTTCAAAATAGATTATCAAGTACTATACTACAGATTTTAGAGCAGTCCTAACACTCAAGCCCCAAATATAACATTATATGGGGTGATCAAGTGATAACAGTCTGTCCACTGTAAAGGAAAGTGATGATATTTAAAAAGTGATCTGGAACAGATGCTCTGACCTTTTATTAGAAAGGTGTCAGCCACATCTAGTCGAGAGATGGTTTGAGGATGATCAACAGTTGTGTACTAAATGCCTATGGCAGTTGGAAATGTAGAAATCTAAACCTAAGAGAGGTAACTTGTCAATGATGAATAATATAAAATGTAAGTTTAGATACATCTGAATTAGCAATTTTTCTTAAAGAATTAGTACTTTGTGAAATAAAAATACCCAATGATCTCTGTTTTGTGATTGTTAAAATTAGTACTGTGATAAAATGATCTGAGTTTACTTCCCATTTTAGAGAGATTGAATTTATTAAAAAGGAAGAGGATTACAGAAAAGTTCTGGAAGATCAAGAAAAAGAGCATGCAAAACAGCTGAAAGCCCTACATGATCAGGTTAAAACTGTGATTAAAATTCAGTTGCTGTTTGTCTACAGAATCCATTATTACCTTAAAGAAATAATACCTGAATGTAAACACATGTATTCTTCAGATACTAGAACTGAAAAATGAACTGCATTCCACGGGACAGATGCTTCCACTACACAGCAACAGTTCGCTGCACAAAACGGAACTGGAGTTTGAGAGTCAAGAGCAGTTTGAAGATATTTGTAGTAAAGAGGAAGATGACACAAATCAAAGTGAGTCATAATACATAAATGGGATAGAGACCTTTTGTACCATTGCTTTTATGTTCTGAGGAGTTGTACCACAAACTACTGAAATGAAAATATTTTTATTGTGGTAAAATTCCATCAAGGACACACTTATTTTTGACCCAATATGCTGTGTCCCTATATTGCTCTTTATTTTGCCTTGCTGTAGAGGACCCTACCCGATGTTGTGCATGTTGGTTTATTACATACAGAGATTCCTCAATATAAATTAGCTGTATTGTATATTGCGCAAGAGTTAGGGGCCTATGAGCTACTTCAGTTATCTAACGCTGAATTAGCAACATAATTTAGTTAAACATTAGTAAGCATCAACAGCCCTGGAAGACAAAACTCAGCAAATCTGTTTCATTTCCACGGGCAGAGTGAGTGACAGAAGGCAAATAGCTATTTGGGGCAGCCAACAGAGCGTAGACCGAGTAAAGAATACTGTGCAGTCTGCGTGTTTTTTTTTTATATTCAGTATATCACATTCTTGTCACATTCCTTAAAAAAAAAAGGATATGAAGGAAACTGATCCTTTTGATAGAAATGTAGGATGGTTATGGCACAAAAATAGGGTTTTCAACCAGTTGCGTATCTGTGCTGCCTTTTTGCAAGAGTAGTTTGCCTTCTGTCACTCACTCTGCCCGTGGAAATGAAACAGATTTGCTGAGTTTTGTCTTCCAGGGCTGTTGATGCTTACTAATGTTTAACTAAATTGTGTGGCTAATTCAGCGCTAGATAACTGAAGTAGCTCATAGGCCCCTAACTGATGATCCAGAAAAGAGGAAAACTGAGAGCTATGGGTCAGTGACCCTGACAGCAGTCATTGAGAAAATGCAGTAATCTATTACTAAGGAAATGAGCCCTAACAATACACGAAGAAAGTCATAGTGTGATCAGATAAATTCGATATAATTTTATGAAAAAGGAAATTGTATTTGATAGATTTAGAGTTCTTTTATATATTTAACTATAGGGTGGATAAACAGGAACCAGTAGGTGCAATATACCTGAATTTCCAAAAGAATATTAATAAGATGCCAGACAGAAGGTTACTGCACAATATAAGTGCTCATGAATTTGGGGTAATATATAGCATGGATAGCAGATTGGTTAGTGGGCAGGAAGGAAAGGATAGAAATAAATGAAGAATTTTAAGATGGTGGGAAGCAGTGCAGGAACCTTAGCTATTTACAATCTATATTATAGATTTAGATGAAGAGAGATAGTACAATATAGCTAAGTTTGCCAATTGCAGAAGCATGATTTACAGCCTTATGAACTGGTCAAGCAGCTGGAATTTCTGTGGTATATATGTGAAGTAGAGCGCTCTTAATGTATTTAAGGAGGTACTCACACCACCAGTTTGGAACATATAGACACAAAGGGGACGGATGACTGCCAGAACAAGCAGGCAGTGCGTTAAGTTCCCCGAGTCTTGTTTGATAACCGGTTTTTGGTTTGCATGCTGATGAGGCAGATAGTTCCTCAGGAATGCAGCAAGAACCAAGTCTGAGGCGTGAAGAAAGAAAAGTCTTAAGGACCAGATTGATGGAGAATTTGATAGTCAGAGGAGCAAGCAGGCTTTCTACCCTGTAGATGTAACGTGGTTTGGTACGTTTCTTGACTGATGCTAGGGTCAGAGGCGCCACAGAGTGGCTACAGGACATTTTTCTGGAGGAGGGTGAAAAGTTCGCAGTAGTGATCCACATTAGTACTAATGAAATTGATCGGAAGACAGATGAGGTCCTGAAGGAAAATTTTAATACATTAAGAAAAAAGTTTAAAAGTCAGGACCCCAAAACCAGTGATCTCAGGATTACTCGCGGTGCCATCAGCTGGTGATCACAGGAATTTGAGAATAGAATGGTTGAACATGTGTCTAGAAAATTGATGCAGAAGGGAGGGCATCAAATTTGAGTCAAGTGGGACCCATACAAGGGTTGCACCATATCAGGACAGGGACTAACATCCTCGCAGGGAGATTTGCAGATGCTGTTTGGTAGGATTTAAACTTGTTTGGCACGGGGCTGGGAATTGAGACGGAGATCAGATCAGATGGAGAGAAGCATATTGGTAACGGGAATTAGAAAAGTAGTAAGCAAAATTAAAAGTCAGAGAACATGGAGGCAAACACCATACAGGATCAGAATGTGGAAGAATTTTTTAATTTATATGGACATTTATTGCCCGTCCCTAATTGCCCATGAGAATGTGGTAGTGAGCTGCCCTCTTGAACTGTGGTAATCCATGTGCTGTACTAGACCCACAAACCTATTAGGGAGGGATTTCCAGGATCTTCACCTAGTGACTGGAGGAATGTGATATATTTCCAAGTCAGAATGGTGAGTGGTTTTGAGGAGAGCTTGCAGGTGGTGGCGTTCCCATGTATTTGCTGCCATTGTCCTTCTACATGGAAGTGGTTGTGGTTTTGGAAGATGTTGTCTAATGACTTTTAGTAAAATTCTGCAGTGCATCTTATAGATAGTACACACTACTGTTACTGAGTGTCGAAGGGGAATGATTGAATGTGGTACCAATCAAGTGAGCTGCTTTGTTCTGGATGGTGTCTAGCTTCTTGAGTGTTGCTGCAGCTGCAAACATCCAGGAAAGTGGGGAACATTCCATCGCACTTCTGACTTGTGCTTTGTAGATGGTGGACAGGCTTTAAGATGTCAGGAGGTAAGTTACTCATGGTAGTATTCTTCGCCTCTGACCTGCTCTTGTAACTGCTGTATTTAGTCCAGTACAGATTAGATTGCCTCTTATTAGATGTGATCATTGCCTGGTGTTTGGGTGGTGCTCAAGCCTTGATACTGTCCAGATCTTGTTACATTTGACATGGACTGCTTCGGTATCTGAGGAGTTGCAAGTGATGCTGAACATCGTGCAATCATAGGCAAATATTCTCACTTCTGACCTTCTGATGGAAGGAAAATCATGATGAAGCAGCTGAATATAGTTGGGCCAAAGAACACTACTCTGAGGAACTACTGCGGAGGTGTCCTGTAGCTGAGATAACTGACTTCCAACAAGCACAACAATCTCCCTACGTGCCAGGTATGACTGCACCATCAGAGATTTTGACCCTTGATTTCCATTGATTCCAGTTTTGTTTGGGCTCGTTAATGCCACACTGAATCAAATGTGGCCTTAATATCAAGGGTTGTCACTTTCACTTCACCTCTGGATTCAGCTGTTTTGTCCATGTTTGAACCAAGGCAATAATGAGGTTAGAAGCTGAGAAGCCCTGGCAGAACCCAAACTGGATGTCACTGAGCAAGTTATTGCTGCATGAGAGCACTGTCGGTGATACCTTCCATCACTTTGATGACTGAGAATAGACTGATGGGGTGGTAGTCAACCAGGTCTATTTTCCTGCTTTTTGTGTACAGACATATCGGGACAATTTTCCACGTTGTTGAGTAGATGCCAGTGTTGCATATATACTGGAAGAGCTTGGCTAGGGTACAGCAGGTTCTGGAGTGCCAATCTTTAGTAGTATTGTCACAATGTTGTCTAGAGCCCTAGACTTTCCTGTATCTAGAATCTCAAACCAATTCTTGGTATCACATGGGGTGAATCAAATTAGCCGAAGACTGGCATTTACGATGTTGGGGACCACTGGAGATGGCTGAAATGGATCATCTACTCGGTACTTTTGGCCAAGGATTGTTGCAAATGCTTCAGCACTATCTTTTGCACTAATGTGCTGGGTTCTCCAATCATTGGGGATTTTTTAAAGCTGCCTCCTCCAATGATCACATCTGAATGTGGCTGGACTAGAGACCTTATTTCTGATCCATTAGTTGTAGTATCGCTAAGTTCTGGCAATCACTTGCTGCTTATGCTGATTGGCAAGCAAGTAGTTCTGTTTTGTAGCCTCATTAGGTTGACACCTCATTTTTAGGTATGCCTGTTGCTACTCTGGCATGCTGTCCTGCACTGTTCTTTGAACTGGGGTTAATCCTCTGCCTTGATGGTAATGGTTGAGTGATGATGTGCTAGGCCATGAGGTTGCAGATTGTGTTTGAGTATAATTCTGCTGTTGCTGTTGTTGTTGCTATTGCCCACAGCGCCTAGAGGCTGCCCAGTCTCCAGTTGTTAGATCTGCTCAAAGTCTGTCCCATTTAGAATGGTGAAGTGCCACACAACGTGATGTAAGGTATTGTCAATGTGAACATGTCACTTTTATGGATACTATCATGGACAGATGCATCTGTGTCAGGCAGACTAATGAGGAGGAGGTCAAGCCTGGTTTTCCCTTGTTGGTTCCCTCACCACCTGCCACAGACCCCTGACCAGCTGGATCAGCCATAGAGTCGTAGAATCCCTATAGTCTGGAAGCAGGCCATTTGGCCCATTGAGTCCAAACCAACCCTTCGAAGAGCATCCCACCCTCTACCCTATCCTGTAACCCTGCATTTCCCTTGGCTAATCCACCTAACCTGCACATCTTTGGACTGTGGAAGGAAGCCAGCGCACCCGGAGGAAACTTAGGCAGATGCTGGGAGAATGTGTAAACTCCATACTGACAGTTGACAGAGGGTGGAATTGAAGCTGGGTCCCTGGCACTCTGAGGCAGCAGTGCTAACCACTGTGCCACCATGCTGTTGCCAAGCCATTCTTTGGTGGTGGACATTGAAATCCCTGACCCAGAGTACATTCTGTGCCTTTTTCACCCTCAGTGCTGCTTTCATGTGTTGCTCAATGTTTCGTCAGCTGAGGGAAGATGGTAAATGGTAATTTGCAGGAGGTTTCCTTCCCCATGTTTGACATGCCAAGAGACTTAATGGTATCGAGACTCAATGTTGAGGACTCCCACGGCAACTCCCTCCTGACTATGTACTACTGTGCCTTCACCTCTGCTGGATCTGTCCTGCCGGTAGGACAGGACATATCCAGGTCTGGTAATGGTGTCTGGGACTTTGTCCTTAAGATATGAGTTTGTGAGTATGACTATGTTGCTTGACTAGTCTGAGGCAGCTGTTCCAGTTTTCGTGATAGCCCCCAAATGTTAGCAAGGAAGTAGTTTGCAGGATTAATGGGGCTGTTTTTACCATTGTTGTTGTGTCAGGTAGTTTGTCTGGTTTCATTCTTTTCATTTTTGGGACTTTGTAGTAATTCGTAGTAATTGATATAATTGAGCTAAACTATTCCAGAGGGCAGTTGAGAGTTAACCACATTGCTGTGGGTCTGTAGTCACATGTAAGCCAGCCAGGTGAGAATGGCAGATCTTTTTTCCTGAAGAACATTTGTGAACCAAGTGGGTTTTTCTGACCGTCAGTGGTCATCATTAGACCCTTAATTCTAGATGTTTGTTGAATTCAAATTCATCTGCTGTGGTGGGATCCAAATATAGAATGTTACCCTCAGTTTCTAGATTGCTAGTCTAGCAATACTACCACTAGGTCATTGCCTCTCCATAAAAATGTTGAAAAGAAAAAGTTAAACACACTCTATTGGAATGTACACAGTATTTGAAACAAAAGTGGATGATCTGAAGGCACACATTGAGTTGAATGGACTTAATGGCCATAATGGAGATATAGTTACAGTGTAACCAGGACTGGGAACTGCATATTCAGAAATATTCATCATTTAGCGAGGGGACAATGAGATTGGTGGGGTATGAGTAGCACTTGGGAAGGTATGGCATGATAGTTAATCACCAGGAGGTGACGCTACATATTCTAAGCAGTTGCATAAATGGCATTACCAAAGCTTCTGTATCCCAGTAGAGATTTGTCGCTGTTACAAAAGTGATGACCTTACAATGTGAATGGAATGTCAAAGAATAAATCAGGAGACAGTAGGAAGTGACATCAATAAAATGCTATTACTTTTTAAGAGACCAAACAGGCGTTGGAAGTACACTACCTAGACAATCCAAGATTGTCAAACATGATTTCCCTTTCATAAATCTGTGCTGACTTTGCCTGTACTCATCACAAATGACAGAAAATGTTATCTCACCTGCTATTGGATTAAGCAACTGTACTTCGGCATAAACTTTTAACTGGCTGATGCATTGGGGCATTCTGAGAAAAGTCTTTGACGAGATGTTGGAAATCTTGATCATTGCTTCAAATACATGATACCAAATCATGTACAGGCTTGTGTTATTTCTTATGCATTGACATTTGTTGACAGTTGATATTTTTGTAAGGTCACCTATGGCTTACTTGGTAGCACTCTGAATACTGGGTCAGAAGGGTTGTGGGTTCAAGTTACATTGCAAAGTCAAAAATCTAGGCAGATACTTTAGTACTGAGGGAACCATGCACAGTCAGTGTAATCTTGCAGAGGAAGGCCATTGTAGCTCCCAGGTGGGGACATAGGTTGTGTGTCCTGGCCCATATTTATCCCTCAGCATGGATAAAGGCAGGTAATCAGATTACAGTAGCACATTGCAATTTGTGGAACCTTGCTATATGCAAACTGGTTATTGTTTCCTGCATTGCGAGAATTCAAAAATACTTTTAGCTGTAAAACACCTTGGGCATTCTGAGGCCTTGAAATGCACTATTATAACTGTCAGTCTTTCTTTCGCCTAATCTAAGAATCCAGCTTCTCAGACTTGTGACTGAAAAGTGAGACTGGTTTACTTCAGTGCCGGGAAGAGTGAATTCATGCTCGATGGTATAGAAAGTCCTTGCATATGTAATATCTTTTATTTTAGCTTTTATTTCAGCATTTCCACAGTAAAATGTAAAAGATACAATGAGAAGAAACTCATTTCAAAGTTTATCCTTTTTAAAGTAAACACATTCTGTTGACTGATTTTTGAGGTAATTGCTGTAGACTACTTGTGCACAACAAGCAGTGAATACCAATACTGGGATGGAGTTTTTTTTCTAAATTTGTGGCATCAGATGTTTGGTCTGATATTCCAAAGCACCGTACAGCAAATACAAGGCAATCTGCCAGTAAAATGTCTTTCATTACTCACTCGTCAGGTATGATTGTTACATTTTGTGTTGTTTTATATTGTGGGTCTGTGCTTATGTGGCTTGGTTGAGCCCCTCAAACTTAATAAAGCAAAGGGTTTTTTAAGCTGGCAAAGAATGGTTCTTACTGTAGCTTTGGTTTGAATTAACCCCAACTTTAAGAACTAAGTGATGAGATAAAAATGCAGTAACTTGTTCCAGTTCACTTCTAAATATTTTTATATAACTGAACATTTAAAAAACGCATCATTAAACATGTAACTATATTAAAATATATTGTTTCTTTTACTTGCAAAGCTCCTAAAACTGCTTTGGAATGGGAATGTAGCAGCACTTTCAAAATCTGTGGTAAGTTGGTATGTTAATATAAATATTAAACAATTTAAAAGGATTCTCACAATTAAAATAATAAAGTTTGAAAGCAACCAGATCAATTAAATATATTAGTGTATCTAAATTTTAAAGTAAGTTTAAATTGTCTTGGTGGGCATTTGGAGGGTTTAATATATCTAACCACTGATCACCACTACTTCAGTCCCCATAAGTTGGAGTCTTTCAAACTTCCTGATCTATTTGGAGGACTTCCGAGACCACTGTTAAGAGACAAAGCTATTCTGGCTAATAGTTGAATTTCACACCATGAAGCTGTTACATTAATCTTGCTGCTCCTCAGTCTCCAATCCAAAAGATCTTGAAAGGAAGATTTCTCTTATCAGTTTACTACTGGCAAAAATCATATGTTCACTATGATTTTGCCCATGGTATAAATGGGGGTAATGTTAAGTTCATATAAGACCACCAGAATAATGTTGTTTTGTCAAGAACATTGGTAGCCTTAGATGCATGCTTTGTCCCAACCCCTTCAGCCAAATGTAATTGTGATATTAGCCAATGTGCTTAATGGTCACTTTTTGTATTGTACTTTGGGGTCTATGCCTTGTTGCAGTGGCATTTTAGGATCACACAGGAAGTGGCCTCCTGCAGCAGCCTGTAGGGCCATCAAAACCAGAAGCTCTGTATCTGAAAGAGGGGCTAAAGGTATCAAAGGTCCCTCTGCAGCTCCAGCAATCCAAATGGCATTGCTCCCCTCCAGTCAGTAGCGGTAAACTGCCTACCCCCACCCACCCTAACACCCCAAAATAATTATGCACTTCTGCACATTCAAGGCCCCTTTGCAATTCGTTTTCTGCCTTGGCAACTATTGCACAAGAGTAGCAATCTTTGGGAAGGCCAGCCTAATCAAGATCCTGAGTTTGGTTGCTGGCATGTGCCAGCTTGGGACCCCCCAAACCCCCTCATTTGGTCCCTATGTTGTGGTTCTGAAGCCTACAGAAAAATCCTCTAAGGGGAGCCAAGACATTTGTAACTTTACATGCAGAATGAGAGGATAGGGAGATGAAACAAAAACAGGAGACGTCAGAATGAAAAGGGTGGATGGAACTTAAGTGAGTAGAGTAGAGTTAAAGCTTAAGGGAAAGAAGGGGATGGTGAGACTCAATATTTGCTTTACTGGAGAAAGGAGCCATCATTGGTACTTTAAACTGTGGGAATGTGTCAGGAGTAGATGATGGTGTAAATATAGAGTCATAAAGTCGTAGAAATATACAGCACGGAAACAAACCCTTCGGTCCAACTTGTCCATGCTGACCAGGTATCCTATATAAATCTAGTCCCATTTGCCAGCATTTGGCCCATATACTTCTAAATCCTTCCTATTCATATAACCACCCAGATGCCTTTTAAATGTAATCGTAACAGCCTCCACCACATCCTCTGGCAGCTCAGTCCATACATGCACCACCCTCTGCATGAAAAAGTTGCTCCTTCGATCCCTTTTATATCTTTTTTCCCCCCCTTACCTTAATCCTGTGCACTCTAGTTTTGGATTCCCCCACCCCAGGGAAAAGGCCTTGTCTTATTTACCCTATCCCAGGCACCTCATGATTTTATAAACCTCTATAAGGTCATCTCTCAGCCTCCGAACGTCTAGGGAAAATAGCCCCAGCCTATTCAGCCACTCCCCATACCTCAAACCCTCCAACCCTGGCAAATTCCTTGCAAATCTTTTCAGAACGCTTTCTATTTTCACCAGAATTGCATGTAGTACTCCAAAAGTGGCTGAACAAATGTCCTGTACAGCAGCAACATGACCTCCCAACTCCTATACTCACATCACTGACAGATAAAGGCAAGCATACCAAATGCATTCTTCACTATGCTGTCTACGTGCGACTCCACTTTCAAGGAGCCAGGAACCTACACTCCAAGGTCTCTTTGTTCAGCAGCACTCCCCAGGACAGTGTGTGAGTGTGTGAGTGTGTGAGTGTGTGAGTGTGTGAGTGTGT
>NC_063338.1:45018301-45043877 GCF_021869965.1 Rhincodon typus
AGTGTGTGAGTGTGTGAGTGTGTGAGTGTGTGAGTGTGTGAGTGTGTATAAATGAGATTTTTTGGGTGGGGATGATGTGGAGCAGTGTGCTTCATGTAAAATGTTTTACTTTGAACTCCAGTGATTGTGTTAGTGAAGGGCATGTTAGTTTGATTTGTGTTGGTTGAGGGGGTATACTGGAAGGAAAATCTGCTAGATATTTTTAATCAACCTGTTCAGATGTGTTATGACAGCTCCAGACAGGTAGGACTTGAACCCAGGCCTCCTAGCTCAAAGGTAGTGACAGAACTATTGCACCCCAAATACCCCACCCCATCCCTGAAATCATGTTCCTCAGATAGCTCCATTATATTCATCTGAACATGGGAAAGCAGATTGAAATGTCATTTTACTGTCACTACATCTTCAACAATACAGCATTCTTGTGCTTCACTGAGTTTCAATTATATTCTCAAGTTTTGATTTAAGGGTTGAGATCAAAAGCCAGATTGAAATGCAAGAGTGCTCCCATTTATTACTGTACTTAATTTTGTCAGCATTACTTTTTTCAACTTGGGTTTAACTTAAAAATGTCCAGTCTTAAATTATAGTATTTTACTGGCTTCTAAAGTTGCAAATATATTTACAAATTATTTTGATACTTCAGATTTTGATGAGGCTGTTCCTGAAACTAAGCGACTAGATACAAGTTCACACAAAGCAAAAGCCCAACTTGCTTTGAAAGTTAAAAGACAGCCTCCATCTAGGTTTAAACTAAAGGAATCCTTTGGAGCTGGTGATGATTTTGAAAGTATACAGGTAAATACAACATAAATTGCCTTTTTTGGTCAGTTCATTTCTAATATGGTCAGTTAAATCATGTTTGTGCTGAATTAATCAGAATTAAATAGATAACAAAACAGCTTGGGAATTGCTATCAGGCAGTTTACAATAGAGGTTTGCATACAGAATAACTATTGTGCCTGAGAATTCTTTGCTATAGTGGTTCAGAATATTTTCCAGAGCACTGTTCTTGTCCCATTGTGCTTTATCTTCCTCTGCTCCAAACATCTTATTCGAGTTTGGATGGTTTCTGCCTCTTATTCGTTGTGACAAGGTATTCCATCTTCCAACAACACACCATAGAAAGTAATTTTTCCCAATTTCTGTATTCCTCCTTGAAGCAAAATTAAATTGGCCTCTTGTTACTGCTTCTCCAAACAGGAAGTGGTCCTTCCCTAATCACTTGATCAAAATTCTTTATAATTTTAAGAACTTCCGTTAACACGCATGAGCATTCTCTGTTGCACTGAAAATATTATAGTGTCTTAAGTTTCTCTTTGTAACTGTTTCTCAACCCTGGTGAATTGATCCTATAGTTAACACTGTCTTAAACAGTTAATTATAAACTCCTGATTAGAATGTTACAGTTGCACTCTGTCCCTAGTATTAAACCTATAATTGAATTTATCTTTGAACGATTTTATCAACTAACTACTCCATGGAATTATATATTTGTACACAAAAAAGTCCATATTCATCCACGCCCTCCAATGTTATTACATGAAGTTTCAATCTTATTTGTTTGCTTCCCAAAGGTATTATATCACAAACCTAAATTAGGTTGCATTATTTTGCCAAATTGTCTGCCTTCCTTATTTGTTTAGTGTCTGTTCTGTACTTCCATAGATATATTTATTCCATTCTTTTAACACATTCACTGTACGGTGATTTCAGTCATACCACAATCTAAAACATCCTGCAGCTATTCCTGTTTACCAAATCACCACCTTTTTCATTATAATATTTGAGGTATTTTTTCCTTCTATATCCAAATCCAAATACCAGAATTGTGACAATTATAAATAATCCTTGTGTTCCTTTGTGCCATTCCCATAATTTTCATCACTTTTAAGTTACAGATTAAGAAAATGCACTCAATTTTATTTATTCATCACAAACGTATGAAAACAGGAAACCTGCACAAATTATTTAACTTAAATGAGAACTTGAAATAAGTTATTTGTGTCAAGACTTCCATACCTTGAATGTGTATCAGACATTGCCATGTAGTTTTAGATCTACTGTTACGTATGGAGAGCTATTCTAATTCCTTACCATTGGTCATTGGATAATTGATGGACCCAAAAGTCTAATCTAGTGCTAGGCTATTTACATATGTGATTTGCCAGATAACTGTGGCCTATTTTTTTTAGGTATTATGTCTAAAATATTCTAAAATCATATTTTTAATGTTCTGTAGGCATTATTATAGACAAGTCTTTAATATGAGAAGTCTATAATCTGGGTTATAGTTTGACCAGTACGATAAAATTGAATTTAGGACCAATTCAGCCATAATCTCAATGAATGGCAGAGTATACTCATTGGGCTAAATGGCCTGCGTCTGCTTTTTATCTCATGGTCTTAGGTTTATCAGTTGGGCTAG
The DNA here is from genome assembly GCF_021869965.1 of Rhincodon typus. Lineage (NCBI taxonomy): Eukaryota > Metazoa > Chordata > Chondrichthyes > Orectolobiformes > Rhincodontidae > Rhincodon > Rhincodon typus. Next base: position 45,020,730 of record NC_063338.1, read on the forward strand.
CAGTGTGGTGCACTTACATGTTCTCGAATCTACATGTATAATACACAGGGCCCCATTCCTTCCAGACAGGAAGAACATGTATGCATATTGTACCTGTTCCAGTGCAACAAATTAGGTAACAGCAATTCAGGTTCATATCTCAGGGCTGTGCCACAACCAATCAGATTCAACCTGACAGTATTAAATTTAAACAAAGCTTGGCTGTGAACTGTCAATCGTTTATTGTTCCATTCATGACAATGCCACCAACAATCAGAGTCCACATGCCAATCAGTCAACACTCTCCTGTCATTTAGGTTACCACCACTGAATCACAGTACCAGCTGTGTACTATCTACAAGATGCACTGCAGAAATTCACCAAGGCTCCTTAGACACTCCTTCTAAACCAATGACCATTATTATACAGAAGGACAAGAATAGCAGAAGCATGGGAAGACCACCACCTGCAAATTCCCCTCTAAACCACTCACCATCCTGACTTGGAAATATATTGCTGTTCCTTCAGTGTCACTGAGTCAATGTCCTGGAACTCCCTCCTTAACAGCATCATGGGAGTCTACTTGTCAACCAATCAGTCCTGACCTCTTGTGGAGTATGGATGTTGGTTTTCCCCTTGAATTGGTATTCTTGCAATTTGCTCTGATGAGTGCAAGATGAAAAGCTTAGACAAAATGTGTTTATATTTTTCAGCAATTCTCCAGTTTTGTTCTACCAAATTGCTATTTATTTTTTGTTCAAACTATTTTTGTATCTATAGTGACGATAAAAGGATTTTTAAAAAATTCACTGATGGGATATGCACATAGCTGGCTGGTCAATGTATTGCCCATCCCTAGTTGTCCTTGAGATGGTGGTGATGAGCTGCCTTCTTGAATCACTGTGCTGGGACTATTTTAAATGGAGCATAGGAGATTGAGGGCTGACCTTACAGAGGTTTATAAAATAATGAGGGTCATGCAGAAAGTGAATAACAAAGGCCTTTTCCTGGAATTAGGATAAGGGAGTTCAAAACTACAGGGCATAGGTTTAAGGTGAAAGGAGAAATATTTAAAAGGGACCTGAGGGGCACCCTTTTCACATAGAGGGTGGTTTGTATGTAGAATGAACTGCCAGACAAAGTTGAAGATGCAGGTACAGTTAGAACATTTAAGAGATATTCGGACAGGTACATCAATAGGAAAATTTTGGAAAGGTATGGGCTAAGTGCAGGCATGTGAGACTAATTTAGTTTGGGAAGCTTGATTGGTTTGGATGAGTTGGACCAAAGGGTCTGTTTGTGTGCTGTATGACCTGATGAAATGTGCTGTAGGTAGACCCACAGTGCCATCAGGGAAGAAATTCCAGGATTTTGACCTAGCTCAGTGAAGAAAGGGTAAAATGTATCTTGGAGGGGAACTTGCAGATGTTGGTGTTCCTAGGTATTCGCTGCACTTGTCCTTCTAGTGGCCGTGGGTTTGGAAGGTGTTATCCTAACAATCTTTGGCAAAATTCTGCAGTACATCTTGTACATAGTATGTACTGTTGCTCCTGAGAGATGAAGTGACTGAATGCTTGTGGATCCAGTGCAAAACAAATGGGCTGCTTTATCCAGTTTGGTGTAAAACTTCTTGAGTGTTGTTGGAGCTGCACACATCTAATCAAGTGGGGAGTATTCCATCACACTGCTGACTTGTGCCTTGGAGATGGTGGATAGGCTTTAGGGAGTCAGGAGTTTGCTGTGGTATTCCTAGCTTCTGACTTGTAGCCACTGTGTATTTGTGGTGAGTCTAGTTTGGTTTTTAGTCAGTGGTAACCTCAGGAGGTTGATAGTGGGGAATTTGATGCTAATGCCACTGAATGTCAAAGGGTGGTGGTAGATTGTCTCTAATTGGAGATGGCTATTGCCTGCCATTTGTGTGGCATGAATATTACTTGTCACTTTTCAACCCAAGCCTGGATATTGTCCAAATCTTGTTGCCTTGAACATGGACTGCTTCAGTATCTGAGGAGTCACAAGTGGTACTGAAAATTGTGAAGTCATCAGTGAACATCTTCACTTCAGACCTTATAATGGAGAGAAAGTTACTGTGAAGCAGCTGTAGATCATTAGGCCTAAGACACTACCCTGAGGAACTCCTGCAGAGATGTTCTGAAGCTGAGATTACTGACCTATTACAAACACAGCCATCTTCCTACATGCCAGGTATGACTCCTCCATTGGAGAGTTTGCCCCCGATTCCCATTGATTCACATTTTGTTAGGGCTCCTTGATGCCACACACAGTCAAATGCTGCCTTGATGTCAAGGATTGTCACTCTCACCTCACCTCTGGAATTCAGCTGTTTTGTCCACATTTGAACAAGGTCTATAATGAGGTCATGAGCTGAGTGGCCCTGGCAGAACCCAAACGGGAGATCATTGAGCAGGTACTCCTTGATAGCGCTGTTGATGACACCTTCCATCGTATTTGTTCATTTCATCCACCATTTCCTTATTATTTACCATGAATGTCACATTCTCTCTTTCTAGAGGTCCACCATTTACTTTACCTTACTCTCTTGCTTCATAAATATCTGTGGAAGCCGTACTTAGGTTTCTAGTTAGCTTTTTCTCGTACTGTAATTCTTTTCTCCTGATTGACCTTTTCATCATTGTTTGTAGGTCTTTATATCCTGTCCACTCATCTTAGTAATTTATAGGCTTTTTCTTTGAATTTGATGCCACCCTTAACTTTGTTTAATAGATGCTGGGTACTCCCCTTAGAATTTTTCTGCTTATTCTCAGTGTTCTGAAATTTTTGTCACTGCTTCTCGAGTTCTTTGTCATTGATAATCGTTAGATGTAAACAAATAGATCATAAGATCGTAAGGAGCAGAATTAGGCCATTTGGCCCATTGATTCTGCTCTGCCACTCAGTCATGGCTGCTGTGTTTCTCAGCCCCATTCTCTTGCCTTCTCCTTGTAACCCTTGATTCTTTTTCCAATCAAGAACCTATCTATCCCTGTCTTAAATACACTCAATAACTTGGCCACCATAGCCCTCTGCAGCAATGAGTTCCATAGATTCACCACCCTCTGGCTGAAGAAATTCCTCCACATCTCGACTGTAAAGAGTAATCCCTTCACCGTGAGGATGTCTCTTTGGGTCCTGGTCTCTTTGTGATAACATTTTCTCCATATCAACTGTATCCAGACTGCTCAGTATTCAGTGAGATTCCCCAACCCCCAAAAGTAAAACTCTTAAGTACAGACCCAGAGTCCTCAACTTCTCCTCATATGACAAGTGTTTCATCCCCGGGATCATTTTTGTAAACCTCCTCTGGACCCCCTCCAAGGCCAACATATCGTTCCTTAGATGTGAGGCTCAAAAATGCTCTCAATATCCCAAATGCAGTCTGACCAGAGACTTATACAGCCTTAGCAGTACATCTCTGCACTTGTATTCTAGACTGCTAGTCTTTCAGCACTACACTGCAAACTCATTGTTTTATTTTCCCTAGGGCCTATGAAATAGGAATATGCTGTAATACTCATAAGCCTGCTGTGCTATTTCACAAGATTGTGGCTGATCTTTGACTTCAAATCCAAATCTGCCACCCATACTGGGTCTGGCCAACCCGTGATTCCATACCCACAGAAATGTGGTTGACTCTTAGCTGCTGGCTGAAATAGTCTGGCAAGCTGGTTAGTTCAAGGGCACTTAGGAATGAACAACAAATGCTTGCCTTGTTAGTAACCTCCATTTCCTACTAAAATAGCTAGTCTGATTCCACTGCACTTCCCCATAGGCCTGTGTATCTATTCTCTTTTTAGACGCTTATCTAGTTTATTTTGACAGCCACAATTGAATCTGCCTTTACCTTTAACTTGGGTAGTGTATTCTTGGTCCAAATCACTCGTTATGTAAAAAGACTTTGTTACATTGGTTTACCACCAACTTCTTGAGAGCAAACTGGGATGGGGCATGAAGGCCTTTCAAGCAACACTCATGTCCTAAGAACATTTTCTTTTAAAGTATCCTTTGTTTCTTGATTCTTTGGTCAATGGAAACTTTTTCTGGCTATTTACTCTGTATGAGTACTGTGTATACTCCTTATGATTATAAATAGCTCTCTGAAATCTCTCAAATGTCTAAGGACAACTGCAGCTTTGCCAATGTATCCAAGTAACTGAAGTCTCTCAAACCAATGCCATTTTTAGAAATATTATCTCTAACCTGTAATGCCTTTGCATCCAACTTGAAATGTGGTGCTCAGAAAACTGTGCTGCAGTTGTGACCTAGCCGATATTTAAAAAAGAAAGTTCTTCATAAGTTACTTGCTATTGTATTCTTTGCTTTTATTTGTGAAACCCAGAATGCTATTTGCCCCCAAACCATTTTCTTAATCTTCCCATCATCTTCAACAATTTATGTACATATATCTCCAAATCTTTGTTCCTGTACCCACTTTAGAAATACACACTATATATTGTGTTGCATTTCCATTTCATCATACTACATTGCATCACTTCTCATTTCTCAAAATTTTATTTCTCCCTTCTCTACCAATTTCAACATCTTGTCTTATTATCTGTTGAAAGCTATCGCTATCTTCCTTCACTTAAAACTTTCAAAGTTTTAATAAGATCCATTTTTCAAATTCAAATTTTCAAAATGTTGGAAGAAATGACATTTGTGTTTTATAGCAACCTGCTGTGTACTGCAATAAAAGTTTACAAGGCCTCTGATCTCTGGAGTAGAACATTTGTTTTCCTTATTTGGGTTGCTCTTCCTTTTGAAGTGGTTACCTGGATAAATTGAATTTGGGTTACTATTGCTAGTTAACATTAAATGGTTAAAATTTAAAAAACTATTTGGAACTGTTAGCTTTTCAGCTTCTTTTTCTATTTAGGATAATGATGAAAATGATGAAGAAAGTGAAGAAATTCAGCCAGCAGAATCCTTAATTGTCCGGAGTAGCTTGGATTCTTTACACGCTGTTGAAGATACATCTGTCCCTAAGATGAAAGATGAAGCATTAGATGGAAAACGTGATGCGGAGAGCATAACCAGCTTGCATGATGGAAGCTCATCTGCATCTCCTTGTTCCTCTCCAGTTCATAAGATAGTTGAGAGCGATGTGAGCATAAAACATTCAACTACTAGAGTCACAGCACCTTCAAGTTCTCCCACATCATTTCTTTCAATGATGAAGAAACGCGAATCAAAAGGCAAAGGAAAAGAGACTAATGGTAAACCAATCTATTACTCTGTGATCACTATATATAATTGAAATGTTACATAGAAATGGCACACGCTGCTTTTATGCATATATCCAGTACTCGTGAGAGGGAGTTGGACAGTGATTAAATAAATTGTTATTCAGTTACAATTGCTAAAATGGGGGTCTATAACTGAAGGTCTGTTTAATGTTTTGTATTATGTGGTTCCAATCATGATGATGCTTTTATTTGAGAGAAATTTATTAGGGACAAAATTTGATTTTTATGAAAAACAGACATTGCTGGGGAAACTCGGCAGGTCTGGCAGCATCTGTGGACAGAAAGCAAGTTACCATTTCAGGTCCAATGGCCCTTCAGAACTGATAGTAGCTAGGAACTGATTGTCTTCAGCATAAATACTATGACGTGTGGGATTAAAGGAGTAAGCAATAGGTGGAGACTGATCCCGGAGGGAGAGAGAAATGGGCAGACAAAGGAATAAATAATGGTAAGTCAGGGAGAAAGAAAAGCTGATAATGGGAACCGTAAGTAGGTTGAAAATGGGTTAGTTGTGCTGAAACCACCCTGCATCATGACAGGGCCTGGGCTTTGGGAGTGGTTACAGGACGTGCAAGAAAGTGTTCAGGCTCTAAAATCATTGAACTTTGCATTGAGGCCTGAAGGCTGCAGTATCCCCAAGCAGAATACGAGATGTTATTCTTCCAATTTCTGCTGAGCTTCGCTAGAGCACTGTTTCAAGCTGGAGTCAGAAATATTGGCCAGGGAATATGGTGGTATGTTGAAGCAGCAGGCAACTGGAATCTCGGGGTCATTTTTGCAAACAGAAGATAGGCAGACTGCAAAGCGGTTGTCTAGTCTGCGTTCAGTCAAATGGTGTAAATGTTCTTCCCTGGTTTGTCAATGTAGACAGTACAGTTATTGTGACAACTTCATTGATAACTATTGAAATGTCGCTGGTGCATTTTTCATTCCAAATGGCATGACTTCACACTGATAAAGTCCATCTGGTGTTACAAAAGCTGAGGTTTCTTTAGTTCTCTCTCTTAAAGGAATTTGCCAATACTCCTTTACATGATTTTTGTGATAAATTGACCACATCCAATTTGATCAACACAATCCTGCAGTCTTTTTGATAATTAATGCAGAATCTTTGTGACTCATCCCCTTCCATAACAGGTGAGCTTCAGATACTTTGACTTAGTTCAATAATGTCACTGTCCATCATAAACTTCCTCTCTTCTCTCATGTGAGCTAATCTCTTTGGATTGGCTGTTGCTTTATAGGTTCTGCATTCCCCAAAGAACCATAGATTCAGGAGCAGAATTAGACCATTAGTCCTATTGAGTGTACTCTGCCATTTGATCATGGCTGATATATTTCTCAACTCCATTCATCTGCCTTCTCCATAACCCTTGATCCTCTAATCAAGAACCTATCTATCTCTGTCTTAGATACACTGTGACTTTGCCACAGAGTGCTGTGGAAACTGAATTCCACATATTAACCACCCTCTGGCTGAAGAAATTCTTCCTCATCTCAGTTCTGAAGGATTGTCCCTTCACGCTGAGGCTGTGCCCTCCGGTCCTAGTCTCTCGTGCTAGTGGTGTCATCTTCTACTCTATCCAGGCCTCAGTATTCTTGAAGTTTCAATGAGATTCCCCCCTCATCCTTGTAAACTGCATCGAGTACAAACCCAGATTCCTTAACCACTCCTCACACGATGAGCCCTTCAATACCAAATCAACAACATGATCAGAATCGTTTTTTCTTGGCCTATTCTCACAAATTGATTTTATAATTTTGTATTAGGCTTTATAAGTCATCTCTATTGTTTTCTGGGATACAAGACATGATGCTGTCTAATCTTTAAAGCACCCTCATGTTTTCCAATTTAATTGCTGGAAAGTTAATGTTTGAATCTTCCATTTCAGATTCATTCTCCCATTCCTCTGTTTCTGTTTTAGACTAGAATAAATGGTAATTTATTGTCACTTGTATTTGTACAAAAAGTACACTGAAAAAAATGTTTTAAGTCGCCATACTTGGTTGCCTGTATTAATAACAGAAATCATAATTTTTGAAAATAAGACAAAATCCATCTTTGTTCAGTTCACGGCTCATGGGTTTGCAACAGTGAGGAAAAGGCAGGAGTCACGTTATTCTCATCCTTGAATCTCCTCTTAATTTGATAAAGTCCAATGAACCTTCATTTTGATAGTTCTCCAGAGACAGACAAGAACAGTAAGACCTTACTCCACGCAACAAAGTGTTGACCATTTTGTGTGCTCTAGTTTTCAATATTTGTTGAGATTCCTTCATATGTTTTATAGCTAGCTCACATGCATCCATGAGTTTATGAAATTTGAGACATAGATTTAAAGTATGATTTCTGACCTTTGGTTTATCAGCTATTCTTTATTTAAATGGTCCTGTTATCTCACTCCTATCTATTGGTCGAAACGGACTAAATTCTTTGAACTCATTAGGAGTGTCCCTAATTGCTAATAGTAACAATGGAATACACCTATCACAATCATTAGGATAATCTTGGCAATAAGCTCTACTCATAATCTTCAAAATTTGATGTCATCTTTCCAATGCACCTTGAGATTGTATGTGATAAGTGGAAGATGTGAATTGCTTAATTCCCAAATTAGTCAATTTATTTAAGGAGCTGCAAAATAAAATTTGAGCCTTGGCTGTTCATATTTCTTTGCGTGATCTATACCTTGTTCAAAAAAAAATAAAAATGAGCTACCTTTTCCATGCCACTTTAGTATTTTTCTTGGGAATCAGGAGATCTTTTGGAAACATCCATTATTATTAAAATATACCGGTTCTCATTCCTGGTTTTAGGTAGGCATTCTACACAATCTATTAACACCCTACTAAATAGTTCTTCAAAAGCTGATATTGGAATTAAAGGAACAGGTTTAATTGAGGTTGGGGAAATGAGCATGTCTGGCAAAATGTGACTGCATCTTTGTGTAATCCTGTCTCAATATTGAGAGACAGTGGAGCAAGTCAGTCCTTGATGCTGGATGGTATGCTATTTGTCTTTTTCTGTATTTTGTTTTGTGATCAAGTCATGGTTTTTAATTTCTTTACCTCTTTTGGAGTTCAAGATTTCCTAATTCCATCTCTCTCTGCTTTTCCCTCACTTGTACCTCCATTATTCTCTGCTTATCGTTTGCCTCAATTTTAAGTCTTTTAATTTCTCTTTTTCAAAATCTAGTTTTTAAATTTCTAACTGTATCCTAGCTAATTCCAGCTGTGACGTCCCAATTTCGTGTTTCCTTTTTCCTGATTTTATATGTTGCATAATCAGTTGCATGTAGCAACTGCTCTTTAGAGATCCTGGAGACTTGAAATGTGGCTCACTTGCTTGTGCTAGAAGCTACATTGATTCAGATGCAGGCCCCTATTCTTTGTAAGCAGAAAGAACATGTCAAAACATTAAGCCTTTTTCAACTAAAAGAAAAGCTTGGGGTCAGCCATTCCTTGTGCATTTCCCTGGCAATGCCTTGACAAATTAGAGTTGACTTGGCTGGTTGTATTTAAACAAAAACTTAGGAGTTAACTCTTCCCTGGTGCATTCCTCGTGGCAATTCATATGCCAAATGAGTTCAGTTGCCCACCAGTCAGTGATAGTTGCAGTTCTGTCCATCATGGTGTTTGCCAGCTACAGTCAACCTTCCATGAAGCTAAAAGAGTTCTGTTTTCTTTTATCAAATATTGGATTTGGACCAAAAATAGGATGTGAAGAACAGTTAATACGCAACTGTGATATGTGTGGTTGAGTAGGTAGTTCTGCATGAATGGGTTGGAGATGCAGTTTGTGCTCTGGAGAAACTAGTGCAAAATCTAGGCCACGTACCAGTGTGGTATGGAGGTAATCTGCCATATCAAAGGGATTTCCTTTCAGATGAGAGGGTGCACCGAGGCTCACCTCCTCTTTCTGGTGGAGAGATGATACAATGGCACTAATTTTGAAAATGAACAAGGGGTTTTTCCTGAGATAGTAGGAAGTGCTGATGCTGGAGAATCTGAGATAACAAGGTGTAGAGCTGGATGAACACAGCAGGCCAAGCAGCATCAGAGAAACAGGAAAGCTGATGTTTTGGGTCTGGACCCTTCTGCAGAAATGGTGGCAGGGGGGTGGGGTGTTTTGGAGATTCTGAAATAAATAGAGAGAGAGGGGGAGGCGGATGGAAGATGGATAAAGGAGCAGATAGGTGGAGAGGAGATGGATAGGTCAAGGAGGCAGGGATGGAGACAGTAAAGGTGAGTGTAGGTGGGGAGTTAGGGTGGGGTTTGGTCAGTCAAGGGAAGATGGACAGGTCAAGGAGGCAGGGATGAGGCTGGTAGGTAGGAGGTGGGGGTTGGGGTTGAGGTGGGAGGAGCGGATAGGTGGGAGAAAGGACGGACAGGTTAGGGAGGCGGGGACGAGCTGGACTGGTTTTGGGATGCGTTCGGTGGGGGGATGATTTTGAAGCTTGTGAAGTCCACATTGATACCATTGGGCTGCAGGGTTCCCAAGTGAAATATGAGGTGCTGTTCCTGCAATCCTTGGGTAGCATCGTTGTGGCACTGGAGGAGGCCCAGGATGGACATGTCGTCCAAGGAGTGGGAGGGGGAGTTGAAGTGGTTCGCGACTGGGAGGTGCAGTCGTTTGTCGCGAACTGATATTAGGTGTTCCACAAAGCGGTCTCCAAGCCTCCGCTTGGTTTCCCCGATGTAGAGGAGGCCACATCTGGAACAGCGGATATAGTGTACAACATTAGCAGATGTGCAGGTGAACATCTGTTTGATGTGGGAGGTTTTCTTGCGGCCTGGGATGGAGGTGAGAGGGGAGGTGTAGGGGCAGGTGTAGCATTTCCTGCGGTTGCAGGGAAAAGTGCTGGGGGTAGTGAGGCTGGTGGGGAGTGTGGAGCAGACAAGGAGTCATGGAGAGAGTGGTTCCTCCGGAAGGCAGATTAAGGTGGGGAGGGAAAAATGTCATTGGTAGTGGGGTCAGATTGCAGGTGGCGGAAATGGCGGAGGATTTTCCTGATAATTTGGCCAGTGTTTATTCCTCGGTCAACATGACTAAGACAGATCATCTGATTGTCGTAACCTTGTGTTCAAGACCTTAATGTGCACAAACAACTGTCTTGTTTCCTGCATTGCAACATTGATTGCACATCCATTCTTAGCACTTTAGCTGTAAAGTGTGAAGGGTCATCCTGGAGCTGAGGAAGACAATTGGTTTTGGTCTAGTGTGAAGAATCTGAGAACCAACTTGCTGATTGCTACCCAGTGGTACCTGTTGAAAAGCAGATTTTAAATGGGAAATACTTAGTTGTGATGCTCTGAATGACTCGGTAACCTGTCAACATTGATTTGTATAGGTATACTCGCTACTTACTTGACTGGTTTTGGTAGGCTATTGGTGCTAGTTGAATTATTATCCAACATTCGTTGTCCAGTTCAAGAGAAAGGAAAAAAAATGTACAATTGTGTACGCAGGCAACAGTGTTGGTCTATGCACTGGATCCCAACCAGTTCTCTGTTCCTCCTGAAGAATAGATGAAGAGACTTCTCCCCGGTTGTTCTACAGTCTGTTCTGATTGTCATGTTTGCTTTGGTGATCACTAGTTGTGTTACCTGCATGTATGTGTAGTTTTTAGCATCTAAACCAGAATATGTTTTGAAGTATTTTGTCAAATTAAACTCAATTGCCACATACCACTGTGCCATGTGCACTTGATTATTGATAAAATACTTGTGTAGTCCTTTGATTATTAATATTCTTTTAAAACAAAGTTATAAAATGGTGAATAAAATTAGGGCAAATTTATGTATGTTGACAGAAGACAAGAAGAGTGAAGAAGGATCGTCCCATGGGGTTGAAAGTACATCAGGAAAACTTAAAAGAAGATTTCCTGATTTTGGGTATGATCTCAGTTGCTTATGAGAATTTTTTTGCAAGCTTATAATTTTAATAATTTAATAATGGATACCATTAATATTACTTTCTTGTCCCAGGTGACATTTCAAACACGAATATTTTCTTAATTCAGAGTTTAAGTTTGTTTTTCTATATTGATTCCGTGACCAAAAAAGCATTGCCTTTTTCTGTCCTATCCATTTGCTTCTATACCAGGATCTTTAGTTCGTGTCCTTATTTCTTTTCCAACACCCAAATTGCTGTCCACTGCATATTAATTCTCCTCAAGCTTTAATTTACTGTTTAATTCTCATCTGCGCATTAATTATCCATTTAAGTATGGTTAGTAGGTTTGTGGATGACCAAGATTATTAATACAGTGAAGAAGGTTTTCTAAGATTACAAAGAGATCTTGATCAGTTGGGTCAATGGGTTCAAGAGTGGCAAATGGAGTTTAGTTTGGATAAATGCGAGGTATTGCATTTTGGTAAAACAAACAAGGGCAGGACTTATGCAGTTAAAAGTAGGGCCTTGGCAGTGTTGTAGAACAGGGAGACCTAGGGGTTCAGGATCGTAATTCTTTGAAGTTTCCGTCATATATAGAAAGGGTTGTTAAGAAGGCGTTTAGCATGCTTGCCTTCGTTGGTCAGATCTTTGAGTATAGCAGTTGGAATGTTATGTTGAGGTTATAGATGAAGTTGGTGAGGCATTTTCTGAAGTACTGTGTCCAGTTCTGGTCTCCCTGTTATATGAAGGATATTATTAAGCTGAAGAGGGTTCAGAAGAGATTTACCAGGATGTTGCCAGGAATGGAGGGCTTTGAGTTATAAGAAGAGATTATGTAGGCTGGGACTTTGTTCACTGGAGCATGGAAGTTTAGAGATGACCTTGTAGAGGTTTATAAAATAATATGGGATATAAATAAGGTGAATTGCAGGTGTCTTCCCCCCAGGATGGAGGATTTCAAGAATAGGGGGCATATTTTTTAAGGTAAGAAGAGAAAGATTTAAAAAAGACATGAGGGGCAATTGTTTTTACACAGAGTGGTTTGTGTATGGAATAAACATCCAGAGGAAGTGGTGCATTCAGGTACAGTTTACAACATTTAAAAGACATTTGGATAAGCACATTAATAAGAAATGTTTGAAGGGATATGGGCCAAGCACAGGTGGGTGGGACTAGTTTAGTTTGGAATTATGGTTGGCATAGACTGGTTGGACCAAAGGGTCTGTTTCTGTGCTGTATGACTCTGACCCTGTGGTCCACATTCATGTTAAGTAATATTGCTAGAGGCATGAGTGTAAGTAACTGCTCACAGTGGTTGAGAACAATTAGAATTGTGGGGTCTTCAGTGTGTACTGGCTCCCTGTGAGTTGCTCTACTAAATTTGACTTAATAGCAGAACCGTAGTCCCACATTTTCATCAATGATTCAAACTGAGCAAATAACTATGTGAAGGGTCTCTTGTGGTGCACTCGCAATGGAACTATTTCTGGGTCAGAAGTCCCACCTGCTCCAGAGGTTGTGTCATAATACATCTGAGCATCCTAGCTGTTAATTTTAAAACTTCTGACTTCGTTAACTTTATGCAGGTGCCTTAGATCCCATTCCTGATCCCTTTCCAAAACCCCATATCCATAGTTGCATGAAAGTACCTTCTATTCAGATATGATTTAGCCACACATAGAATGAGAGAAAACAAGATAGCTTTTTTAAAAAATAACACTATGTGAAAGTTCAGAATTTAGGTTTATAAGTAGGCAGTATACATTATTTATTGGCAAATATGTGCAAAGGTGTCTAACTGTCTAACCCTTTCTTCTTCCTCTTTCCCTCACCCTTTATACAAATAGTGGATTAAGAAAATCTGGTGGAAAAGGCAAGAAATTAGATAAAGAAGATCGTAGAACCTCTCTGGGTAGCAGGTATTCTGCTATAATTACACAATTATTCATCTCTAACTGCCTCATAAATTCAGATTTTAAATATGCAAATATTTGTGAAAGTTGTGTAAGCTAATGATTGCCTAAATCATTTAGAGTAGAGTTTGCATATGTCTTGTATTTATAAGCTAATCAATTTGGTAAGTTTGGGCATTGCATATAGTTCTCTTGTTCTGGTCTTCAGTTCATGTTGCAAACATATAAAGAATGATTTATATGCAATTTTCCTTCAATTTATGTCTGACAGGGGATCAAAAGAAATGCTTGAGAGCTCAGGTGGTAACCTTTCTGCTGCAGATTCAGTCACATCCATACCAACTTGCATGCCCTTTTCTTGGTTTGGTGATAGTCGTAAGGAAGCAGTCTCTTCCAACAGCAGCCTTCATTCACCTCCAAGTTCACACGACATCTTTTGTGAAGAGGACAAGGAGACATCTGGCAATAAAGTAAGTTGGAAATAATTGCTGTTTGTTCCTTTCTTTCAGTTGAAGTGCTTTTATGATCACCTAATCTTTTGATGTAGATTTGTTTTGAATAATTAGAGGACTGAAAGACACTTGTTCCCTCTCTTCACTGTTTTTTGCAGAAACAGTTTATGGATCTAAATATGATATGGTTCTAGTTGTTCCTTGATAGCAGATCCTTGCTATAACTCCTCTGGGATTTCCAAAAGGTGGAATGCAGAAAACAATCTGTTCCTTGAACTTTTTTTTAACATGTCACTTTTTTTTTAAGTGTAAGTTACATTTAAGTCAAATTCCAACTTTTTTTTTCTTTTTTTTGTGAGACACTTCAAGGCCTCATCGCTCTTTTCCTCTGCAATCTCCTCTAGTTCAACAACCTCCATCCCTTAATTTCCCTTGAAATGAGTGGTTTGCTGGGCCATTTCAGAGATCAATTAAGCATGAACCACATTGTTGTGATTCTGGAGTCTCATGCAGGCTAGACCAGGTAGGGGAAACAGATTTCCATCCTAAAAGGTTATTGGTGAACCAAATGGGTTTTATGGTCTGTATGATTAAGGCTAGGTTTTCAATGCCAGATTTTAAAAAGCCAATTAAATTTAAATTCCACCAGCTGTGAGATTCATTATTAATCATATATTTAATCGAAAGTCATGGTACATTCATTGTAGCAAGTCAGAATGCTGAAGCGCAGTTTTAAATGGGGTACCATTTCTTCATGAATGAAGAAAATATTTATTATCTATGTAGATTTTCATATAATTTGTCATATATTCTCAAATGGTTTTTGTAATCAGATTAGATGTGTAATTTTTTTGTTAGGAATAACTGCTTTTAAACTAAATTTGATCTTGACTTGACAGTAATCGAACTGCTAATTTTTACAGCTAAGTACGTTGTAAAAATAAAAATGTATTAATGTAAAATTAAACTTAGTGTTTTTTTTTGTCATGAAAATGCTATATATGTCTTGAATTTTTAAACTCATTAAAGTGAGATGTTGAAAGCAATAGAACGCATTTGTTTTGGTCAATGTCAGCATTTAATACTTTCCCTCTTCTCTGGCCCATTCGTTGGCTAAAATTGACCAAAGATTATTCATTGATCTAAATCTCACAGTCCACATTAACGGTGAAAACTAAGCTCTGCTACATTTGTAACACTGCAGTTAAAGCCTTCCCTCTCCTAGCTAAGATCCTGTCATCACCACTATCAAAAGAGTGGAATAGTAATCATGGGATGTTGGATAGGAAAAGCATGATCTCGTAATACATAGAGATAAAAATAATTAGGGAAAAGCTCGTAGGACAAAAACAAAATATGAATAATCCAAGTTAATTTAACAATTTGTTTACCACTTGTACATAAGCCAGCAATGTTGAAAAATTTTTTTATGCGTAGGGTACGTTGTTAAATTCTGGAAAAATATCCTGTTTTGTGGGTACTACATAAATGTAGCATGAAAAGACAAGCACATTAGAACGGTAAGTGGAACTCGAACAGTGCAACGTGGTATCCATGATTGCCCTGTCTATACGCTGGACATGAATGGAAGTTTAATTTTAGACATATTGGAAGAACTGGTGTGGAAGGGGACCAGTTAGTACAGATGTATTGGAAACTGAGAGTATAGAATAGAACTTCTGCAATAACTAGGGTGATAGGAAGCATAATCCAATGGACTGTAGAGTATGAAGTAGATACTGGTGAAAATCCAATCTCCGGAGATGTTGAAGGAAGGGATGAGTCACAGATGGATTATGCGAAGGTGAGTTCACAAGCTGATTAAAAACTTTCCAGTTTGGAATGAAAGCCATAGTCGTTAAATGGTTCTGTTCCTGATTTTGTTTTTCTTGCAAGTTGACATATATTTTGATTACCTCCGAGACAGTCCTTCCCAGCGCTTAAGAATATAATCTGTTTGACTTACTACTCTTATCTTTTCTTCATCATTCTGTTCATTACAACTATCATAACTTTTTCTGTTTCTCGTGTCTCATCCCACATGCTGCTTCCATGGTCTCTGCTGATCACCCAATTTGTTTCAAACTTTTTAACATTTTCTGTTGTGCTGAATTAGAAACTTTTAAACTGTCACCCTTCATTCACTGATTGCTAAGGCCTTTTGAGTAGTGGCTGTGGGAATTGATGGGCACCTATATGAGCCACATCTGCACTGTCTTTAGGTTGAAGAAATTTAGCTGGAAGCTGGTGAACTCCAGTTGAATTTCAGATACCAGGGGAAGGGAGGGGAATTAGGCAAGGCACTTTGAAATTCGTCAATGGTCAGATTCAGGAGAAACTATGAAAGTAGGAGTAATGGGAGTCCAGAAGGTAGCAATGGAGAAGCCCTTTGCACTTGTTCAACAGATTACAGATTCTTTTAACTTGCCTGAATGAAAGTAGGGACCACAAGAAGAATGAACAGACACAACAGGGCACTCTGGTTCAGAAAGCCATTCAACTGAGAGGTGTTAAACGGAATATAGTTGTTTTAGGAGAAAGTATTATTAATGGTTTAAATATAGTTTTAGCTGAGAGCGAGATTCATAGAGCCATAGTCATGCAGCACGGAAACAGAGATTTCAAATCAACCAGTCCATGCTGACCATAATCTCAAACTAAACTATAGAATCATAGAATCCCCACAGTTTGGAAGCAGACCATTTGACCATCGAGTCTATACCTACCCTCCAAAGGGCATCCCGTCCAGATCCATGCCCCCTACCTTATTCCTGTAACCTTGCATTTCCCATGGCTAATCCACCAAGCCTGCACATCCCCGGATACTATGGACAATTTAGCATGGCCAATCCACCTAACCTGCACATCTTTGGACTGTGGGCAGAAACTGGCGCACCTGAAGGAAACCCATGCAGACACGGAGAGAATGTGTACTTTCCACACACACAGTCACCCAAGGCTGGAATTGAACCCAGGTCCCTGGTGCTATGAGACAGCAGTGCTAACCACTGAGCCACCATGCCACCCGTTATCTTTAGACTTGGCTGTTTTAAGACGTTCCTGCCCAGCCTATTTTGGTAAACTGGAGGTTTTCCAGAACTCTGCCAGTGCCCAAATACACTCTAAGTACCATTCTTCCATCATTGCTGTGCTTGCTGCCCTTCACTGGCTTCCAGATGAGTAATGCCTTGATTTTAAAAATTGTTATCCTTGGTTTCAAATTAGTGTGTTGCCTGCCTCATTCCTATCTCCATAATGTCTTGCTGCCCTATAACCCTCCAAGATCTTTGCACCACTCTAATTCTCACCTCTTGATTTTAATAGCTAACCCGTTGTCTTCAGATGTCTTAAATCGGAAATTCCCTCCGTAAACAAACATCTCCAACCTTTACTTCCCTCATTAAAGACAACTTCTTAAAACCTGCCACTGACCATGTATTTGAGTATGCTTTCTCCTTAATTAACACTGTCATATCTCACTTCTGAAGTGTCTTAGGTATTTTGTTGTGTTAAGGGCACTATATAACTACAATTTAAAGTTGTAAGTAACTCTGAAGAAAAGCAGGGAATCCTTCTCATGTCTTGTAATCTTTTCTTCGACTAAAAATCCTCAGCTTGCCAAATTATTTTGAATGGCATCTTTCTTTTTGTAACAATGCTTACCATGTTTGCCAGCGTAAATTGATGTATTTTGAAATAATTAATGAAATATAAAATACTTTGTTCAGATGTGATAAGACATAACTCAAATATAGCTTTATCTGGCAGTATAGGATTTCGAGTGTTATGGCATTTACTATTTCTAAACCTAATGTGAAAGTTATAGAATCACAGAATTGTTATGGTTCAGAAGAGAACCATTTGGCCACAGTGTCTGCACCCCTCTTCTGATTCCCATAATATAATTACATACTCCTATTTCTTTGATTTCATGCATTAGTGAGATAGTTATATATTTTACAGTACTTTTCACCAGAGCATACTTTGAATATTTTCTTTTTGTTGAAAGTAATGCAATAACATACAATGACAAATACCATATAGTCTTATCATTACTGGTTACTTTAAATGGGTGTGGTATAAAAATATTGTAATCTGTGGCCATATATATTTGTAATAAAACAAAGAATTGCAGATGCTGGAGATCTGAAAAAAACAGAAACAGAACTTTTTGGAGGAACTCAATAGCAGTTCTGAAGAAGAGCCACTGGACTCGAAATGCTAATGCTGTTTTTCTCTTCATGGATGTTGCCAGATCTGCCGAGTTTCGTGAACGATTTTTGTTTTTGTTTTTGTTACATAGTTTTGTAACTTTTTTATCAGTGGTAGCAGTATCAATACAACAGAAGAGGGATAGCAAACTATCTAGTTCCGAATGCTCATAACGAAAAGTATTTTATTCCTTTGAGTAACTTATTTTTTATTGTGCCTCATTTACGTTATGATAAGGCTATATACTTTACCTATCACATTTTATTTTACTTTGTTGAAACAGGTACCTGATCAAGCAATGACAGGGAAACAGAACCAATGGCAAAATCGAGCAGTTTCTCAATGGACAACCCAACAAGTCTGTCATTGGCTGATGGGAATGAATTTAGAGCAATACACAACAGAATTTGTTTCTAAAAATATTGATGGAGAACAACTAATGCAACTAGATAGCAGTAGACTTAAGGTACAGTATTGCAAGTTGTTCCACAATACTGCTAAATGTTGGATTTATTAAAGACAAATTGTGTTGTGACTGTGTGTCTACTGAATGTACAGTAAATATTAGTCTAGAGCAAGCATAAAGTGTGCTTGTATGGACCAGAATGTTCATTGAAATCTTTCACCATTGAGACATGGTATAGGAAAAGATTAAGTTGGCTTTTCTACTGTGTATACACCTCTGTAGGCTTGATCATGATTCTCCAAAGTCACATAGGTTTCCATATAAAATGTGTTTTCTTATGGAAGATTCTTAGTATGTTTAAAAGCATGTACCTCACTGTCTTCAGAATTCTTTTTAAAAGACTCTAAACGGCATTTTTTTTTGGACATTTACCATGTGGATCTGAAAATTCAGTTAAATAGTTTCAGAACTAAGGTATTGAGAAAGTTGAATGGAAAGTATTCTAGTCACGATGAGTCTGCCACTTTAAAATATGTAAGTGCACCAGTCTGAACAATTCAGTTGAATAAATAATAAATGTTTCACGTGATATGCCTTAGGAACAATGAAATAGTGTAAATTCACTGCAAGTCAGTTATTGTTGGCAAAAGGAAACAACGTTAAGGGCTAAATGGTCTACTTCTGCCCCTGTTTCATACAAAGGGTTAAAAATTACAAAAAGTGTTACCCTTCATCAATTCTGCCTCGATCCTAAAGACCGATGGCCTAAACGTAGATTTTACCAGTTTCAAAATCTCCTCATCCCTTGACCAACCCTTCCTTTCATCCCCACCTCCTTGACCTGACACAATCTGTCCATCTTCTCTCCCACCTATCCGCTCCTCCCACCTCACTGACCAATCCCAACCACTGCCTACATGCATTCACCTATCACCATCCCACCTACCTTTCCCAGCCCCACCCCTCCTCTCTCTATTTATTTCTGAGCTCCCCTCCCCCTCCCCATTTCTGAAGAAGAGTCCCAACCCGAAACGTCAACATTCTTGTTTCTCTGCTGCCTGGCCTGGTGTGTTCCTCCACCACCAGACTTTGTTATCTCTGCATCTGCAGTTCTTGTTATCACACTACAGAATGTGATTCTTTAGTATATTTGGGCACATCACCATTGTACTGAGTATGGACAAATTGACTGTCTGGAATGGTGAACCCTCATCCATGAGACACTAATCAACATTTCGAGACATCAGTTGCATTGGACAAAGATATGTAGGTGTTATGTTTGATGTAGGTGTTATGTTTGATGTAAAGCAGGGAGACCAGACTCAGGAGCTCCTGACTCATTAGATTTGTCCAAGGGATATTTTGTTTTAAGTATGAGATGGCAGACAGCGATAGTGATTTAGAAGACTGTGCTTTCGAGAGCACTGTGGAACAAATGATCCATAGAGATGAGATGCAAGTCAGTAATATAAATCGTAGATTGATAATTGATTTTATGATTATCACATGTACCGAGATACAGTGAAAAGTGTTGTCATGCGTGCTGTACAGGCAGATTGTACCATACATAGTGTATCAAGGTAGCAGAACAGAATGCAGTGTTATAACCTCCAGAGAAGGTGCAGAGAGAGAGATCAGAATTCACATTTGAGCGGTCCGTTCAAAAGTCATATAACATCGGGGATGAAACTTGAATCTATTCATTCTTGTAATCAAAATTTTATATCTTCTGCCTGGTGGAAGAAGGTAAAGCGAGGTTGGAGGGATCTTTGTTTATGTTGGTTGCTTTCCCAAAGCAACGGAAAATATAGATAAAGTCAATAGATGGAAGTCTGGTTTGCGTGATGGACTGGGCTGTGTTCATGACTCTGTAGTTTCTTGCAGTCTTGGGAAGAACAGTTGCCATACCATACTGTGATGTATCCAGATAGGATGCTTTCTGTGGTTCTACAGTTAGATGTTTAGTCAATTCTTCTTCTGGCCATGACAAGGCTTTGAGAATGGTATGTTGTGTCATTGGCTGCAGGGGATGAAGGATGTCATGGCATCATTGAGAAAACTATGAAAGCAGAGAGTACATCAAAAATTCTGTTGGAACCAATGGTATAGATAATTAACTGTAGATAATTAACATTAGATATTTTAAATTTTATATTAATTGTTAGAATATATTTACAACCAATGAGCCAAACATAAACAAGTCTTGAATATACAGTTGGGAATTTGAACTTTAAATTCAGTTCATTGAGGTAAAAAATCAAACTAATTTATGCTAACATAGACAACTCCAAACAAATCCATCCAAGACTGTACAATCAACTTAACGTTTGCGCCTCAAGTCCTTTAATGATGTGCGGTTATAGCAAGTTACAGTGGGAAACGTTGACACACAGATGGCATAAGCAAGAAGACTGGTGCTGACTGCATGCAAATATTCATGTTTGTAATCTTGTTACAGGATATGATGAAAGAGGGGGCTCTGGCTTAGCCTTGGACATGATTGAGACTTTAATATTTTTCGTTGCATTTTCAGGAGAAAGGACATGTGGCAGGGGAAGTATGAGGTGGGAACTATTAATGAACTTTAGCATCATGTTAAAATGTAGTGATGATCTAGGGGCTGCATAAAAAGGGTACCCATGTAGATGGAATTCAGAAATATGTGTACTGTGGAGGCCAGCAAACTGATAAAGAGAAGAATTGGTCATAGCAAACACAGTCATCGTTAAGTTTAGTGCAAGAATAAAAAGGATAATGAAGAATCTAAGTGTGTCGAACTAGGAAATAACAACGTTCGCTCAGATAAAAGATCTGATTCAGCTAAATTAGGCAAGAAGTTTAACATGGTGATAGATTAATGGAAATGTGTTAGATTGAGTGCAAGATAAAATTGAAAGTCAAAAGAGTTTTGCTGCTAAAAGTAAAAGCTAAACTCGTACTTCAAAATGCTACCTGATAAAATTAATGATAACAGTACTGAAGATAATTGTGAATATAAAACATGATGGATGTGAAAGAGCTATTAGACAGTGTTAAAGGAAATGTTTTATGAATGTTTTACGTTAGTGTTTACAAATGTTGGTATAACCTAATAAATGGTTGGGTTTTCCAAATTTTCTAAGTCTTCCTGTATAAATTAATAGAATGGAGTAAGCCAGAGGGTCCTAATGGAGTACGTCATTGCTTGTTGCTAGATATCCAAAGATAGCAGGAGTTATTCAGAATTTTTTAATACAAATATTATGCTATTGGATGAGAGAGGAGGCAATCTAATATGTTCCAAAAGAATGATGAAAAGACAAAATTGTGTACCTGTAAATCTGCTGGTCTACCATCAGTTATGTGCAAACTTGTAGGTTGACAGTTTCTGATTATGTTAGTAAATATTGAAGCATGTTTGTCAACAATGCAGGCTGTCATTGATTAACCCAATATTAATCGTTTCTTTGGAAGAAATTGTTGGATAAATAGTAAGTAAATGGGAGATCCACCATATATGGATTTTCAGAAGATATAAGGTAGCTTAGAAGAATAGTGTCAGAAAAATTCAGAAGTGTGATCTCAGAGTAATAAATCTGAATAAATAAAAGATTTGATAGACAAATAAGAAACTCTTATGGTTGCTTGGATATAGAAGGAGTAGAAATGATATCTTTGAGGCTGGATGATTTTTCCTCATAAGATTCTAGTGTCAAGAATGCAGTTCAGCACATTGGCTCAGTGGTTGGCACTGCTGCCTCACAGTGCCAGCAACCCAGGTTCAATTCCAGCCTTGGGCGACTGTCTGTGTGGAGTTTGCACATTCTCCCCGTGTCTGTGTGGGTTTCTGCCGAGTGCTCCAGTTTCCTCCCACAGTCCAAAGATGCGCAGGTAAGGTGGATTGGCCATGCTCAATTGCCCATAGTGTCCAGGGATGTGCATGTTGGGTCGATGGGGGATGGGATGTTTTTCGGGAAGTCAGTGTGGACTTGTTGGGCTGGATGGCCTGTTTCCACACTGTAGGGATTCTATGAATCTATGAAATTCAACTGTAAAAGACTTCAGCAAATCATAGGCTCAGATTTATAATGATGTAACCAGAAATAGAATTTTATCTGTGAGAAAAAATACTGGAAAGGCTGAGGTTTTCTTCTTTGAAGCAAAAGAGGCTAAGGGGAGATAAAGTGCGTAAAATATGAGGGGCCTAAGTGGATGGATAAGAAGGACAAATTTCCCTGAAGGAGTTTAGTAACGAGGGGCATAGATTTAAAGTAATTGGAAGCATTTTTAGAGCAAAGTTGAGAATTTTTTTTCACCCAGAGGGTACTAAAGGTCTGAATTTACTGCCTGAAAAGGTGGTAGAAGCAATAACATCACATTTACAAAGCAGTTATTGGCTATGCTGTCAGAAGTGCTGTAACCTATAAAGCTATTGATTAAAAACAGGAAAATGGAATTAGGATGGACAGGTCTTATTGTGGTCTGAGACAGATATTATGGATCAAATAGCCTTTTTCTATATTCTTACATTCGCAGAATGGATAGATAAATCACGGAATACATGCATAATATATTTTGGGGAAGAAAACCAGGGATTTTTAATATATAACGAATGGAATGGCATAGTATATGGTAGACTTTTTTAGTCACTGAAAGATAGGTAATAAATGCTTGTCTGTCAATGAAAACATTTTAAAAAGCTATAATAGGTTTATCACACAAACGAACATATTTTGTAACAGTGTCAATACTCCACTGTGATTAACTCATTTTTAAAAATTAATCTGAGGGAATTGCTAGAGAGAGTGCTTTGGTTGCTAAATTCTGGAGTTCTAGGCAGAACAGGTAAGAGACTTTGGTCTTGTTAGGGTTGAGTTGAAGGAACAAAAACAAAGTTGCTGGAAAAGCTCAGCAGGTCTGGCAGCATCTGTGAAGGAAAAAACAGAGTTAACGTTTCGGGTACGGTGACCCTTCCTCAGAACTGTTCTGTTCTCAGAACTGACCTGAAGTGTTAACTCTGTTTTTTCCTTCACAGATGCTGCCAGAC
>NC_063338.1:45044277-45123174 GCF_021869965.1 Rhincodon typus
TCTGTGAAGGAAAAAACAGAGTTAACGTTTCGGGTACGGTGACCCTTCCTCAGAACTGTTCTGTTCTCAGAACTGACCTGAAGTGTTAACTCTGTTTTTTCCTTCACAGATGCTGCCAGACCTGCTGAGCTTTTCCAGCAACTTTGTTTTTGTTCCTGATTTACAGCATCTGCAGTTCTTTTGGTTTTTATTGAGTTGAAAGAAAGCTGTTGGTTAACTTCTTATGTTATGCCAACAAGGAACACTGGTATTTGAGGAGTCAGAAGGGAAAACAGAGGGATAAAGCTGGATTTTGCCAGTGTGCTTCTGAAAGGTGGCCTGTGTAAAGCAGATGTCAATAAACATTAGCTTGTAGACCTGCAAATGGTGGAAACTCTGTATAAAGGCTTCGGTCACCTGATATTGCTAGAATCGAGTGTTGAAATACCATCACAGGACAGACGCTAATTCAGTTAGAGCATGTAAGATTCAAACTAAGTAAGGGCAGTACCAGAAAGTGATCTACAGGAGGCAAGTTATTTGAATTATCCTCAGGAATATGTGACTGCCAGATACTTGGTTTTTTTCCTTTTGTTGCTTCAGTTGCAGAGACTAAGAAATTACCAACCAGCAAGTTTCCCTTGTTAGCAGTTATGAAAGTGCAATCTGGGCTTTCGTACTTCGTAGCTGAGTGCCTTGGACTGATCACTCATAGAATAGATGTCATTAGCTGCAGCAACTTGACTGTCATCCTTTGCCGTAAGTGAATCCTTTTGGGAAGGTAGCCTTCCTAAAATAACTGGTTATTGATTGTTAACCAAGTTTCTACCAGTGTCAAACTGTACTTGGGAAACATAAAAAAATTACATGGGATTTTTAGGCCTTGGCTGTAGCATATGTCTTAATGCATGTACTTAAGCATGAGTTTTACCATTGTAATTATAAAATAGAAACTGCCTAGCTGAAAAAGACTACCAGCCTACATCATTCTGTTTGACAGGTTAGGTTGTATGTAGATGAAAGTAAAATACTGCGGACGCTGGAAATCTGAAACAAACACACAGAATGCTGGAGAACCTTTGCAGGCCTGGTAACATTTGTGGAGAGAGAAGCAGAGTTAATGTTTCAAGTCCAGTATGATTCAACTTACCAGTGTCAACATTATATCTGTTTCTCTGTCCCAGGGTGAAATGTAAACTTATGCTTGATGGTGACTTGTGGGTTACTTCAGATTGCTGCTTCAGTAGGACCAGTTTTAAACTATCCTGTGGATATTGTTTTAAAGTAAAGTAGCCCTTTCCTTTTGATGGCAGCAATTGATACACACGCATGAAAGATTTTGCATTTAGCAGAACTACAGGCTTTCTTTGTATGAACAACCTACTTTCCTTACTCACATCATCAAACTTGTCAACATAAAAGTAGACCATTCAATTTGTAAAGACTGCAATACAATACAGATTTTGCATGTATTAAACTTCAATTGTTTACAAAATTACAATTTTATTATACTTTGATTTTTCTAGACTTTAGGTGTTGCCAGTCAAAATGATCGTGCCACCATAAAGAAAAAACTTAAAGAAATGAAAAAAGCACAAGAAAAGGTAGAAAAACAAAGAGAGAAGGTTCAAAAGAAAGAAAAAGATCAACAGAGGAAAGTTGGTAAACAAGCCACCTCTGCAGAAATGATCTGTTAAATATGACTAAAATTGTGATGGAGATCACTTTAGGTTGTTGTGCTGTCAGTGTTATAGTATATTATATACTTCACAAACTACTTCATTCAGATATAAGAAAAGACAAATTTACATTAGTTTGACATTTCTATTAGATAAATTTATGGTACATTTTCGTGTGTTTGGACTAGGTTAATTTCTGTATATATTGTTAATACATTTTTGTAGGTTTATAATTCTATACAGTTTTAACTAGCTTTGACCTTATAATGGTAATAAATGAAATTAATATTTTAATAAAACCTAGAGCACCATTAAAAGTTGGTATAATACCTTAACAAAAGGGTTATGAGAAGTATCTTGAATGTCTAAATGTGATACAAGCTTACACTGCAAGAAAAAAGTCATTTATGTACAATTTTTTTTAGAAAATATAATGCAACCGTGAAACACTTAAAATTATACGAATGGGCTAGATTGCTCCAGGGTTTAAGATGCAGTTCACAAAAGGTGATAGATTTTATACTTACAATGCAAACTGTACAATTTGACATTTTTATAATTCCATTGCACATAAGGGCCAGCACTGTTTTGTATTTTTTCTCTAATCCTCTACACTGAGTTAATATGGGGATTTTTTTATCCAAAGAATAATGGGTAACTGGGGAGTGATTATAAGAAAATACATTGAACATTCTAATGTAGTAGACCACAAAGGCCATGCTTTGTGAGGGTTTTTATCCTGTGTGTCCAGGAGGAGATTGTTTTAATAACCATCTCTCCCACTGACAGATGTTGCTAATGTATAAGGCTGTATTACTTGGATGGTTCTTTACTTTCACTTTCTACACTTGTCTGATCTTTTTCACCCAAATGCCAGCTTTTGCTATTACTTGAAATCTTAAGCTTTTTGGATATGCTATTAGATTTTTTTGTATATCTCGTGTTGCTACACGTCAAGAATTCATTTAATACAATCTGAAATACTTTTATTCATTTCCTCTCCAATACACTATCAAAAGCTAAGTTATAGCGAATGATTATTTACTTGCATCTCTCCATTCCGTTTGGACAGCTTCCCCTTTATTTTCCTCTGGAATTTCTGTTGTTTTCCATGTTGCCTCATTGTTTCCCTTATCTCTGTATCTCAATTGCATTCTCCTCTATTCTCTATCTAACTTGGATATAGCACTAGTTTGATCAAGTTCAAACCTGGTGCCCCGAAGCTACCTGTATTCCCTTGTCAGACATTTTGTTTTAAATAGTACAATGAACTAAGTAAAATAAAATATTTTAACATAATTTCCATATTTTATTTAATGTTTCAATGAGATTTGGCAAATAATATTTAAACAACTAGGAGGAGATTATGCAAGAAAAGCAATTATTTTTGCAAAGTTTTGGCAGTTTTGAATTTTCACCTGAAAAATATCATTCATTTTTTAATGGCATTTGCCTGAATTGAAATTTCTGAAGTAAAAACTAAGCAGAGAGCCATTGTGTACTGTCATTGAAATATTAGGTTGAATATGTTGTGGGAAAGTACTTTATGACTGTGTGTCTTAATACCAATGACTGGATCCAGGATACTGCGATCAGTAGTTTGATGTAATTACTGCAACATGTATTATGAAATTGTATTATGGAACTGATCTTTGTATTCTTCTGGAAAGTTAGGTTTTCTTCTTTTGTTGCTAAACAAAACCTGTGACAAAAAAAGGAAAGAAAAATAGTTCGTTCCTTATTGTTTATCCATTGAATAAAAATGAATAATGATATAAATAAGGGTTTGTGGGATGCTGTTCCTTCAGGACTGTTACCTTTAACAGTCATGTACTCACTGCCTTTTTATCCCCCTTCCAAGTTACTCCATACAAGACTTTGCACCTTAGTTTGTCGAAGCTTTTTGTCTTCATAAGAGCATTTTGCAAGAATACAAATTCAAATGGGAAAAACAAAACATTTATACTGCAAGAGAGGAGAGTACTGATTGGTTAGCAAGTAGACAGTGATTGGTAGAAGCTTTGCCATGGAGGCTGCATCCATTAATGCTGTTTGACAGTTAACACCAGGCTTTCTTGAAATTTAGACCAGACAGGTTGAATGACTCCCCTATTTTGTTGTGTTGACACAGGAGCAGTGCATGTACATGTTCTATCTGCCAAGAAAGAACAGAACCTTCTATATTTAGGTATGTAGCTTCTTTAAATTGATTCACGGGATGTGGACGTCACTGGTTAGGCCAGTATTTATTGCCCATCCCTAATTGCTTAGAGGCAGTTAAGAGTCAATCACATTGCTATGGGTCTGGAATCACATGTAGACCAGGTAAGGATGATAGTTTCCTTCCCTAAAGCACATTAGTGAACCAGGTAGGTTTTTCCCAACAATCAACAATGGATTCATGGTCATCGTTAGACTCTTAATTCCAAATTTCTTTTTATTGAATTTAAATTCCACCATCTGCCATGGTGGGATTTGAATCCAAGTCCCCACAACATTACTTGGGTCTCTGGATTAACAGTTCAGTGATAATACCACTAGGCCATCGCTTCCCAGCTTCCGGAGCTTGGAATTGTGCCATACTGCAAGCCTGACCGTCTATCCTAAATTGATTGTCAGTATAATTCTTTGCACATTCAGGATTATCCAACAACTGTTTGACTGCAGAAACACATGTAACGTAAGGCAGTTTTTTAAAAGTTCATTTGTGGAATGTGGGCGTCGCTGGCTGCATTTCTTGCCCATCCCTAGTTGCCCTTGAGAAGGTGGTGGTGAGCTGCCTTCCTGAACTGCTGCAGTCCTCCTGCTGTGGGTTGACCAACAATGCTATTAGCGAGGGAATTCCAGGATTTTGACCCAACGAAGGAACGGTGATATATTTCCAAGTCAGGATGGTGAGTGACTTGGAGGAGAGCTTGAAGGTGGTGGAATTCACATATATCTACTGCTTGTTGTCCTTCTAGATGGAAGTGGTTATGGGTTTGGAAGGTGCTCTCTGAGGATCTTTGGTGAATTTCTGCAGTGCATCTTGCAGATAGTACACACTGCTGCTACTGAGCGTCAGTGGTGGAGGGAGTGGATGTTTGTAGACGTAGGGCCAATCAAACGGGCTGCTTTGTCCTGGATGGTGTCAAGCTCCTTGAGTGTTGTTGGGACTGCACTCATCGAGGCAAGTGGGGAGTATTCCATCACACTCCTGACTTGTGCCTCGTAGATGGTGGACAGGCTTTGAGGAGTCAGGAGGTGAGTTACTCGCCGCAGTATTCCCAGCTTCTGGCCTGCTTTTGTAGCCACTGTGTTTATGTGATGAGTCCGGTTGAGTTCTGGTCAATGGTAACCCCCAGAATGTTTATAGTGGGGGATTCAGTGAAGGGGCAGTGGTTAGATTGTCTCTTATTGGTGATGGTCATAGCCTGGCATTTGTGTGGCACGAATGCCACTTGTCACTTGTCAGCCCAAGCCTGGATATTGTCCAGATCTTGTTGCATGTGACCATGGACTGCTTCAGTATCTGAGGAGTCACGAATGGTGCTGAACATTGTGCAATCATTGCCGAACATCCCCACTTCTGACCTTATGATGGAGGGAAGGTCATTGATAAAGCAGCTGAGGACGGTTGGGCCGAGGACATTAACCTGAGGAACTCCTGCAGAGATGTCCTGGAGCTGAGATAATTGACCTCCTACAACCACAACCATCTTCCTATGTGTCAGGTATGACTTCAACCACTAGAGTGTTTGCCCCCGATACCCATTGTTTCCAGTTTTGCAAGCGCTCCTTGATGCCACACTCGGCCGAATGCAGCCTTGATGTCAAGGGCTGTCACTCTCACTTCACCTCTGGAATTCAGCTCTTTTGTCCATGTTTGAACCAAGGCTGTAATGAGATCAGGAGCTGTGTGGCCCTGGTGGACCCCAAGCTGGGCGTCACTAAGCAGGTTATTTCTGAACAGGTGCTGCTTGATAGCACTGTTGATGACACCTTCCGTCACTTTACTGATGATGGAGAGGAGACTGATGGGGCGGTAATTGGCCGGGTTGGATTTGTCCTGCTTTTTGTTCCTGCAGGACCTACTTGGGCAATTTTCCACATTGTCGCGTAGATACCAGTGTTGTAACTGTACTGGAACAGCTTGGCTAGGGGAGCAGCAAGTTCTGGAGCACAAGTCATCAATACTGTTGCCGGAATGCTGTCAGGGCCTGTAGTCTTTGCAGTATCCAGTTTATTGATATCGCGAGGAGTGAATCGAATTGGTTGAAGACTGGTATCTGTAACGCTTGGGGACCACTGGAGGAGGCTGAAATGGATCATCCACTCGGCACTTCTGGCTGAAGATTGCTGCGAATGCTTCAGCATTATCTTTTACACTGATGTGCTGGGCTCTTCCATCATTGAGGATGGGGATATTTATGGAGCCTCCTCCTCCAGTGAGTTGTTTAATTGTCCACCACCATTCATGACTGGATGTGGCAGGACTGCAGAGCTTAGATCTGATCCGTTGGTTGTGGGATCACTTAGCTCTGCCTATCACTTGCTGCTTTCGCTGTTTGGCGTGCAAGTATTCCTGTTTGGTGGCTTCACTAGGTTGACACCTCATGTTCAGATATGCCTGGTGCTGCTCCTGGCATGCCCTCCTGCACTCTCCATTGAACCAGGGTTGATCCCCTGGCTTGATGGTAACGGTTGAGTGGGGGATAGGCCGGGCCATGAGGTTACAGATTGTGCTGGAGTACAATTGCGAAGTTTGTCCCATTTAGCATGGTGATAGTGTCATACAATATGATGGAGGTTGTTCTCAGTGTGAAGGCAGAACTTCGTCTCCACAAGGACTGTGCGATGGTCACTCTTACCGATACTGCCATCGAGAGATGCAACTGCAGCTGACAGATTAGTAAGGATGAGGTCAAGTATATTTTTCCCTCTTGTTGGTTCCCTCACCACCTGCTGCAGACGCAGTCTCGCAGCTATGTCCTTTATGACCCAACCAGCTCGATTAGTAGTATTGCTGCTGAGCCATTCTTGGTGGTGAACATTGAAATTCCCCACCCTGAGTACGTTTTGTGCCTTTTCCATCCTCGGTGCTTCCTCTGAGTGTTGTTCAATGTGGAGGAGTACTGATTCATCAGCCGAGGGAGGACGGTATGTGGTAATCAGCAGGAGGTTTCCTTGCCCATGTTTAACTTGAAGCCATGAGACTTCACGTGGTCCGGCATCAACATTGAGGACTCCTAGAGCAACACCCTCCCGACTGTATACCACTGTGCCGCCCCCTTTGCTGGGCTTGTCCTGCCGGTGAGACAGGACATACCCAGGGATGGTGATGGTGGTGTCTGGGACATTGTCTGCAAGGTATGATTCTGTGAGTATGACGGTCAGGCTGTTGCTTGATTAGTCTGAGACAGCTCTCCCCATTTTGGCACTAACCCCCAGGTGTTAGTGAGGAGGACTTTGCATGGTCAACAGGGCTGTTCCTACCGTTGTCTTTTCTGGTGTCTAGATCGATACCAGGTGATCTGTCCAGTTTTATTTCTTTGACTCTTTGTAGCGATTGGTACATCTGAGTGGCTTGCTAGGCCATTTCAGAGGGCAATTGAGAGTCAACCACATTGCTGTGGGTCTGGAGTCACATGTAGGCCAGATCAGGTGAGGGTGGCAGATTTCCTCCCCTGAAGCACAGTCGTGAACCAGATGGGTTTTTCCTGACAATCAGCAATGATTTCATGGTGATCAGTAGATTCTTAATTCCAGGCTTTTCTTTTTTTGAGTTCCAATTCCACCATCTGCCATGGTGGGATTCGAACCCAGGTCCCCAGAACATCTGGGTTTCTGGATTAATATTCTAGCGATAATACCACTAGGCCATCGCCTACCCCAGGTGAGTTTTGCAAGTGCAGACTGATTGAGTGTTTTGCTTGTTAGAAGAAGGGATGTGCTGTTTAATACAATCTGCCAGCCCTTTCTGACGTGCCACCTCGACATCTGGCATCTCACTGGCACTGAAATTTATAAACCACATTACTCACATGTATTGAATGCCCTTTTGGCTTGATGGCAGCATCCTGTTAGTAGCAAGTGCTACTAGTCAGTATACATGTTGGAATTCCTACAATTCCATGTTTTAAGATTGGTCTTATCGAAACTTTGTAATTTAAGCTGAACCACTTCTTCACTGTGCAATTGATTCTGAAATAGGGCACATCAATGCACGTTTTGCAAGATAATAACTATCCAGATCAAATAATTTCTTGTATACCACATTAACGCATGAAAGGCATTAAGGCAGTCAGTCTTGGCCCTGTAAACTGCGCAGTCGATCTCAGATTACCCTTGAAATGTATGGTATCTTTAAAGGTTTAAACAACAGGTTTCACTGTTTCATGCTGTTTGTTTAATCATATCAAATAGCATATCCCTTTAGCTGGCCCATCAATTCAGGGACAGACGTACCCAATTAGCTTGCATTTATAAAACTTGTAACAGTGTCTCATATTAGTTGTGATTCTGCAATTGGACAGCATTTACTGAATTATCCTGAATATGCTAAGAAGTATACTGACAAACAATTGCACCACAACTGTTTAAACTAAAGAAGAGGTGATAGTTATTTGCTATTTCATTAGTCAGGGCATTGCCCTGAGAAATCAGCATCAATATATCTCATTTAGATATTTTCTAATCAACCTGTCCAGAGATGTTACAAAACTTTAGAGCAGATGGAGCTTGAACTCGGGCCTCTTCGTCCAGAGGTAAGGACACTACCATAGCACTACAAAGACCCTAAATATGTCAGGTTTAAAATTCAACAAAGAGTGCTAACTGTCAGTCGGCATTAATGGTGTATTCTTCATGGCAATGCCTTTACTCATCAGATTCCACTTGCCAACCAATTTGCCCTCTCCTCTTTGAATTTGTTTCCTTGTGAATTGTCCTGATGTACAGAATAAAAGGCTTCGGCAAAATGTCTTTTTGCAGCAATACTCAAGTTCTGTATTACCAAACAACTACTTTTTTAACTAAGTTTTTAAGTTTTCTTTGTGTAATGTGTTCTATTTCACTGATCTGTATGGAAGTGTAACAGTTCAATTGTATTTGATTGAAATCTGGTTTTCCTTTTCTAATGCTAGCAACATATTTAAATTATAAAAGGGTAACATTGGTCTCACTTTGACTACCTTTTTACATAAAGCATCACATAAATAAGGATCTTTAGGACATGTCCCTTTGCAAGATATTTCATCCACACTTATCCTGTGTGCTCGCTTCCTTTGCTGAAGTAAGCTGGTTGTATATTGTGCTCAGCTCTTTATAAAGTCTTCATACAAATAATGGACGATGGTGTTAGAATTCAGCATCACATCACTGCCTTTGAATGACTAATAAAAACTTTCAGTCCAGTTTGCGTTGATGTTATAACTAATTTTGCTGTGTGGAATTTTGCCTCAATTTCATCTTCGTTAAAAAAAGTAAGTGTTTTGGTTTTATAATTTGGTGACAAATCTTTACAAATAAAGAGATTTATTAGAGGCATCTGGATGAGCACATGAATAGGAAGGGTTTAGAAGGATATGGGCCAAATGCTGGCAAATAGGACTAGATTAATTTAGGATATCTGGTCGGTATGAATGAGTTTGACCAAAGGGTCTGTTTCCATGCTCTACAGCTCCACAACATAGGGGTGGAGGTGCATAGTTCCTTGAAAGTGGAGTTGCAGGAAGACGGGGTGGTGAATGCATTTGGCACACTTGCCTTCATTCCCCAGATTATTGATATAGGAGTTGGGACGCCGTGTTGTGGTTGTACAGGACATTAGTGAGGCCACTTTTGTGTACAGTTCTGGTTGCCCTGCTACAGGAAAATGTTATTAAACTTGAAAGAGTTCAGAAAAGAATTACAAGCATGTTGCAGGGATTGGAGGCTTTAAGCTATAGGGAAGGACTGAATAGGTTGGAGCTTTATTCCCTGGAGCATCAGAGGCTGAGGGGTGACCTTCTAGAGGTTTATAAAGTCATGAGGAGCAAGGATCAGGTGAATAACCAAAGTCCTTCTTCCCAAGGAATGGGAGTCCAAAACTAGAGGGCATAGGTATAAGGTGAAAGGGGAAAAGTTGAAAAGGAACCCGAGGGTTCCATGCAGAGGGTGATGCGTGTATGGAACAAGGTGGTGGAGGCGGCTACAATTACAATATTTAAAGGGCATCTGGATGAGTACATGAATAGTAAAGGTTTAGAGAGATAATAGCCAAATGCTGGCAAATGAGACTAGATCAGTTTCGGATATCTGGTTGGCGCATACAAGTTGGACCAAAGGGTCTGTTTCTCTGTATGACTCTGACTGTTCACTGCCAAGCACTCGGTTTGTAAATGGGCAGTGGAATAAGTTCTTTCATGTTGCATTTCAAATTCTGAAGATCCTTAGGCAAGAGGAAGACTTGCTCTGCTTAGCGTGTGACTTTATCATGAACCAGTGTGCAACATTTTAAAGCGCACACATTTGCAAACTTAACCCTTTCAAGCATTGAGTAAAAGAGAGCAATTTGTAATTTCTGTACTTCTGACAAACTGCTTACATTTTGGTATGACTATCCTCATTTCCAGGGTGTAGTTCATCCAATATAAAGGTCCCTCCTTTACCTCCCTGATTTGTAACTTTCTTACGTCTCCTACATCAGAATCCAAGTGAGAATTCAGATAAGCTTTCATAGATTAAAAAAAATTGTGTGACCAGAATACCTTCAAACATTCTCCCATTCTCAAAGAATGAGAGCCCTGCTTGAAGATTAATTATGTCTGCACTAGATTGCTACTGTTACATGACAGTACCAATGTATTTCCATTCACACCTTCAGGATGTAGCTGTTAGACTGTGTCTGCAGCAGATGGTGAGGGAACCAACAAGTGTGGAAAATCTACCCAACCCCATCCTCACCAGTCTAAATATTGCAGGTGTATCTGTCCATGATAGTATCTGTAGCAGTGGGCACTTGTGCAAACCAAGTCCTGTCTTCGCATTGAGTATATCTTCCATCTTTTTGTATAGCATTACACTGTACTAAGTGGGACATATTTAAAACAGATCTAGCAATTCAAGGGGCATCCATGAGACAATGTGCATGGTCATCAGAATTGCATTCACCCACAATATACAGCCTCATGGCCTGGAATATCCTTGACCAGCTGTAAGAAACTTTTATTAAGAGGATAGATTGGAGAAGTTGGACTGTTTTGCTCAGAAAGAAGATGACTAAAAGGCGATTTCACAGTTTTCAAAATCATAATAGACCTAGACAGTGTAGAAACTATCACTGCTCGTAAGAGGATCGAGAACCAGAGGCACAGGTTCAATGTGTTTTACAACAGAAGCAAATGTGAGGGGAACAGTTTGGGTCTGGAATGCGCTGAAAGTGTAGTAAAGGCAGGTTCAACTGCAGCATTTAACAGGGCATTAGATTATTATTTAAATAGAAACTGTACAAGGGTCTGAGGAAAAGGCAGGAGATTAAATAAATCAAAATGTTCATAGAATCAGTGAAGACTTGACAGGCCAAATAGCTTCATTCTGCACCGTGAGTATTCTGAGATTATCAAGCTAGAAGATCAATCCTGGTTCAATGAACAATGCAGAAAGGCATCCTAGGAGCTGCACCAATCATTCTAAAATATTAGATGTCAAATTGGTGAAGCTACAACATAGGACAACTTGCAGGCCAAATTGCACAAGCAGTGTGCAATAGTCAGACTAAGTAACCTCTCAACTATGCTGTACGGTTCTGACACATCCAAACGTAAATGGTGGTAGACAAGTTAACAACAGGAGGTTGTGGCACCACAACTACCTCTATCTAAATGATGGGGAAGCCCCGCACATCACTGCAAAAGACTAAGCTGAAGTATTTACATCTGTGTTCAGCCATGTGCCAAATGGATAGAAGATCGTGGCTTCCTCCCTTAGTCTCAGCGTCACAGTGTCGAAATGATTCAATCCGCTCCATATGATATCTTGAAACAGCTGAAAACACGGATGCTACAAAAGGTATGGGTCATAACAACATTCCACCAATAGTACTGAAAATTTGTGTGCCAGAATTAGCTGCATACCTAGTCACTGGCATCTATTCAACAATGTGGAAAACTGCGCAAAAAAATTTCAACCTTGTCAATATCGCTCTATCAGTTTGCTCTTGATCATCGGCGACGTAACAGAAGTGGGGGTACTACCAAGTAGTACTTGCAAAGGAATAACCTACTTGCTTAATGCTCAGTATGGATTCCGCTGGGGCCACCCAGCTCCTGACTTTAGCCATGGTCCTGGGACTAAGGAGCTGAACTCCAGGCCTATAGTGACTACCCTTGACATAGAGGCAGCAAGGAGCCCACACAAAATGGCAGTCAATAGGAATTGAAGGGGGAAGGAAATTCTCTGGTTGAAGTCATACCTAGCACAAAGGAAATGGTTCTGGTTGTTGGAGGTCAGTTGTTTCAGCACCAAGACATCAGTGCAAGAGTTTCTTAGAGTAGTGAGACCCAACCATATTTAGTAACTTCACAGTTGACCTTCATTAGGTGAATTTTTGCTGCTGATTGCACAATGAATAGAACAATTCATGCCTCCTCAGATCCAGAAGCAATCCTTGTCCTGGGCAACATCCAGGCTTGGGCTGACAAGCAGAAAATAACATTCACACCTCACACGTGAAACAATGATCATTTCCAACAAGAGAGGATCTGACCATTGCCCCTTGATATTCAATGGCGTCACCATTACTGAATCCCCCATGTACAAATTTCTCAGGCTTGCATTTAATGCGAAACTGAACTGGACTATCTGTATAAATTCTGTGGCTACGGAGCAAGTCAGAAGCTGAGTACGCTGTGATAACTCACCTCCTGCATCCCAAAACCCTATCCACTATCAAAAAATTAGAAATGTAATGTAATTCTCTCACTGGCTTGGATGAGTGCAAATCCAACAACTTTTGAGAAGTTTATAGCCATTTAGCACAAAGCAGTCTGCGTGATTGGCACCACATCCGCTACCTTCCACATTCAACTTGCACTACTGATGTACAGTGGCAGCATTGTGTATCAGCAACAAGATGCACTGCAGAAATTCAATAAGGGTCCTCCAACAGTACCTTCCAAACCCGTGACACCTACCTCCTAGAAGGACAAGGACAGTACATGTATGGGAACAACCACCTGCAATTTTTTCTCCACATCACACATCATCTTGACTGGAAAATATACTACTATTCCTTCGCAGTCGCTGGGTCAAATCCTGGAATTTACTTCCAAGCAGAGCAGTGGCCGTGCCTACAACGAAGGACTGCAGCAGATCAAGAAGGCAGATCGCCACCATCTTCTCCACGGTAATTAGGTAAGGGCAATAAATATTGGCACCCACATCCCATGAACTAACAAAAATAAATTAGTCCTGTCTTATTTTGAGCAGCACAATTGTTTCTCATAATTAGAGACCTTCATACTTGACAGAAGTTTTTTCCTTTGTCATGTTGATATGTAGCTGGCTAATGTCCAAACAGCTTCAACCTTTTAGAATTAAAATATGAAGAATTATACATATTAACTTCTATTTCAATAGTTTCTTTTTAGAAACTCGAGACAATATGATTATCATTGTATTTTGTGATTAGACTAACATAAAATAAAGATGGAAAAATGCATTGGTGATAATTTCTATGTATATTAGAATTAATAGTTAAATGTTTCATCAAAAATGATGAGCTGGGTGGGACACTAGCCAGGAAGCCTGGAAAGCAAATCCCTGTCGTGGTTACTTAGTGGCTCCCTGGGGCCTTTGTTCAAAGGCAGACAGTTCCTGTTAGTGGGACCCAGTGTTGGCAAGGGGAGGCCCCTTGTGAGTCAAACCTTTGGCCTTCCTGCAAAGGATAGGAAGGGAGTTTCACCACGTCTAGCAATTAAAGGTGTATTTATCTATGATGGAGTAATAAAAATTGTGGCTGTGCAAGAGACTAAAATTGAAGGAGTGCAGTTGGGAATGTTGTCCAGTTGGAGGAGGTTACAGACATAGATGAGGGGCTAAGTCACAGAGAAATTTGAAAATGAGAATTTTAAAGTGGATGTAAGACTGGACTAGTGATGTCAGTGAGCACAGGTAATCGGTAAATGTAGAATTTCACGGTCACAAACATCCTTTTTTAAAAATCCTGTTAATCTAGAGGAATACATTTCTATATTCCAGTTAAATGTGGAATCTATTTGAGAAATGCACCATTGGAATTTAGAGTTGTGACAAGTTTTGTAGTTTACTTTGAAACACATCATTACCATAAGACCATAAGAAATAGGAACCAATTGCCAGTGATCAAGAATCTATCTATCTTAGCCGTAAATGTACACAAGGGTTCTGCCCCTACAGCTCTCTGTGGCAAGGAGTTCCAAAGACTCAAGTTCCAAAGAGAAGAAATTCCTCCTCATCTCAGTCTTAAAGTAGTGTCCCTTTATTCTGAGACTATA
The DNA here is from genome assembly GCF_021869965.1 of Rhincodon typus. NCBI lineage: Eukaryota > Metazoa > Chordata > Chondrichthyes > Orectolobiformes > Rhincodontidae > Rhincodon > Rhincodon typus. Next base: position 45,058,430 of record NC_063338.1, read on the forward strand.
CTCTCTGGTCCTAGCCTGTCTCATGGGGGGAATATCTTTCAACATTTACCCTGTCAAGCCACTTAAGAATCCGCTATGTTTCAATGGGATCATCTCTCATCCTTCTAAACTCCAGAGAGTAAAGTTTCAACCTGTTTAGCCTTTGCTCATAGGACAATCTTTGCATACCTGGGAATCGTCCCAGTGAATGTTGTCTGAACTGCTAGCAATGAAATAATATCTCCCTTTAAATGGGGGAAACCAAAACTTCCTTAAAACTTCCTTAAATATTCCAGGTGTGGTCTCTTCAACACCTTTAAATAGTTTCAGACCCTATACACTTTCACAAGGATAAATCACAATTACATGATTGAGCTTGATAACTAATTACAAGTATTATATAGATTCAAGGCAGTCATTTTATTTAATTGATTGATTATTGTCTAAGCTACTGTCTTTTTATTGTTTGAATTTTATCTTTTGCCTCGTCTTGTTTCCTTTTCGTTCAAAGAAATCCAGTTTGACATGTGAGATCCTGCAGTGCTATTTTTGGTTGTTACCTGATTCCACGTGTGGATACGCAAAAACCACAGGACTGTGTTGCTGCATGCTGCCATCCAGTGGCTGTGAGTGGTGTACTTACTTTGTGGCTCAGGGGTTACAATGCTACCCAGTGGTGTATTACATATCACTTGAGGAATCTGCATTTTTAGTCGTCTGGGGCTATGGGTCATGATAATGTGGGATTGGTTTGTGAAGCAGTGTAATGTTGACAGCGTGGGTTCAATCACCACACCAGCTGAGGTTACCATGAAAGACTCTCCTTCTCAACCTCTGAGTTCTGAAGAAGGGGCACTGGACCCGAAATATTAACTCTGATTTCTCTCCACTGGTGCTGCCGGACCTGCTCAGATTTTTCAGCAATTTCTGTTTTTGCTTCAGAACCTTTTCCTAAGTATTGGACAAGGTACTAAATATTGTAACCTATGCAAACATGGATACTTTTCCCTCTAGTATCCTGTTGATTGAGAAATGAACAGTTTAGTAAAATGAGGACATTGTACCTCAAATAAACTTTTTTATGGGGTTTATGGCAACATAAGCTTTTTAAAATTAATTTATTATGGTATTGATTTCTATAATTCTGACACAATACATTGCTAGAAAATGAGAGAAACATTGCAACTAATTATAATTGTTAGATTTTAGTCAAATTGACTTGTACTTAGCGTTGAGGGCTGGTATCAAGCAGTTAAATTCATTTCACCAAGGAGAAAGGTGTGGATGATGTTAAGTTTAGAGGGGTATTTTTTTGACACTCCAAGGCATGTCAATGTTAAGGAGGAGATGGTGTTGGGTGTCTTGAAAAATATTAGGATAGATAAGTCCCAAGGGCCTGATGGGATCTATCCCAGGATACTGAAGGATGCACGGGAGGGGATTGCTGTAGCCTTGACAGAGATCTTTGTATCTCCTTCAGACACAGGCAAGGCCCCAGAATACTGGAGAATAGCCAATGTTGGTTCTTTGTTTAAGCAGAGCAACAGGAACAATCCAGGAAATTATAGTCTGGTAAGCCTTACATATGCGGTAGGGAAATTATCGGAGAAGATTCTTAGGGACAGGGTACACTTGCATGTGGAAGAAAATTGACTTATTTAGGATAGTCAGCATGGCTTTATGCAGGGGAGGTCTTGTCTCACAAGCTTGGTTGGGTTTTTGGGGAAATGCTTAAGATGATTTGATGAGCGCAAGGCAGTGAATGTTATCTACGTGGATTTTACTAAAGCATTTGACAATGTCTCTTTTGGTAGCATGGTCCAGAAGATCAAATCAGATGAAATCCACGGAGAGTTAGCAAGTCAGATGCAAAATTGGCTTGGTCATAAAAAGAAGAGTATAATTGTGGAGGGGTGTTTTTCTTACTGGAGGTCTGTGATCAGTGGTGTTCTACAAAGATCAGTGCTGGGACCCCTGTTGTTTGTAATATATATGTAAATGATTTGGATGAAAATGTCAGTGGCCTGATTTGTAAACTTACTAATGACACAAAAATTGGTGAAGTTGTGGATAGTGAGGAAGGTTGTTAAAGGATGCAGCAGGATATAGGATCAATTGGAAAGTTTGGCAGAGAAATAGAATATGGTGTTTAATCCAGACAAATGTGAGGTGATGCATTTTGGGAGGTCAAATACAAGGGGAAAGTATACAGTAAATGGCAGGACCCTAAGGAGCATTGATATACAAAGGGATCTTGAGTGCAAGTCCATATCTATCTAAAAGTGGCGATACACATGGATAGGTGGTAAAAGCAGCAGACAACATGCTTGCCTTTGTCGGTTGGTGCATTCAGTATAAAAGTTGGCAGACATACAGACATAAGACTTCAGTCGGGCCACATTTGGAGTACTGTTTGTAGTTCTGGAAGGACTATAGAAAGGATGTGGAGGCTTTGGAAAGGGTGCAGAAGAGGTTTACTAGGATGTTGCCTGGAAGGATGTTACCTAGAATAGCACAATAGCATCACCATGGCACAGACATTGTGGGTTAAAGGCCCCATTCCAGTGCTGTACTATTCTTTGTTAAATACAGACAATACAAAGCAGCTAACTTGATTGCATCACATCTATGAGCATCCACCCTCTGCACCACTGATGCTCAGTAGCAGCAGTGTGTACTATCTACAAGATGCATGGCAGAAATTCACCAGATCCTTAGATAGCACCTTCCATCTAGAAGGACAAGAGCAGCAGATACATGTGAACACCACTACCTTCAGGTTCTCCTCCAAGCCACCCAATGTCTTGACTTGGAAATATATTACTGTTTCTTCACTGTCGCCGGGTCAGAATCGTGGAATTCCCTCCTTCAGGGTATTATGGGTTAACCTATAGCATGTGGACTGCAGCCATTCAAGAAAGCAGCTCACCACCACTTCCGGAAGAGCAACTAGGGATGGGCAATAAGTGCTGACCAGACAACATTATCCACATCCCATGAGTGAATAAAAAAAAGTATTTGACTAGCAGATTTCATTTTTTTGTTTAAACATTCAAATCTGCATAAACAATTTTTAAGAAGCATGAGCCCAATTTATTCAAATTAATGAGTCATTCTTTAACCTCCAAAAAGAAAGTAGTCAAGACTGATAACTTCCATAGATGGGGAAAAGGAAAGTAACTTCTTAGAATAATACTTGGGCCAGTAATTAATCTGCCATGGCCTTGCACTCAGGGTTAGAAAACAGACTGTATTGACCCAATTGATTTTTGTAAAATGGGAGCAGCGTATGCTAACTTTGGGGATCAATTGTTCCATGTTCTCCGTTTGGAGACATTGGATACTGCAAAGGCTACGGGCTCTGACAACATTCCAGCAATAGTACTGAAGACTTGTGCCCCAGAACTTGCTGCTCCCCTAGCCAAGCTGTTCCAGTACAGTGACCACACTGGTATCTGCCCGACAATGTGGAAAATTGCCCAAGTAGGTCCTGTACGCAAAAAGCAGGTCAAATCCAACCCACCCATTACCGCCCATCAGTCACTCTCAATTACCAGTAAAGTGATGGAAGGTGTCATCGACAGTGCTATCAAGCAGCACCTGCTCAGCAATAACCTGCTCAGTGACGCCCAGTTTGGGTTCCGCCAGGGCCATTCAGCTCCTGACCTCATTACAGCCTTGGTTCAAACATAGACAAAAGAGCTGAAATCCAAAAGATGAGGTGAGAGTGACAGCCCTTCATATCAAGGCTGCATTCAACCGAGTGTGGCATTAAGGGTTGCCAGCAAAACTGGAATCAATGGGCATCAGGGGGCAAACTCTCTAGTGGTTGGAGTCATACCCAACACATAGGAAGATGGTCGTGGTTGTTGGAGGTCAGCCATCTCAGCTCCAGGACATCTCTGCAGGAGTTCCTCAGTGTAGTGTCCAAGGTCCAACCATCTTCAGCTGCTTCATTAATGACCTTCCCTCCATCGTGAGGTCAGAAGTGGGATGTTCACCGATTATAGCACAATTTTCAGCACAATTCGCGACTGCTCAGATAATGAAGCAGTCCATGTTCACATGCAACAAGATCTGGACAATATCCAGGCTTGGGCTGACAAGCGGCAAGTGACATTCACGCCACATAAATGCCAGGCTATGACCATTACCAATAAGAGACAATTTAACCACTATCCCTTAACATTCAGTGGTGTTACCATCATGAATCCCCCACTATCAATATCCTGGGGGTTATCATGGACCAGAAATTCAACTGGACTCACCACATAAAAACAGTGGCTACAAGAGCAGGTCAGAAGTTAGGAATACTGCAGCAAGTAACTCACCTCCTGACTCCTCAAAGCCTATCCACCGTCTACAAGGTACAAGTCAGGTATGTGATGGAATACTCCCCATTTGCCTGGATGAGTGCAGCCCTAACAACACTCAGGAAGCTTGACACCATCCAGGATAAAGCAGCCCACTTGATTGGCACTATATCCAGAAGCATCCACACCCTTCACCACTGATGCTCAGTAGCAGCAGTCTATACTGTGTACAAGATGCACTGCGGAAATTCACCAAAGATCCTCAGTTAGCACCTTCCAAACCCCAAGACCACTTCCATCTAGAAGGACAAGGGCAGCAGTCAAATGGGAACACCACCACCTCCAAGTTCTCCTCCAAACCACTCACCATCCTGACTTGGAAACATATCGTCGTGAGTTCACTGTTGTTGGGTCAAAATGCTGGAATTCCCTACCTAATGGTATTGTGGGTCAACCAACCCACAGCATATGGACTGCAGCAATTCAAGAAGGCAGCTCACCACCACCTTCTCAAGGGCAACTAGGAATGGACAAGAAGTGCTGGCCAGTCAGCAATGCCCACATCCCATAAATGAATAAAACAAAGCCAGAGATATGCAACCTTGTTGTGTCTCTGGAAGCCACTGAATATGTACATTCGGCCCCTTGCAAATGTATCACGGCCTTTCTGAGACCTGATTTCAGGCTGTCTTCTGGTCAACTGCTTAGGGCACATGCTCCGTAAGTAGTCATTTCAGAGCCAATTCCAGATTCAAAATGTATTTCTGCCCCAGATCTGAGGTTTGTAGACTTCTGCTGTGTTCCTTTAGGGAGTATGAGATAATTGGACAAGTAGATGCAGTTATAATTTAGGTTCTGTTTTAAGGTCTTTGGTTCTAACATTAATTTTATATAATAATTTTTCTTTAAAGTGACAAAATCTGCAGAATTTGCAAAGCACAGACAGTGGCTAAGAAAATAATTGTAATTCTACTGCATCGGATTAAAAACTGGGATGTTGCAGCATCAAGGAGAGCTGGAGAGAATCATTACAACATGCCAAGTTTACTTGGACAAATCCATTATAAATGTAAACATGAATGTTTATAATGGAGGAAATTTTTTGTGTAAAATGTGACAAGTGCATACACCGGTGATTATTAATCAAGATTATGGTAATTCTGAACTAGCTATTTTCTCCATGGGAAATCCATTAAATTGATTTTTTGTCATCTTTTCATAGAATATAAGTATGCTGACTAGGTAGGCATTTGCTACCTACCCCAAATTTCACTTGAGAAGGTGCCATTTTGAACTGCTATAATCCATGAAGTATCAGCACACCACATTGGAGCACAGCAAAATCAGGCATGATCTTATTCAACAGTGGAGCAGACTTGTACGATTGAATTGCCTACTCTTGCTCCTAAGTTCTATGTTCTATAGTAGTGTTAAGTTTGAGGTGTTTTACCTCATGATAGAGAAGAAGCAACAATATAGTTGCAAGGGAGAATGGTGTGTGAATTGGAAGGAAGCCTGCAGGTGGTCAAAATCGTGCATTTGGAAGGTACAGTTGAAAGAAGTTTAGTGAACTGCTGTGATATATCTTCGGATGTTGATGGGGATTCAGCAATAGTGATAACATTGAGGGGATATTAAATATCACAGGGAAGATTCTGTCTTGTTTGGCATATTATTCTGTTCTGTTTGTTGGATATGATTGTTACTTGCCACATGGCAACCCAAGCTGAATGTTGTCCAGGTTTTGTTTACAAGAATTGCATAAAGAATCAAACAACACAAAATTGTAGCTAGGAAAATAGAGTTGAGATCGGGGCATAGGACTGAGAAATGCAGTTACGGTTATTCAAAATCTTATCAAAATGCAAAGTAAACTTTCAGGGCTGCATTGTGTACTGTTACATCTAATTCATTTGTCAAAATTCTGCGTGCTGTATGTGACAGCATTGTGGCTGTACCTACATCACAAGAACTGCAGTGTTTCAAAAAAAGGGCTCATCAATAACTTCTCAAGGGCAATTAGAGATAGGCAACAAATGCTGGCTTTCCGATGACACTGACATCCTATCAATAAAGAATAATGGTATCAGATAGCTAAGGAGTAGGGAAGTTAAACCTGAGACATACCACCAGGTCAATGGGACAAAAGGACATGAGCATAATTTATGAAAATTACATTTGGGAGCTGTTGGAGAAGCATTTCTTTGATACCTAGACAATATTACTGGAAGGGATATAGGCTTGATGATGGAAGATGGAATGTCCAGAAGATAGCTTCAATTTGAACATATCGTAAGACTGAGATATTTTTCAATAATTGATCATTTTCACTTGATTAAGCAAGTCAGAAACTGAATCTGTTTTGAATATGGTTAGTTTAAACAGTTTCTATAAAGGAACAAAGCCATATCACTCGGGTCAAAAGTAAGGTCATGGCTTTACAAGTTTATGATTGTTTTTATGGCTCAAGCTAATGTAGTGAAAATGCTTCAAGACAAAAGAGCTTTACTTAGGCCAGAACAACATTTTAAATTGATGTAGTTTGTAACTTAAAGTATGTAACAAGATTATGTATATTAGTTTTGAATGGTTATTTTCAGCTTTAATGTGTTATGGTAATCAGTGTTATTGTGGAGTCACACATGGTTCTTATAGCTAAAGGACATTAGATTTTTACATGTTTCAAAGCAACAATTGGGACATTTGTGACAATAGTTAATCACTAGGAGGTAACACTATATACTCTGACTTGTCGTATCATTTTATGTTGGAAAGATCTATGGAGTTGCTAAGCTAAGGGAGATGTGCAGTTACAAAAGGATGATCTTACAAAGTAAAAGACTTGTCAAAAAATGATTCAAAACAAAGTAGGAACATGACCATTATCTTTTAAAGAAACCAATCAGGAACCGAGCAGACACTAGTCGATCCAAGATTGCCTTGCCAATGCATGAACATTTATGGCCAATTAGAATTCAGCATGTCTCTGCCCATATGCAGAGGGCAATGGCTAGCATTCTTAGGGTTCATGCACAAGAAGGAAGACTGGAAACAGAAAAACTTCAGTCAACAGAATAGGAGATCTGTGCCCAGTGAGTGTCTCAAGCTGGTATCCCAAAGTGGATTGGCTGAAAACTGCTGCTTTTATTAAATATTATTTCTTCTGACTTATGATAAATTCTATAAAACTTGTGAGAACATATTTGTACCTGGAAAGGGTCTTCTAACTAATCAGGACCACCTTTCACACTCAGTCTATAATTGAAATTGACTTAGATCTAGAATTAAATTAACATTCTCCCCAAATCTTACAAATTCTTGTGACATGTACTGCTTTTAGAAAAGTAGGAATGAAGAAAAACGGAGAAGAATTAGTATTTCTAGAATATGATAATTGCTATTAGACAGGTCACTCCCTGATCATTTGAAAAACAAACCCAGGTCAACTGGGATAGTGAGGGTTGAATCTGAGGTAGGCATTTTTCGCCACAGAACAGTACTTTCTTTTTACTATGAAGCTATTCATTCAGCAACACACCAGTGTAGTAATGAAGGAAACATGGCAGCCAATTTGTGCACAGCATACCCTTAAAAGCGGTAATGACAAATATACAAATTTTAAGGAAGAGACCATTCAGTTAAGGAATCCCAGGACAGTAAGTCAAGGAGGGAATGGCTAACGTGGAGGTCATTTTCAACAGTCACAACCACCCTGGCTTTGATAGTGGCACAGTACATCAGGGGGTTGGTTTGCATGCCTAAGCTGTTGAGTACACTGGGCATTTGGAAAAGAATAGTACTCCCTTAGATAGAGTTCTAATATGGGATGATGCTAAGGACAGGTAACCTGTTGCTTAGTCCCTAAGTAGCAATACATTAATGAATGCGCAATTGCACTGGAGTGAATGAAGTGTCTTGTGAACCAACTGTGTAACTGTGAGAAGTGTTTACGTTTGTTTCTCTCCCAAAACCTGCACAATGAAGGGCAACTCCTGGTAGATGGACAATTGCGCTTTTTAAAAATGGGGTTGTAAGTCTTGGGAGATCCCAAAATTGCATTCTGGCAAGAGGGATGATAAGCCAAGCAGAGTTCCATAGAGGCATGATGCATTAGTTACAAAGTGACTTTCAGAGAAGAGCATGAGAAAACTCACCAGGGCTGAAGAAGAGAAACCCTCCATAAAACTTACCAAAACGGACATTTAGCCAAACTCTGGGACGATTCAGCCCAGGGATTCAGTTTAAACCTCTCCTGAAACATTAAATCTAGTGTGGAAATCTTTCAGTGCAAATTGGACACAAACATTTCTAACTCAAAGACTTGTAGATACTATCACTGAGCCAAACCCTTTCCACTTATTCTGTGACATCACTGCTAAGCTGTTAGTACTAGACACAGATAAAAACTAGTCATAGCAGCCAGTTTCATTTAAAACATGAATTTACTTCAGTCTTTTGTCAGAGAATCTGACAGATGAGGGAAATTAGATCTTCTTACTGGATTTATATAGAAATTAAGGGGGAGGTAGGTGGTAAGAAGCATTTGCTTTTGATGGTAAGCAGGTTTGCTCCATATTAGTCACAAAAGATTCCATCTGGAGAGCAGGCTTGTTTTTATTCCTATGTTTCTCCAGATTCAGTCTGACGAAAAGCTGCTGCACACCAATGCCAGGATTCTTTGCCAGCTTACTTCTGGAATGCAAAGTTGGCAATGTTCATTAAATTGGTGCCAAAACTGCATATGCAGAATTGGCAGTCAGAAAGGAGAATAGTCTATTTGCTATGAAATTCAACTCTGCAACCAGAAAGGGATTTTAAACACAATGAAATCACTATGTTATCACAATGCACAGTCATGGGATTCCAGATTCCAAGCTTGGTTCATTTATATCTTCGTAAAGAACCTTAACAATTGTATGTCATTATATTTTCACACAGCAGTTTCTACAAAGTTTATTGAGACCACTGCAAGCTTTTCTCACAGCGCTAGCTCAGAAATAAGTTTTAAATTGTATTCCTTCTGAAGAAGCAGAACATGAAGTAAAAGACAAAATAAACTTCATTGGACCAAGATAAATTACAGAAGTTGCTAGGTCCAGACGCAATTGAAACAGTGCAATGATCTCACTAAGTGGTGAGTCAAAAGTTAGAAATATTGGCAATGAAGTTAATTTCTTCACAGGATGCTGCCTCCAATTTTCTCCACTGTAGGTGTTTACCTTTACAGGAATATAGTTTTATGAATATCAAAAGACTGACAGTAGCTCAATGGAAGTAAGTTTGTCATTTCTATTTGACAGCAGATAAATGTTGCATTGAGGTGAATTCTTCAATTTATTTCAACTAATCGGTAACCGAGGAAAAACAAATTCCATTGCTGATAGTGAATACTAGCACCATACCAAAGAAATCAATCCAGATCATAAGACAATTATGAATGAAAAATGCCATTTGCTCATCTAACCACAAAATGTAAATAGTTCCCCATTACAGCATTTATGCTAAATGTTTCTTAACCCAGTTACAATAAAGAAACAGCATTATATTTCCAAATCTGGGTGGTACGTGCCTTGGAAGGCCACAATTAGATGATGCTATTCCCATGTGTCTATTGCCATTATCCTTTGATGTGGTAGAAGTCACAGGATTAGAACATGCTTTTGAAGGATGCCTGGTGATTTGCTGCAATTGTATAATTCCATACATAAGATTTATAAGGTTATGTTTTATGACCTCTTTAATTTGATGTAAAATGAAAAATGAGAGGACTGTGAGCTGGTTTAAATCGTGTCCAACAACAAACATGGGTAGCTTGGTTATTTAGGGGCACCAAATGAAGTGAACTGCTGAGGAGGTGAAAAATGTTCACATTATAGATTACCTGTCTAACTACAATTAGCACAGATACTCTTGCCATTGTCCACAAGTCTTACAGTGTGGTGTTAGGATTGTCAGATTTTGTAAATGGTTATATTTTGAACTGCCCATGTAATTGGAAGATAGAATTGTTTTGGGCTCTAGAGAAGGGCAAATTAACATTTCTATAGGAAATAAGGCACGTATAATTCACACTGCATGGAAATAGGCTTAGGCAAGGGAAGGGTGTATAGCAAGCCATCTTTTCATCAGTTTACAGGATTTAAAAGACATCACTGAATCCGAAATCAATCTGCAGCCAGCCGAGAGATAGAAAGCAAGATAATAGAGGCAGCTAACGCTGGAGAAAATGCTGACCCTAAAATGGACAATTTTACTTTTTCCATATTGTACTCCATTTGCTACAGTTTTGTCTCCACACTTAACCTATCTATATCCCTTTTTAACCTCCTTATATCCTCTTCAAAACTTATGTTGTTACCTATCCTTGTTTTGTCAGAAATTTAACAACCATTTCTTTGGTCCCTTCATTCGAGTAATCTATGTAAATTGTAAAAAGTTGAGGCATCTGTACTGACCCTAGTCATACAACACTCGCTACATCTTGCCAACCAGAAAATGACCCATTTAATACCTGCTCTTCGGCTTGCTACCAGGAAACAATCTTCTATACATGTCAATATGCCACCCTGTATACTATGAATTTTTATTTTCCACAATAACCTTGAGACAACATCTTATCAAATACCTTTTGTAAATCTAAGTATAGTACATTCACTTGTTCCCCTTTATCCACACCATGTTGCTGCCTTTAATGAATTCCAAAATCAGTTAAACATGACTTCCTTTTCACAAAACTATGATTTCAATTCCCTAAAATTTTTCTTTAAAAATAGCTACTAACATTTTCTCTATTACAGTAACTGACCATAATTTCTTGCTTGCTTTCTCCTTTTGAATAAAGGAGTTACATTTGCTATTTTTCAATCTAATGAAACTGTCTATGGATTAGGTAATTTTAGAAAATTAAAATCAATGAATCACCTATCTCATTAGCCACTTCTTCCAAAGATCTTAAAATGAGGTCCATTAGGACCAGAGGATCTGTCAGACTGACGTCCAACAGTTGTTACTTCCTAAAAGTAGATTATTTGTTGGTTGCTTTAGGGTTTGATTTTTCAGGATACAATTGTATCTGCACCATGTTGTAATTGCTGAAACTACAGGATTACGATATATCTATTTTTGAATGCAAATAAGAAAGTCAGCTAAGATGGTTTTGAGATAAGGAAATGTAACAATTTTAAGACAGGAGAGGATCTTTGACTTTTTAGGAAATGCATTTTTTTTAATATGTTATTCACCATAATGTGCTTCAATCAACCAGTAATAGCTTTATTTTTTGAGAAGCAAATTATAATGATCAATGGTTTTCTTCCTTTCAGAATTTCTATGGAAAAAAAAATCAGAACTAGAATGTATCAAAACAACCAAAGGTAAGAAAATGCAGTAGTACTGTTTATTCCTCTATGTCTACCTTTTAAAAGCAGTGTGTAAATAGAGACACTTGTATTTACAGGATTTATGTTGCATTTGTATTGGGGTCTGGAATCAATCTTGTTATGAACCCTCCAAGATCTCTCCACCCCAATTCTTAATTTTAATGGTATTCATGCCATCAACTACTTAATCCTAAAGTATAAATTTCTTCCCAGTACCTCTCCACCTTTTAAGATGTTCTATAGAACCTGTCTGTTTGACCAAGTTTTTGTTCATTTGTTCCAATATTTCATGTGCTTTGAAATCAAACTTTGTTTTATAATGCCCCAACAATGCAGTTTTAGGATATCTTGCGACATTAAAAAACTAATGTATATTGTTGATAAACCAGACAATGCTTACTATCAATGGAAAAGTCTTCCAGTAAGAGTCAGATCCTTTAAACAATTAACACTTTAATCTTGTGGCAGATAATATACTTAACATTAAGTAACTTTGCTGCATGGATGAGGTCCATTAAAATTTGAACCATCCAATATTGTTTCAACAACCTAAGTGGTAGTGTTTAGAAAACAAAATGATATACATGGACAAATTTTAAACACCATGCTCAGTGGAATGGGGGATGGGAGTTAGTTGTGGGGATAAATCAGGCAGGGAATATGGACCAAACTACTCCTTATATTACTATTCCATCAAGTTCCCAACATTTGATCAATGGAAACATTTATGTTGGTAACAATAATTGGAAAGTAGTAATCATTTTCAGTTTCTAAGTTTGAATGCCATCATATTACTTTTGTGCTGTGGAAAAGGTTATTTATCTCTTAGACGAAGAAAAGTAACTTGATAGCAGTGTTTACCACAGACATAGCAGCCAGGATTTAAATTTATTTTCCAGTTACTTCTGAATCACTTGAGAAAAGAAACAAAAATATCTTCAACTTTTGATAATGAGGGAAGTATTCTTGATAAATAACCTTTATTGTGTTGATCACATTTAGAAAATGCACAGGTTCTATTAACATAGGTATTCCCTATTGAGCATAACATTCCAGCAGTCTAATGGCAAAAGGGAGTATTTAAATAGGATTCTTTCCCCAAAATAAAGTTTTGAGAAAATTCTTGTATTTAGAAAGCTTCAGCTTTAATCTGTAAAACAATTTTAAATTTAACAAAAAAAAGTTTAAACTCTTACATGTACTTGACCAAGTGTAATGCTAAAAGGCAATGCCATGAATCATTAGAGATTGTAGGTCACTTGCACATCTGCTAATGTGGTATACTGTATCCGCTGTTCCAGATGTGGCCTCCTTTACATCGGGGAAACCAAGTGGAAGCTTGGGGACCGCAGTGCGGAACACCTATGCTCGGTTCGCACTAAACAACTGCACCTCCCAGTCACGAACCATTTCAACCCCCCCTCCCATTCCTTAGACGACATGTCCATCCTGGGCCTCCTGCAGTGCCACAACGATGCCACCTGAAGGTTGCGGGAACAGCACCTCATATTTCGCTTGGGAACCCTGCAGCCCAATGGTATCAATGTGGACTTCACAAGCTTCAAAATCTCCCCTCCCCCTACCGCATCCCAAAACTAGCCCAGCTTGTCCCCACCTCCCTAACCTGTCCTTCCTCCACCTATCCCCTCATCCCACCTCAAGCCCCACCCTCACCTCCTACCTACTAGCCTCATCCCGCCCCCTTGACCTGTCTGTCCTCCCTGGACTGACCTATCCCCTCCCTAACTCTCCACCTACACTCACCTTTACTGGCTCCACCTCTTTGACCTGTCTGTCTCCTTTCTACCTATCTTCTCCTTTATCCATCTTCTATCCGCCTCCCCCTCTCTCCCTATTTATTTCAGAACCCCCTTCCCCTCCCCCATTTCTGAAGAAGGGTCTAGGCCCGAAACGTCAGCTTTCCTGCTCCTCTAATGCTGCTTGGCCTGCTGTGTTCATCCAGCTCTACACCTTCTTATGTAATGAATCATTACTTGCATTTTAGTAGCTTTTCCACCATCAAGCTATCTGTACGTGACATAGTCACATGAATGTATATTCTAGGGAACATGGAAAATTAAGAGTTACTTGCATCAACAGATAGATAAATCAGACATGTACTACAGTTAACATTTCCAGGTTTTTATTGGATTAAACCCAATTTTGAAATTTGATTATCTGGATTAACCATAAAACAAATTGTGCATAGTGGACACGTAATGACGTTTGAAAATTATTCTCAAACAAAGGCATTTAAGGTTATCAGATAATGCTAATAGATTTAATTAGAGAGTCTGAGTATCTGAGGATGGAATACAGTGAATACAGTGCTCTCAAAAGCTTCAAATTTCCAATAGGTTCTCAGGCAGCTAAACAGTAGCAGTTCTCAGCAATTTATCTGGCAAAAGCTTTTTTTGTGACATTTGCGAATGTCACAGGCAATCCTGAATATAAAGAAATACATTCAATTGCTTTGTCAAATGCCACAACACAGTAGTTGTGTTTTCTTTCACATAAATCCTCACAATGAGGTACTTTGAATAAAACTGCAATGCAAAGGGAACTAATGGAGGTGTTTCAACTAAATGAAAAATGCCACAATTTTAGCCAGTATGGACTTTCCAATACTGTTAAATGCCCCTAATTTTCACAAAAGCATACACTTCTTGAAAGAAAAACAACTTGTTTAAACATCCCCATCCATATTTTTTTTCCCTTACAATCAATCAGTCAAGCTACAATCTGAAAGTTTTTTTTAATTACTAGTGATTTGAACAAAATTTAGAAATGCATACTTTACAGTGACAGGATAAAATTAATCAATTATCTTTTAGTATCACAACTAAAGTATTTGCTTGATGTCCTCAATCTCCCGTCAACAACCAAGCCATTTGCCCAGAGTTGTGGTGCTGTGGCTTATGTTTTGGCTGTAGTTTGACAATATACAATGTAGCTAATTTACCAAGTTGCACAAATTCCATCAATTCATAAATATGAATGGAATATCCCCAGTTTCTAGCAAAATTATTTGAAAATAGAGAGGACTTTAATATTTAATTAGCAAAGATGTCATCTTTCAGATCCAAAATTAAGGCAGGATCACATCACTGTTTATGGGACCCTGCTAATTGGCTTTGCAGCACAGCGGTGATTACAGTTCAAAAGTGTTCAGTGGATGTAAATTTACTTTAGGATGACATAAGACCATGAAATGCACTCTATAAATGCAGGCCTTCCCATTTCTATGTTGAATAGATTTTACATACTATGTGTCCTTAAAAATGTAGAAAATGAAGTAAATTGAATTTTTTCAAACTGAAATAGCATTTTGTAAATTAACAGGTCCATTCTACCTCCTTGTGACTCCTGTTGTGATGTCACCAGATTTGGTCAAACATTGAGTATGATTTGTGGATTAACCTAAAGATTACTGCATTTAGTAAGATTATTTCTTAACAACAATGTTGTGTTAGAGCAGCAGCTCATATTAAAAAATTGTTCTGATATTAAGCAATACTGCGAAAGGGTTAGGGTCATAATTCTGTACAACATACAGAACAAATTTAATGCCTGTACAGTCATACATAACTGTATCATCTGTAATTTAAGCTTTGTGAGAAGATTAACTTCTAAGGGATAAAAGAAATAGTGAACAAAATACATTATTATAGGAGAAAGCTGTGTCACTATATTTTATGAATTCGAAGACTTGTTTTTACAAAATGCATGTTTAAGATTTAACATTACATCAAAATTCTTTTGAAGAACATCCAAATTCCAATTGAGCCATACTCCATCCAGTTCTAGTCTGTGATTAATCAAGGTATTTATAGTTGACTTCAGAATCGAAGTTGCGGAAGGGGAAAACCACCCAGGGTTGGTGTGGAGCTGGAGGAACTCAGCAGGTCAGGCAGCATCAGGGGAGCAATAAAGTCGACGTTTTGGGTCGGGATTTCATCAGGTTCCCATTCAATTACTATCTATAGATCCATCCTGGAAAATATGCACATCTGTTGAAACTGGATCAAACTGACCATTGCCTTTAGCATTCTCTACTCTTTTCCCCTCCCATCCCTAGCAACTCAAGATGGGACATCCATGAGGTGCTGTGGGCCATCAACAGCAGAAGAATCGTACTCCTGCACACAATCTGTAACCTCATGGCCTGGCATATGCCCTACTCAACCAATGCCATCAAGCCAGGGATCAACTCTGATTCAATGGAGAGTGCAAGAGGGCATGCCAAGAGCAGCACCTGGCATACCTGAAGATGGGGTGTCAACCTGGTGAAGCCACCAAACAGGACTACTTGCACACCAAACAGCAAGCGATAGACAGAGCCAAGCAATCCTGCAATCAACTGATCAGACCTATGCTCTGCAATCCTACTACATCCAGTCGTGAATGATGGTGGACATCCACAAATATCCCCACCCTCAACGATGGACGAGCCCAGCACATCAGAATGTTTTGCAGCAATCTTCAGTCAGACATGCTGAGTGGACGATCCATCTCGGCCTCCTCCACTGGTTCCCAGCATTACAGATACCAGTCTTCAGCCAATTCGATTCACTCCATGTGATATCAAGAAATGGTTGGAGACTCTGGATACTGCAAAGGCTGCAGCTCCTGACAGTATTCCGGCAATAGTACTGAAGACTTGTGCTCCAGAACCTGCCGCTCCCCTAGCCAAGCTGTTCCTGTACAGCTACAACACCGGTATCTCCTGAACAATGTGGAAAATTGCCCAAGTATGTCCTGTACACAAAAAGCAGGACAAATCCAACCCGCCCAATTCCACTCTCGATTATCAGTAATGTGATGGAAGGTATCATTGACAGTGTGATCAAGCAGCACATGTTCAGTGACGCCCAGTTTGGGTTCCACCAGGGCCACTCAGCTCCTGATCTCATTGTAGCCTTGGTTCAAACATGGACAAAAGAGCTGAATTCTAGACGTGAGTTAAGAGTGACAGCCCTTGGCATCAAGGCTGCATTCGACCCAGTGTGGCATCAAGGAGCCTTGGCAAAATTGGAATCAATGGGTTTCAGGGGGCAAACTCTGTAGTAGTTAGAGTCATACCTGACACATAGGAAGATGGCATTGGTTGTTGGAGGCCAATCATCTCAGCTCCAGGACATCTCTGCAGGAGTTCCTTGGGGTAGTGTCCTAGGCCCAACCACCCTAAGCTGCTTCATTGACCTTCCCTCCATCAGAAGGTCAGAAATGAGGATTTTTCGCTGATGATTGCACAATGTTCAGCACAATTCGCAACTCCTCAGATACTGAAGCAGCCTGTGTTCAAATGCAACAAGATCTGGACAATATATAAGCTTGGGCTGACGAGTGGCAAGTAACATTCGCGCCACACAAATGCCTGGCTATGGTCATCACAAATAAGAGACAATCTAACCACTGCCCCTTGACATTCAGTGGTGTTACCATTTCCAAATCCCCCACTGTGAACATCGTGGGCGTTATCATTGACCAGAAACTCAACTGGACTCACCACATAACATGGTGAGCAGGTCAGGGGCTAGGAATACTGCAGTGAGTAACTTACCTCCTGACTCCTCAAAGCCTATCCACCATCTACAAGGCACAAGTCAGGAGTGCGATGGAATTCTCCCCACCTGCCTGGATGAGTGCAGCCCCAACAACACTCAGGAAGCTTATCAGAGAATTCCCACAGTGTGGAAACAGGGTCAATCGGCCCAACAAGTCCGCACCGACCCTCTGAAGAGCATCCCACCCAGACCCATCCCCTTACCCTATTCCTGTAACCTTGCATTTCCCATGGCTAATGCACCTAACCTACACATCCCTGAACAGCATAGCCGAACCACCTAACGTGCACATCTTTGGACTGTGGGAAGAAACCAGAGCACCCAGAGGAAGCCCAAAGACACGGGGAGAACGTGCAAATTCCACACAGACAGTTGCCTGAGGTTGGATTCGAACCCAGGTCCCTGGCACTGTTGGGCAGCACTGCTAACCATTGAGACACCGTGCCATCCCATCCTTGGGGCAGCCCGCTTGATTGGCGCTACATCCACTCCCTCCACCACCGATGCTTAGAAGCAGCAGTTTGAACTATCTACAAGATGCACTGCTAAAACTCACCAAAGATCCTCAGACTGCACCTTCCAAACCCACTACCATTTCCATCTAAAAGGACAAGAGCAGCAGATAAATGGGAACACAACCATCTTCAAGTTCCCTTCCAAACCACTCACCATCCTGACTTGAAAATATAATGCCGTTCCTTCACTGTTGCTGCGTCAAAATCCTGGAATTCCCTCCCTAATAGCATTGTCAGTCAACCCACAGCAGGTGGACTGCAGCGGTTCAAGAAGGCAGCTCACCACCACCACCTCAAGGTCAATTAGGGATGGGCAATAAATGCTGGCCAGCCAGTGATGCCGACATCCTGCAAAAATTTTTTTTAAAAAACCCTACACCCCAATGTAATAGTTGCCATATTAAATTTGTAAAAATTGCCTTTCAGAGAGAAGGGTGCTATGGACACAGCCAATTCCTGCTACATTCTCATAGCAACACCCTGACTATCAGAATCGAATTGCCTGGTTTGAATTTTTATCCGTTAACTGTGTTATTGCATCTCATGCTAGGATTAGTCAAATTAAACAGTAACCACTTCTCACGCTGCATACGTTGTTGCTTCTGGTTTCTTTTCTTGCTTTTTGTTCCTGATGACTACAAAACGTTTCAACGTTTTGTCTCTTTTTAGCAATGTTTAAGCTTTGCTCTACCAAGAAACTAATATAAATAATTGCTATAAGGAATGACCTGTAGGGCAACATACCTCAGAGGAAGTGACTAGCAATGATTGAATCATACTGCAGCAAAGAGAAGCAAAAACTAGAAGAAAAACATTTATTTGTGGAATGATGTGAAGTGTTAGATCACATATTAAACTGGAATAAAGTTAAATTTCTTAATATGTATTTTGAATGCAGACCTATGAAATGATAAGACTCATGCAAAAAATTAAAGTATCTGCACCTAATAATTAGTGCCTTTTTGAACCAAAACCAACTTTCAAAACCTTACTCTTTCTCAAGAAGACCCTGTGCTGAAACTAATCAGTGCTGTCTTACCATGCCTTTTACACGAGATACATAACAAATGTGAGACTATATTTTGTTCTGTTTCATAAAAATGTCCTTTAACTGAAATCACAAGCTAGTAAGAAATTATAGAAAGACACAGAAACTGAAGATACTTGAGAATGTGATGTTTTCAGTCAATTTTACTTGGGGAAAGGATGTGTGGAATATTTGTAAGCCAATCAACTTTTGAAAATTCTTTTTCATTTCTGAAGAAGAGTCCATACCCAAAACGTCAGCTTTCCTGCTCCTCTGATGCTGCCTGGCCTGCTGTTTTCATCCAGCTCCACACCTTGTTAACTTTTGAAAATGTACTTAATGAAACTGTGCCCAAATGTACTGGGAACCACTGCAGTTTAGAAATGGGTTTAGATTTCTCTGAGACAGGGAAGATGATATGAAATAGGAAAAAATGCATCATGTTGCAAACTTATTAAATTAAAAATGCATGAATATTGCAGAAAATATGAATACAAAACAAATAGAGTCATAGAACCATACAGCACGGAAACAGACCCTTTGGTTCAGCCAGTCCATGCTGAACACAACCCCAAACTAAACTAGTCCCACCTACACATGAAGAATACAGCAGTTACAAAACAAATTCAAAAAACACTACTGGCACAGAGACACGTTAATAGAGGTTCTGTAAAAGCTAAGAAAAGACTTATTTGAGCTGTAACTCACCATTACGGACATGACTCAGTGGTGATACCTGCACTACTAACAGGAATTATGCAGGCTACACCTGACTTTAGTTGTACAAAAGGAAAGATAATACAGGTCAAATCCCAAAACCTCAAAATACCACAGCTCATACTAAATAACAGCTAATATAAAATCCTTTCCAACAGTGGCACATATAGAACATTCATGTCATTTGCAGCCATCATACAGAATTCTGTTGTAATAGTCCCAGTGCCTGGGCTAATACCTGCTGTGGGTCCATAATAAAATGAGATGCCCAGTTCTGGTGTAAAACGACCTGATTTAGCCACATATATGGGTAACAGTTCTTTTGTATTTTGTGCCGCTCGCCAGTTGGCTAAGTAGGCACCCAACTGTTTTAAGCTATCAGCTACGTTTGCAGTAGTGCAAATCTAAAAGTGTTCTGGAGAAGTTCAAAGCACAAGGGAAAAGTGGATTCTAAAAGTAGCAGAAACCTCAAAACTAGGAATTCATCCCAAGTGTTTTAGCAGACTATGTAGAAAAGGAAGCTTCAGTTACTTGAAAGACAAACAAACAACCTGGGTGACAGTGGGTGCCTGCAAGCTCTCCGGTACAGAAGTGAGATTAGTTGTCCTTTCTGCTATTAGACCCTGGCAAGTAGCTTACAGTCCTCACAGTTCTTCATGGCAATGCTGTGTCCCTTTCTTACCTCCCCCCACTTCCACCCAGTGTTGAACTTCTGTTTTTGCATTCGTTCTTCATACCTAGAAGAGTTGATTGATTACTATACTAGACCCACTGCCATGGTTAGTAATTGCAGCTAGTTTGGCAAATGCTCTATTCTCTTCACTCCCATACCATCCTCTCTTCTTCCTCCTATGCAGCTTATTTATTATATTCATGCTCTCAAATAATAAACTTCATTACAGTATTCTTTCATATTTGTCCCTTTCCTCAAGCTTACTAATTGAGAGTATATACCTTCTGTACATAAAATTAAAGTTTTGTCTGAGATCTTTCCTTTAATTTTATAGACAGAGGAATACTTATATTCAGGTCTGGGAAGAAACAAATTACTTACTTTTTGACTTGACCATACAACCACTGAATGCTGCACCAGGCCAATTTTAAACAAACTTAGCAAGCTCATTAAAGTGTTTTTTCATTTCTTTTCAGCACCATATGGGAGGCAAAACTAACCCAGTATAAAGCTAAGCAAAGACAAAATTAGTCAGCACTTTCTCTAGATATTAAATCTTTTTCACTCAAGTCACATCCAGAACATTTTTATTATCCCTGAAGGGAAATTTAGCCATCTATGGCCAAACTAATGATTAGTGAAAGGACACAATTTATGACAAAATAAATACCAGGACACACTAAAATATATAACTATTTACAAAATGTACAATTTCTTTGTTTGAAAATCAATCCCATCTCAAAATGTTGACTCATTTCTGAACACACAAACTGGGTCCTGGCAATACTGAAACACATTCATCAATGAAAATCAATAGTCAGTTGCACAGTTGACTATTGCACATTATTTAAAATTTAAAATGGCAAGGACCAAATGTTACTGAATGAAATTCCAAGTTTTTTCACACCTATATGCTGGAGCAGATACCAATTCAATCCCATACTGCTGGAGACTTGGTGTGCAAGGCAAATCTTACCCACCAAAACTTCTTAGACCATGTGGTCTAAAATCCATACAATCCAGAAAGCATTCTGGTTGTATTTAAGGATAAGAAGGGCAGCCACACTGTGGTATGGGCTGCACTACAAAAATCTCTGTAATCAAGGGCCATTCTTAGACAATTGAAGAGAAATCAATGCACAGTAATGCAGTAGCAACATAGTATGTGTTACTATGGCATACTAAATTCAATAATTTTAACAATACAAAGACAATGGTTCTTAGGAGTAGCTTTCATTTTCCTGCCATGTTGTCATCCATTGTTTCTTGTCAAATTTCTTGTTCAATTTTCCATCCTGAAAGGTTTGTCGTTCTTCTTTTCTGATTCGGACTGCATGGTAGCGTGGAACACTGTCATCATAATGGGAGTGTTTAAAAAATCCACACTATAAAATGGGAAAATATGGGAATTAGAAGAATTAATTGCTTAAAGTACTGTATCCTCTGACTGGAGGCACGCCAACCCTCTACAGACATATTCTAATTGAGATACCACCACAGAAATAAAACATTTTGTGTCAGTCACTTACAGGAGCTTGTCATCTGCTAAGGAATAACCAAATAGCATAAACAATTAGCAGAAATTTAATCTTCATAGAATAGAACTGTTTTCACAGAATCCCTACAGTGAGGAAACAGGCCCTTTGGTCCAACAAGTCCACACTGAACCTCAGAGGTTCCCACCCAACCTGTCCCCCTGTAATCCACCTACTCAACACTACGGGCAATTTAGCATGGCCAATACACCTAGCCTGCACATCTTTGGACTGTGGGAGAGAACCAGAGCAAACCCACACAGACACAGGGAGAATGTACAAACTCCACACAGACAGTCGCCCAAGGGTGTGATTGAACCTGGGTCCCTAGC
Source organism: Rhincodon typus (assembly GCF_021869965.1). NCBI lineage: Eukaryota > Metazoa > Chordata > Chondrichthyes > Orectolobiformes > Rhincodontidae > Rhincodon > Rhincodon typus. The sequence continues at coordinate 45,080,467 of NC_063338.1, forward strand.
ACTGTCAGGCAGCAGTGCTAACCACTGTGCCATTTCAACTTTTTAGAAAGTAACTTTAATACAAAAGAATACAAGGTAGAGGGTCACAGGTTTGACTCTTGGTCTGTGTGGAGTTCACTGCTTGTAGCCAGAATCGTAACTGAAGCGTTGTAACTGGCATCCTGCAGTGTCCTGCTTTTCCAAGGTCTTACTGCAACGATGACTCTAGAAAATTTAGTTTCATTTCTAAAATACTTCAGACAAGACGTTTCCTATGAGTTTTAGGATCATATTGTTGAGGTCAAATAGGAGTCAGAAACCTAGCTTTGACTTGCACTGAATTGGCAATGAATGACAAAGGGAGGTTCACCATTGAATTAAAGCTACTGGGTGGGATTGTGAAGTTGGACGGCCAATAGTACATTTGCCAGCACTGAAAAACAACAGAGTGCCTTTTCAGGTAAATGAGGGAGAGGACACCCAAAACAGAAGCACCCATTCTCTAACAAAATCATAAGTTGCTGGTACAACTCAACAGGTCTGGCAGCAGCTGTACAGAGAAAGCAGAGTTAATGTTTCAGGTCCAGAGACCCTCCTTCAGAACTGAAGAACAGTTCTGAAGGGTCACTGGACTCATTGTTAACTCTGCTTTCTCTCTACAGGTGCTAGTTTTTTCATTTCCATTATCTGCAGTTCTTTGGTTTTTTTGCACCTATTCTCTAACTTTTTTAGCTTTAAAGTAGGGTGAGGAAGAAAATTGCCTTAACAGTCAGGCTATAGGACAGCCTGTGGCTAAAGCTGAAACCAGAGATGACCTCTAGGTTTGTCTAAAGTGATGGCCACTTTCCAGTTCACTGCTGGATAACTGCCTCCAGACAACTATGCTGTTTCCAAATGTACCCAGGAACCTAGAAGGCAACTGGCTAAGTTCAGTCACTCTCCAACAATGTTTTCAAAGAGCTACCCGTGCAGTGCGTGGTATAGCACGGCACCTCCCAGCCACTTCCTGGAAAATGAACCTGGAGTGGGGTGGAGTTGGCAAATGGATACGGTAGCCAACAGCACACATTTACACACGCTCCTGCCTTCGAACTCAGCCCTATATTTTGACTTATGAAAGGAAAGAAATACAGACTATAAATATCTGACCAACAATCAATGAATCTCAAACAATAATTCAAGGTCAAAAAGGTTCTTTGTTAAAGCCCATTACAAAACATGCAATATAGACATGCAGCAAATTTATCAGTTCTGTACGCAGCATTCCAAATAGCAACAGAGGAGACGTAAAGAAAGATCTTTCTGATATAAATTCTGAAAGCTGGAACCCGCAAAAGAACCGAAGAATGAAAGCTCCCATTTCCAGTGGCCTGAAGAGAAAGCACTATTTCCCACACAGGAAGTTTCCATGCAAAAGGTCATTGATAGGCTGCAATCAACACGCAAGTACCAGATGTCTGAATTAATTTAATAGCAGCTTTATATTACATGTCTAGTGTGTAACATATTATTTAATTTTCTCTATATCCTTTGTGAAGAATAACATTGTAAATTCAGATTTTTTAATGACTGCGTGTTAAAACTAGCTGAATAAATATGCCACTAAAGAGAGTATAGATGGTAATTCATGTAACCAAAAAAATGTTTTCTCATTTATTTGAATGCCATGTCAACTTTATATTCTCCCCATTGCCAAAGCCCAACATCATAAAGCAACTCAGTGATGGAGAAAGGATTTGATTAGATGTTAATGCTGTGCATTTGTGTCTCCCTTTGAAGTAAACAGGGAGTAAAAATGATGCCAAGCTCCACACACCCATGCCCCTCCAAGCTGTGAATCAGAGACCAATGGTCTATTTACCAATTAATGAGGGAAGTGAGTCAACATTATGCATCAGAAGTAAGTCTTTCTTTGTCAGACGGCTGAACGGAGATCTCAGCCTTGGAATACCAAGGATCATTGTGAGAAGCTTTTCTGCTTTTCCTGAAGAAGCCAAGCTACAAGAAAACAAGTGGTGTAATATCATGATTTTTTAAAACGCCAGTTAACAGTACACCCTAATGTGAAAAGCTGCACAATTAATGGTAACGTGGGTGCAGTTATACAAAACACATGCTGTTTCGGAACACACTCATCAGAGGTTTTAAAATGCATTTCTTATTTGAATTGATTACGGTATTCAAGGAATCTTTGAGGTCCCTGTACATTGTACTCAAGAGATTAGTAGGTTCGTCTGCTGTAGAAATTTTTTGGGACTGTTAACAAGATTCAGTAAAATACTAATCAAAAAATCTAACCAAATGTTAAAAATCTTTCAGTATCAAGCTCCAGATGAAAAGGTTTACAACACAACTCAATGAGATATGTAAAGAATAAACTCCCCCACCCCACCTCATATCCTAGTGAACAAAGGAATTAATCAGGAACCATAACCAGAAGGTTCCATCTCTGTCCTGAATTAGTGAAACTGAATGCAGTGTGCACAGAGTAACAGAATCAAATGGATCATTGATCAATACTTAGCCTTGATCATGATCCAAGGATCTAAAGATAATGAACTTGAATAACTAAGTTTGGTGAAAAATAGTGAAGTTGAGTTATAAATTAAGTTTCTTTTTAAGGTTAGTATGTAGAGTCATGGCGGGATACCTTAGCTTTGCCAGATGCACATTCTGTTCCAGGGGGAAACTCTTCTCATGTTGTGGACAATCATGTATGTAGGAAGTGAAATCAGCCAGGGGAGCTAAAGCTTCAAGTTTCAGAGCTTGAGCACCAACTGGCACCACTGCAGCATATCCTTGAGGCCAACAGCCACTTGAATAGCTCATTTCTGGGTGTGTTCAGCCCCAGCTTCACAGAACACAGGCAGAGAAAGAATGGATACCACCAGATCATCATGGGAGATGAAGCAAGTGGTGTAGAGTTCATCTGAGTGCATCTCACTTTCCAATTGATATTCAATTCTGAACGTTGATGAGGGAAAAAGGTTCCTGTGAGGTGTGAAGCCACAGTCAAGTCTGTGGCATCACACATGGCACCTGTTGAGGAACCATGGGAGAGCAGGGGCAGTAGGGGAAAAGACACACAAACAATAGTAATTGGGGATTCGATAGTTAAGTGAGAAAACACATGAATCTAGAATAGTTTCTTGTATGTCCGGTGTCAGGGTCAAGAATATCACAGAGAATGCAGTGCATCTGAAGAAGTGGTTGTGGGGTGGTGGGTGCAGCTGGTGCTGTTGTGAACAGTTCTGAGTAATGGCCCATATGGAGTATCAATAGCATAGGTAGAAAGAGAGACAAGGTCTTCTGGGCAGAGTTTAGAGAGCAAGGCACAAGATTAATCCAAAAGATCACAAATGTAGTGATCTCTGAATTGATCCCACTGCCAAGTGCCAGATCAAGAAATGGTGAAGCGGGGGATTTTAGATTCCTAGGTCACTAAGTCCAGCTCGAGGAAAGTCTAGGTGTACACTGGCCTACATCCTCAACAGAACCAGGCCAATGTCCTTCCAGGGCAGTTTGCCAGGGTTTAAACTAAGTTGGTACAGCTGACTGGAACCAGAATATAGAATTCCAAAGGAAAACGCAAGTTCACAAAAGATTGGGAGAAACACGTTGCGTTACAGTAAGAAATCAAGTGGGCAAAGATTAACACAGAGTACAATAAAGTCTATATTATTTGTGGTGGATGCATGTGAATGCACAGGCATTGGTATGGAAGATTGGTGAACTGTAGGCATAGGTAACTGTACAGGAATACGACATTGTAGTGATAACAGGCAACTCAAAAAAAGGGATAGGACAGGGTACTAAATATTCATTAGATGAGAATGGATTTGTCTTGGATGAGTTGAAAGCAATGACTGATCAACAAATCTCTGCTGAAAAATGGGCTACCTTTAAAAAGGTGGTTCATGTACAGTATAAGTACATACCCATGATGTATTTATAAATTAAGAGAGCCAGACTGAATCTAAAGAATTCAGAGGATAAGTTTAAAAAAAACAGAACACAACTTGCAGCTAATACAAAATAGAATTCAAAAGTCTTCCATAAGTTTATATATAGTTGATGGGTAGTAAGTTGGGGTGTGTGGGGAAAATAAGGATTATTATGCATGGAGACAGGGGACATTGCTGATGTACTAAGTAAGTAGTTTGCTCGTATTTCATTCCAAGGAAGTTAACGCTGATAAAATCATAATGAAAGAGGTGGTGCTCGAGATACTGAATGGGTTAAAAAATGATAAATAGAAAATATTAGATGGGCTGGGTCTACTGTAAGTTGCTAAGTCACCAGGATGAATTATGTTGCATTTGAGGATGTCAGCAGAAGTGGAAATTAAAGAGGTGCTTTTTATTATCTTTCAATCCTTCAAAGATGCACTGAATGTGCCTGAAGACTGGAGAACTGCAAATGTTATACCTTTGCTCAAATAAAAAGGTGTTGTGTTAAATCCAGCAACTACAGAAAAATGTTTTAGAAACAAGAATTGGGATAAAACCGACAGTTGCTTGAATACCTGTGGATTAATTAATGAGTGATTTATGTAAACTTCCAAAAAACATTTTATAAAGTGCTACATAATAATTTTGTCACCATGAACCCATGAAATACAAAGTATCAGCATGTTTTGGAAATTGGCTGTGTGACAGGAATCAGAGCAGTGGTAACCAATTGCTTTTCATCTGGCAGGACTGTATATACAATCAAGTTCCCAAGGGGTCAGTACCAGGATCACTGTTAATCTGAATGTATTTTAATGATTTAGACTTTAATGTGCTGGGTACAATCTGCAGATTTTAGAATAGAAAAATGGAACTTGAGATACAAAACTTTTAAGTATAGTGAACAGTGGGTAACCGAGTGATAGGCTTCAAGAAGACAGACAATTTTGGTGGAATGGGTGGCAAATTAGGTTTAATGTAAAGAAATTTGATGTTCTTCCTACCAAAATGTATCACAAGAACAGGCAAAAACAAAGAAATAAAAGGTTAATTCAGAGGGATGAGGGCTTCAGTTAAGTGCTTAGATTGGAGAAGCTGAGGATGATCTTCTTAGAGAAGACTGGGAGAAGATTACCGGATGGATCATGACAAAGCATATTGAAAGAATATGCCATATTGCCAACACAAACCTAATGACCCAACTAGCCATGTCCTGTGTTGCACCCATTAAAAAAAAAACTGAGCTAAGACAATTTATGTAAAAACTTTTATAATATCAGACAAGGATCTTACTGAATTAGAATCCTGTAAACTCTGTTGGAATAAATATTTGTGGGTATAGGGTAAGAGTAGGACAGGTTCAGCTATGATACCCTCCAGCAAACAAACACTGTTGTCTGGGATTACAAATGTCATTTAAATGAAAGACCAGAGAGCCACCCCCATTCTTGGAACAGTGGTCCAATGTACAGGTAGCACTTCAAGAGGCAGAAAAATGCTCAGAAAATATTAACATCAAGTTACACCAGAGAGATGCCAGGTTCAAAGCTCAGCCTGAGTGAAGTTAGCTTTTCTCAGGCACAGTATCTGAATAGGGGTCTCCTAAGTTTGGAAGGAAGAAAGCCAGTCATGGCTCATGCTTGCAGCTGCCACCAAGTGACCTTTTTTGGGAGAGTACACATTCAGGAAAGTTTTAGATGAGGACAAAAATCAGGCAGAGCTGGGATGGTCTTCCTGAATGAATGTAATGCCTTAACTCACTGTCAAAGCTCAAACATGAAGAATGATAAATGGAAAACTTAGGATGAAATAAAGCTGTGCCCTGCCATGTATCCTGGATAGACAAATACAATCTACTGAACCAGAGGCTTGGTGTGCTGAAACCTTTACATTTTTTACAAGTTCAAGCTGTACCCTCCCAACCACATGTGGGTTTGATGAATCAGCAAGAGGTTGCAAACCAAATTTCTTTGAAATTAGCTCTGCTTGCATCATCCTTAGTGCCACTCACCTTCCATAATAAAAATACTAAAAGTGCCAACAGCAAAATTCCAACCAGGATAGCGACAAAAATGATCCACCAAGGAACTCCAAAGTAATGATTCTCAGCTTTTTCAGGGAACACTGTGACTCGCACCTGAAAGAACAGAGTAACAAAGTTGCATCTCAGTTTTTTTTTATAAAGACACACAATTGACCATCTGTCATTGTATTCATTAATTTAAAATCAACTGGAAATGTTTTATAAGTAAATTAAACATCTTCCAATGTGGGAGACTCCACTTGTGTCTACTTCATATGCTCTTTGGCCTACTGTACAATTGAAATTGCCTGCATGTGATTGAGAGAACTACATGGAAATTCAGGATGCAACGTTCGAATATTGTGTGGCTTTACCCATCGGGCAAAAAGTGAGAAAGGCATATCCATCAACTACTGTTTCTCGTGGAATTGTCAGCAGAGGGCCCTATCTGGCAGATGTCTTTTCACTGATCTAGAAACATCTTATTTAGTAGCTTAACACCATAGTGATCTTCAAAGCTATAGCAGGAGCTACCCACATACTTGAAACTGTCTTCACACGCATTAACATTCTAACTTCTCCCCTTTATTCTTCTAGTTGTTGTCCTCAGTCAATTACTCGCTAACTAGTAGCAAAAATCTTTCACAATTTACTTGTTCAAAATCTTTCATAACCTTGTAAATTACTGTTTGATCATCCTTGAAATTTCTGTATGAAATAACTCCACCATTTTGTATTTTCATTCTGAACTGCTACTAATCTGGCCTACCTTCTTTATGATGGCTTTAATGTCACTCCTCACTCTGGGATGCTCAGAACTGCACACTAGACTCCAACTGTAATCTATTCACTATGTTAAGCAGCTCAACATCACCCCTTTATTTTTATATTCAATATAGAAATAAAAAAACACTTGCTGAATTACTAAAACTTTCGTAACTCACTTTAAAAAGCATCACTTTTTAAGAATGGACTTCCTTTCTTGAAAAAGGAAATAACGTTTTTTCCATGCATAACTGGTCACCTAGTTATCCACATTCCCAGGCTGAATGCCCTCCTGTCATTCTCCCTCAGAGTTGGCCATCCACTCAAATTTGGCATTAGCAAGCTTCAATATAATCCTTTTTCCAATAATTTATATCATTAGCAAACAAAAGTGATCCTAATAGATAGATTAACCTATGTCGTGACCTACATCCTACAGAAACAACTACACTTTCATTTATAGGCATATTCAATATAGTAAAACATTCCAAGATACTTTACAGGGACATGATGAAAGAAAATAAGGAGGAAAAAGAAACAAATAACCAGAAAGAGATTTTACAGCAGGTGAACACAAACAAGTGTGTGAGTTGTAAGGACCATCTTAAAAGGAGGAGAGGCAGAGCCATTATGGAGGCAATTTCAGAACTTTGGGCCCAAGCCACCAAGTCTTTGCACAAACTTTATATCCTAGCCAGCTCCCTATCCATACGGTTATGATCTCTGAATACCCCAATTTATGAAACATCTTTTATTGGATTCACACATACATGAAATGTAGACATACTCAGACAAAAATACGTCATTCCTGTACTACAGCTAGAATATTATGTGCATTTCTGGAATCCACATTATAGGAGAGATGTGGTAACACTGGAGAGGGTGCAGAGGAGATTCACCAGGTTGCTGCCTGGGCTGGAGAGTTTCAGTTGTGAAGAGAGACTGGGGCAGACTGGGGTTGTTTTCATTATAACAGAGGTTGAGTTATATAAAATTATGAAGGGCATAGATAGGGTAGATTAGGAAGAAACATTTCTTGGTGATGGAGGGATCAATGACCAGGAGTCATAGATTTAATGTGAGGGGCAGATGTTTAGAGGACACATGAGGAAAATCCTTTTTCACCCAGAGGGTGGAGGGAATCTGGAACTCATTGACTGTAAGGATGGTAGAGGCAGAAACCCTCATAACATTTAAGGAGTACTGAGATGTGCACTTGTGATGTCAAGTCTTACAAAGCTTTTGGGCAAGTGGTGGAAAATGGGTTCAGAATAGTTTGGTGGTTGTTTGTGACCAGAGCAGACGCAATAGGCTGAAGGGCCTTTCTCTGTGCTGAAGATCTCTATGATGTTATGTCCTGCTTTTACAAGTCCATGTTAATTATCCTGGAATTAACCCTTTTCTTTACAAATTTACTATGTTGGAACTGTCAAATGCATCCCGGACGTTTACCCACAGTGGACAATGGAATTAATATGTCTATTGTGTACTTGCCATCGTTCCTTAATGTTCTAATGAACATAAAATGTAAGCCAGGTGACATCTTTCAAACACACCTTCAATCCAATTCAGTATTAATCGGTGATCACAAACGTTATTTATCCCATATAACATTTTGTTTAAATTAAACCATGGGAATTTTATTTTGTCCAAAAGATTTTCTGTTTTTTCTCTACATCCAATTTACATAACAGTGAAGTGTCTCACAAACTGCAGCCTAGGAATCGAGTCTCTGCTAGAATTTGGATCTTGCTGATTTTTAGTTTGGCTGATATGAATTGTGCAGTTTCAAATCAAGGGTCACTTGGACTCCTTGGAGCACAGAGAAAGACAGGCACACAAAGTCGGTAACTTGTCAGTGTGCCACAGTGCCAAGGCAGCACTTAGCTCAAGAAACTAATGAGTTATTTTACTCATTTAATAATAATTAAAATTAATACAAGATAGCACAGCAAAAGTCTGTACCTTTACTTTCTTCTTAGTCACAAGTAAATTACCTCAGTTTCAGCATTATTAATCACAATGTTTTTGGCCTGAGATTCAGAAGTTATCGTGGCTTTAACAATGATATCAAGGTAATTCAATTTGGAAAATTCCTGTTAAATAATGAAAAGTATATTAAAAACACAGGATTGCATTAAAAAATAATTTTAAAAGCTCACATATACAAAAGACTAGCAATCACTATTCAGGTTCATATTTACCTCTAGGAAAGTGGTGTTCCATAACCGTGAACGTAAAACCAGGAATGCACTGCTATCAAGACCTTGAAGGGGACATTTTATATCAACACATCTAGTATTTTTCTGCCGGTCACAATCCTGTAGAATGTTTACATAGTCTCAGTCAGTTTTGGAATGAAAAGAATTTTGAAACAAAAGTTTTGGATCCATATCTGCACTTACTAGAGTTATATATTTTCTTTCAGGAGAGGATGTTAATCTTGACTTCTTGGGTCCATTGCCCTCAAGCTCTCTTCTTTTCCTTATTTGGTTAGGAACTTCCTGAAATAAAAGTAATTCATATAGGTTACAAAAATCACACAATAATCAGTGAATTATGTCTGCAAATAGATATTGTCAATAGAAACGTATATCTGTGACCTAACCAGGACACAAAGATTGAGGTTTTATTCCCAAATTGTGCTGCGTTAACTGATCTCAGCTGATGTAGTACTTAGGACTCTATAAACACTTCACTTCCCAGCTAGAAATTGAGGGGAAAAAAACTACACTAGCATTTCTGAGCCTGATCATGGTGCTCATTGCTAGAAATTACATGTCTCAGAAAGAACAGCTACATGAGAGAGGTACTAGAAGACCATTCTCCTCTGCCAATGTTCTTAGTGACAGGAGAGTAAATATCTGCATGACGAAAACTATGTAAACACACTCTACGTCAATGTGTCACAATACTTGTTTCTCATTCTTCCCCCTGTGTTAACATGTTTCCTCCCCCTTGCTATTAACTTCTTTTTGGAAAGGACAAACAAATAACAGTTAAATGCTGGCTTCTGTGAAAAGAAGAATACTGTCCGTAAATCAGATTGCTTACTTAAAAATATCTAAATACACGTTGGGCTGTTTGTATGAGAAACACCCAACTTGATGTTAGTGACAGCAGAACTCATCAAGAAAGCAATGCTATATTACAACATAAGACACAATAACCCTGTAAGTCAGTTTCAGCTTTGAATTAAAAGCCAACTATAAATTACCTTTAATTTTCTATTATTAATTTCATTACTAGGCACGCATTGAATATTACCAATGCCTTTTGAATCAATTTTCACCAAATAGAGCAGCCATTTTCCATTGTTTATTTCTTTTGGCCACCTGATTTGTAGCCAGGTAGTGTTCAGAGTTTTAAGTGATGTGCCCAGATTAATTATCTGTGGGGAAAGAAAACATTTGAAGTGTAAATCAATATAATGCTTTTCATCGTTTAACGAGTTACAGTCAGTCTTTAGGCAAGGTTTTAAACTAACAATATTTTACACGTTATTTGACATCTAAAATATTAAGGAAACTTATTTTTAACGATGTTGCTACACTTACCCTGAACTCATACTGAATCAAACTCCCTACATTCTCTTCAGTTTTCATAGCACTCTCACCAAGTGGGGAACCTCCAAAATAAACCTGGGATGGTTTGGCAACACTGTTAAAACAAATGACATTACTTATGCTTCAATGTTTATACTATTTACTTTTTCTACACACCACACAGACACAATAAAGAATATATTCATTCCAAAAGGACAGAAAGCAGGACACTTTACTCACCCAACCAGAGACAAAAGTAGTTCAATCATAACTTGAGCAGAAGCAATTGTTGACACATTCGCCTGTTCACTGGTCCTGTAAATGGAAATTAAAGTCTCAATTACAAAATAATTGATCAATCAAAATATTAAAGTTGGCTTTTTGATAGTTCTGCTGATCAGGGCAGAGGTAATTAGGAAGATCACAAGTTGAGGTTTAAATTTGTTGATGCTTGGTGGAGCTAAATGGCCGTGGCTATCTTAGTAACCTGGTGTGGGTTCCCATTTCTGGTCATTATTCAGTTATCTCTTCAGGAAATACTTTATGCTCTTATCTGGTGTTCATGAAATGTATGAGCAAAGGGATCTTGGTGTCCTTGTGCATGAATTATAAAATGTGCATATGCTAAAACAGCAAGTATTTAAGAAAGCTAACAGAATGTTTTGAGGGTAATGGAATACAAAAGTAGGGAGGTTATGCATCAGTTAAACAGGGCACTAGTGAGATCACATGTGGAGTACTGTGTACACTATTGGTCTCCTCATTCAAGGCAGGATGTAAATGGATTGGAAACAATTTAGAGAAGATTTGTCAGACTCATATATAAAATGGGCAGTTGTCTCATAAGGTAAAGGTCGGAGAGGCAAGGCTGGAGATTAGGGTGACTTGATTGAAACATCCAAAACCCTGAGGAATTTTGATGGGGCTGATGTAGAGAAGAAGTTTTCTCTTATGGGATGATCAAGACCTAGAGACTACTGTTTAAATATCAGGGGTCACCCATTTAAAACAGAGCAGTGGCAAAGAATTTTCTCTCAGATGGAATAAATCTTTGAAACTCACTTCCTGAAAAGGTGGAGAAAGAAGAATCCTTGAATACTTAAAAGGCCGAAGTGGATTAATTTTTGTTTTAAACAAGTTGATGAAAATCTATCAGGGTAGGGAATTTGAGGAAACAACCAGATTTGCAATGACAGAGCGGACTTGAAGGGCAGAAATTGCCTATCCATGCTCCTTATTTATAAGATGTTATTGCCTCTTCAGCAGCTGCAATTTTAAATATATATTAATTTAAATAAAATAGAAATGTTAAGTTGGCCTTACGTATCCAGTTGTAGATTGATATTGAGGTTCCTAGTGTCCAATGTAATTCCAGCAGTGCTCATAACTAAGTAGAAAGTAACCTAAAACCAAAATGGCTACCATATTAGAGTTATGTTCAAGACAAATCAGAGCCTTGTGCAAAGTAAATTAATTCAGAAAACGGGCTGATGTTAATTTATCAATTTTACACTTAGGAAGTATAAACAAGTTATATACATAATTGACTAACAAATTGAAGTGAAAAATAACTTGCCTCAGATCCTCTTTTTAATGGATTTCCTAATTCGCAGACTGCTCGAGACCCATTCTGATTTGCTGTGCATGATACTTTGTCCTAATTTAAAAACAATGCCATATGTGTGTAAAATGTCTGTAAATTTCACAATAAATAAGCAAATAAGTAGGTACAGAAAAGAGACACCAATTAAGAAGAATTTAGCTCTCCTATTGGGTTGTTTGATTAAAGTACTGCTGTGTATAACGCTTGATGAAATAGATTAGAAACGGACATGTTCAGGGTGAGCTAACTGCTTCCACTTGGACATGTACGATTTGCTGAATTATTTTGCAGTAGCAAAGGTTGGGAGGGAATAGGACAGGATTTCCATTTTGGATGTTGATTTACATCCCTAAAAAGGCATTAGGTGCTGATAATGTTGGGCTCCAAAGATGCCAAACTGAATCACACCCACCATCTGTCTCACAGGGTTAGCTTGAATGGGTCATGTCTCTATACACCTGCAGATCTACAAGATCAGCAACTTCAGCACAGGGATGAAGAAAGGGAATTATTGGAGAAAGAAATTAAGCACTTACTGAAGTTAAAGTTGATGTCAGAATTCGAAATGTAGAGTATGTTAAAGTGTCTGGAAATGTTGCAATCAGGTGAGCTTCATGTGCATCATCCCCGTCTTCATCTGGTTTTTTAGGATCTGATGGCTTGTTAGTAACAGTTATTTTTAGAACTATGTCCTTCTGGTCCTTTAATTTAAACACTGGAATTGTTTTATCCCTGAAGAAGCAGAACAGTAGAAGAATTTATTAAATTGTTTGAATCTGTTCATATCAAGTTTCAGTCCTGCCCCAGTTTTGAAAAGCTCTTAATCAAAGCCACAAATGACATTTCATGTGATGAAGTTAAATTGTCCACACCGTGATTCTTGACATATCGAGGCAGACTATCCTCCAAAAGTGCTTCCCCATGGTTAGCGGATCTGGTTCTATTCATCAGTCTAAATCATACCCAGAAATATCACGACTGATAACATCTCATCCTGCACCAATTCCTCTAGTGACCCTCGTGTCTTCTGATCTATGCTTGAGCTCTCCTATTTTTCATCTACATGCTGTCTTCAGTGACATCTGAAAACACAGCATTACTTTTCATACATAACATCACCTCGCTACCTCTTCACTGCTCCACAACCTAAATCAGAAATTCAGAACTTCATGTGCAGAAATTTACTCTTAAGTATTGAGTAGACTGATGTCAATTTTTAAAGAAAATTCATACTGGGAAAGTGGTTATAACCGAAAATGTGAGCATTTATTGCTAATTCTGAACTCTTCTTGAGAATTTGTTGGTGACCTGCCTTCCCAAATCACCACAGTCTGTGGCACGGCTACACCCACAGAGCTGTTAGGAAGACAATTCAAGTATTTTGACCCAGTACAGGAATGGTGACATATTTCCAAAGTTAATACAGGTGAGTCTTGGAAGAGAACTTGCAGCTGGTGATCCATATGTCTGCTGCTGTTGTTCTTCTGACTGTAGAAGTGGCTTGGAAGATGCTGTTAAGAAAGATCCCTGGCAAATGGCTACACAAGAGGTGGTGGTGGCAGAAGGTGAGCAGATTTAAGGTGGTAATTGGGAAGCCAACTAAACGGGCTGCCATTTCCTGGATGGTTTCGAATATTTGTCATGTTACTGCATCCAGCCAGCTCAAGTAGAGAATATTCCATCACACTACAGATTTGTGCTCAATTAATCCTGCTTTTTTTGTAAGAGGACATTGTTTGGAAATTTTCCACATTGTCAGGTTGTTGCCAGTGCTATACTTTACTTAAAAAGGACTGCAGAGCTTCCATTTGATCCAATGGCTGTGGAAATCGCTTAGCTTTGTCAATATCAACAACGTAGCTTTTCTATTTATGTGGTTGCTGACTTGCTTGCTGAGCTAGTATGTTTGTTTGCAAACATTTCGTCACTATGCTAGGTAACATGATTAATGCACCTCTAGTGAAGTGGTGTTCTGTCCTGCTTGTTATTTATGTGTCTTGGTTTGTTGGGCTGGGTAGCATCACTTCCATATACCTAATACCTAGGAAACAAATCCTGAAGTGATGCCACCCAGCCCAACAAACCAAGGCACATAAATAGCAAGTGGGACAGAACACCGACACTTCACCGGAGGCGCACTGATGATGTTACCTAGCATGACGACGAAACATTTGTGAACAAACTTACCAGCTCGGTGAGCAAGTCAACAATCGCATCAACAACCCAAGCTACAAATCTTCTCAAAAACCTTTTTTCTGTTTATTAGTAGTCCTGTGCTCTAGCTTCACCAGGTTGGTATGTCATTTTAGGTATGCCCAGGCTGTTCCTGGCATGTTCATTTAACAAGGCCTAAGCCTTGATGGTAAAGCAAGGCATTTGGCAGTTAGAGTGATGAAATGCAATTCCAGTCCAATTTTGAGACAGTATATCAAATCTGAATTTATCCCATTTCATATGGTGGTCTTGCCAAAATATAATGGAGCATATCCTCAGTGTGAAGCAAGGTCTTTTGCACAAGGAAGGTCTCTCCAAACAATATTGTCATGCCAAGATACATCTGTGACAGCTAGATTGGTGAAAACAAGCCCAAATCAGTCTCTCCCTCTTGTTGGTTTTCTCACCACCTGCCGCAGGCCCGAACTTTCCTCCAGTACTGGCCAGCTCAGCCAGGTGAAGTGTTACCAAGCTGCTACTGGTGACAGAAACCTCCCACACAGAATACAGTCTGTTTCCTTGTTATCATCAGCCCTCTTTGAACTGGTGATCAATATGGTGGAGCAATGATCCATCAGTTGAGTGAAAGCAATAGGTGGTATCAGCAACATAGTTCTTTGTCCATGTCTGAACTGAGGTTATGAGACTTCAAGGAGGTCCAGAATCAGTGTTCAGGACTCCCTGTCTGCTGAGTGGACACCATAGTTAAGAATCTACCACATTGCTGTAGGTCTAGAGTTACATCTCAGCCAGAAAGGGTAAGTTTGGTTGATTTCCTTACCTAAAGAACATTGCTGAACCAATTGGCTTCAGTCCCCACTGCAATCTCCATTTACTCACCAAAACATTTAACAGCCTGAAACCATGACCAAGGCCAATTAGTTCTACTTCAAGATTTTCTAACTTTGTTTTTGTTACCTCCATTGGAACTATTCCAATATACTCCTGGCTGGGCTCCCATATGGTACCCTTGGTAAACTTGAGATCATCCAAAACTCCATTGCCCCTATCCTTCCTCACTCCCTTATTATCCTTACACTTGCTGAGCTTCAAACGAGACATCAATTTTAAAATTTTCACCATTGTTTTCAAAAGCACCATGGTCCAGGCCCACCCTAGCTCTAATTTCTTCCAGTCCCATGATGCTTCAAGATATCGGAGTTTCTCTCATTCTGGCCTCTTTGACTTCCTCGATTATAGTCACCTTTAATGATGAGCATGCCTTTAGCCACTTGGACTCTAAGTTATTCATTTCCTCACTATTCCCTTTCCTCCTTTAAGTCACTCCTGAAACATTTACTTTTGGTCAACTACCCTATTGTTGCCAACATGGCTCAGTGCTTCACAGTTTTGGATATTTTAATGAGTGAAAGATGCTAAATAAATGCAGGTGTTCATTTGAATTTGTATTTAAATAACAAGTCTAAAGCTTCTCAGTTATGGAGATGTAAACCTGCAGTACTCTTGGTTGTTTAGGTTAAAGCATGACTTCTTTTTATTTACTTCTCCAAAACCTTTTCTAAGTGAATGTTAATTGACTTAACTATATGTGAACTATTACCAAGTTCACACACCTTAAGATGAAAAGTTTTACTTCAATCATTACAGCTTTTAACAATAACCAAATAGATCCATTTCACCACTTTGTTTAAATGTTGAACAAAAAACCCAACTGGTCATTTAAAGACTTACTTAGGTAAAGGAATAAAATTGTTCTGCTGGTTTTGATCCCTGGAACAAAATTCGTATTCTAATTCGAGATTACTCTTACAAATGGCATCAGTACCACAGCCTTCCTTCAAAAATTCAACCTGTATCAAAATAATAATTAGAGAAACCATGACATTTGCGTGAACCACACTTACAGAAACTATTCAGTGAACAGAAATCTCAGGCTAGCCCACGACAAATTGAGAAGCTGCCTATAATGGTGCTCAAATGTGAACTCTGCTTACAGCCAAACTAAATGAACACAGAAGCAAAGAATTCTGCCTGTGTAATTTGCATTTGCACTTCAAATTATAGGGAGTATCACACCGACCTAATACGATTTGCTATCCACTTCAATGGGCATAAACTTCGGAATTGCAAGATTTTTTTGCATTTAAAATATGGAAAGATTCACCAGAGAATAAAATTTTCTTCTCTTAAAAGTGTAAGAGTGCTTGTTAGGTAACCAAAAAAGCTCAAATTGTGGTTTCAGCTTGCAATGCAGAATGAGTATATTGAAGGAAACCACAAACCCACATGCTATATAAATGAGACAATCAATAAATTGAACCCTAACCTCTGTACGCTGGGGATCACTCTTCTCAAGGACAGGAAGCAAGTCAATTAAGTTAGAATCCTGCCTTTTCTTGCGTCTTGACTGCTTGAGCAGTACTCCAACTGATATGGGAATAGGGTGTAGGATATCATGGATATGTTCCTGAAAATCCAAAATGAAATGGATTAATTAGCAATGTTACCCTTACCACCACCTTTCCTGTAATATACATAACATAGTCTAGTACTGAAAAGACATGAACAAGCCTGTCTACCCTTAAGCCAATTGAGGCCAATTAAACTGGCCAATTAATGGGCAAGCCACCATTGAGGGTGGGTTGTGGCATAGCAGTAACATCACTGGGCTAGTCATCCAGAAACCCAGGCTAATGTTCTCGGGTCATGGGTTTGAATCCCACCATGATGCCAGCAAGCCCCAACTAAATCAAGGCTTTTCCACATAAAAAGCACAAAGATCATGTACAGCATCCGCTAGAGCATACCCATCTTCAGTATCAGACTGCCCCAAATGAGGAACTAGGTCTCCACATATATGTATTCAAAATGGAGTTTACATTGCATAAATAATTCAAAAACGTTGTCTTCTGCTGAAAAAAATGTTACAGAAATTCATGCAGTGCACCACATGATGTCTAGTATACATCATCTCTCACTAAAGTCAAGTTTGAAAAGCTTAAACTAAATGTGCTTGATGATTTAATACGTTGAATCAAATAAAAATGTCAAGATTATTTTAAAATGGGTACAGCTCCAGTCACCAATAAAAAGAGACTGTCTAAAATTTTAATATTAAGAAGTTCTTACCTGCAGCTGTATTATTTGAGTGACACATTCCTCTTCTCTTTGCGCTTTTAATATGAGGCTGCCAGTCACATTGTTAACGGAAACATTCCCAGCAAATCTGACTCTTGGCTTCCAACCCACCTTATGTGGTGCAGTGTCAGCTTCAATCCAATAGATTACATCTAAATAGGGAATTAATCATATTAGTAACATTAACTAATCAGAAAAATAACAAAATGACAGGGAGATATTTCTTTCACTTACGTATCATGGAATTGAAATCGCTGGGATGAGCTGTGTACATAAAGCATGCCTTGACAGTCATACTGTAAAGAAAAGGTATTATATATTTTAGTATACACAAAACTTTGGAACAACCCATTTCTTAGTTCCTACAGGAATGGTTAAGCAGAACAAATTAGAAAAAGTTAGATCCTGGAGCCACAATTTGGATGCAAGTTCCTTGGGTGATGGAGAATATACAGAAAAATGGTAGGAGCTCTGTTAGGCTTGTTAAAAGAATCATATTCTGTTGGTTTGGTACTGTTACTAGCATAGTAAACACAAATATAATTCATTTATCCAATATGAATCGCTTTATATTAGTGAGCCTGTAACAGTTATATCACAGTTCTCTTTGAACGTTAAACTTTTCCTGATCATTCCATGTTAATCACACAGCATCAAGAAACATTCAGATCCTCATAAGAACATTTTCAAAAGACGTCTTCAGTTTCCTAGCATTTTAAGTATTTTTAGCAGTTGTCCCCAAGTTCAATCATTTTCTTCACCAGCCTGACTTTCACATTGAAGTATATTCTGATCAGCCCAGCTTGGGTGTGTCTGTTCCCGTTTCATCTGCCTAACATACTATTCCAATCTGTCCGTTCTGCTTATTCTATCCATTACTTTGCAACAACTGTTGCCAGCACGTCCATCTATTACTCTGCATGACAGCTCCCAGTCAAACTTTCCGACTTTGTTCCTCGCTTAATGTTCATAATTCAGGGTTGTTTGAATAGCAGGATTTGACAGAGTTGATAACCCCAGAGTATGGATTTCTGCTCTGATTTTAGCGGGGTAATCAACAATTGAATCACAAAAGCCCAAGAAGAGAATCTCAGGTACACACTTGAGTTTAGGGAAGACAAAATGTCTGAAGATAAGGGCTAGTCTCTGTTCAGTTACCAAAGATAAATATGCTTTAAAAACATATTCAATAACTGAGACTGTGTTGTGCTGGATTGAAGATTGGTTATCTTTCAAATAAAATCAATTTGAATATTCCTTAAAAATTACTGGTAGCTGGTTTGTTTGTGACCGCTCAAATTACAGGAAAATAACCTGCCAATATGTGAAGCAAATATCTGAATCACATGTCTCTGATACTGCAGATTCAGCTGAATCTCCTCTAATGCATTCCTTAACACAAGATTCAGTGAAATATATTAGGAACAGGAAGTAATGGTCACCAGGTTACACCCTTTAGTTCATAACCTCTGCAACCAACCTATCAAAGGCCCTGTAAAAGCTCTCAGGAGAGTCTGCAGCTTTAGTTGAATCTCTGCCCCATCAACTGCTCTCCAGTTCCTCCACCTGCATCCATCAGCAGTTCCTGATTCTCAACTGAAACACACCTGTTTGTCATACTGGTGAGAAACATGATGGGTAATTTTAAACAAATATAGATTGGTCGACACTTTTACGGTTTTACATTACTTACCAAAATCCTTGATTATTACGACAATGGCTCTTCTTCATATCAATAATCTGGGGTGTAGTAGTGACTTTCTTTGTGATTTGGATAACAGGTCGTGCCCTAGGAAAGACGTTAAGAACAAATAAAATGCCTCGCAAAAGATAAAGACTTCTGTATAGTTGAGATGGAAATCTGGTAAATGGTGAAAAGAATCAAAAATAATTCAAAAGGTACATGGTATCCTAGAATGTTGACAGATTAGAGAGGAAGTTAATGAAATACTGTTGATCAACAGGATTCAGTCAAGCAACATTGGGAAGGTAAGAGTAGATGAAAACAGGCTCATATAGCATTTCTCAAAAAACAATTGACAAAACAGACTCAGACCCGTTATGTTTACTTCGCTTCTGTGCAAAATAATGATATGGTTTGAACACGAAAGTTACCTGTACGATAATAATCCAGTAAACAGCAAACAACATGGACTCAAAAGTGGAAAACTATTGTGAAAATGCCACAAAATGTCCTACGTCAATTGCCAATAAGTTTTTGATTAAGTTCTACAGAAATCACTATTCACGAAAACAAATGCAGGGGAATCCAGTGAATGGAATAAGAAACTAATTGTGGAATAGTAGTAACTCCTCAAATATGACGTTGAGGTACTCCATGCCCACATGCAGCAAGATGTGAGCAACATTCAGTGGCAAGCACCAGGCAATAACCATCTCTTACACAACAGAGTCCAACCATCTCCCCATGACATTCAATGGTATTCCATTACTGAAATCCTGATTATCTACAATACAGAATCACCACTGACCGAAACTCAACCTCTCAGTGAATATTGGGTCTACAGAGACAGACCAGACATGGTATTCAGTGGTGAATAACCCATTTGTAAAGATTTCACACCATCTACAAGGCACATGTCAGAAATGTGATGGGATATTCTCTACTTAGCTGGATGGCGGCAGTGTCAACAGTACTTAAGAAACTCGATACCATCTGGACAATACAGACCACTAGAGAAGTGTCCTATTCATCAACTTAAATATTAATCCCTCCACCACCATTAGTGATAACAAGGAAGTGGCTCAGCATCAGCTTCCCAAAGATAATTAGGAATGGCCATTAAATGTTGGTCCTGTCAGTGAGGCCACATTCTCATCTGAATCTGTTTCGAGCTGCAGATGTCACCTGGGTTCAGAACTTCATGCAAAATAGTCAAATTTGTAGAAAATAAAATTCAGGAGCAGCATTCCAAATGGAAGAAGCACCAGAGAAGTTACAGAATTAAAGTGCTGCACAAAGGTAGGGAAAATGATTGAAATATGTACTTCATGGCTATATCTGAATTAGAATCATAGAATCCCTACAAGCGTGGAAACAGGCCATTCAGCCCAGAGTCCACATCGACCCTCCGAAGGGCATCCCACCCAGACCCACTCCTTCCCTGTAACCCTGCATTTCCCATGGCTAACCCACCTAGCCTGCATATCCCTGGACACTATGGGCAATTTAGTATGGCCAGTCCACCTAACCTGCACATTTTGGGCTGAACTAAGAATGAACCAAAAGAGAATGGTTAACTGTCCTTAGTCCCCACTGCTCAGGGTATCTAATTAAATGCTGAGCAGCAATCAATAAAATAAACATTGTATTGAAATACATCGACAAAATTATAGAATATAAAAATCTGAAAAGGTCATGATCACTCTGTGGCAGACTACATTTCAAGTACTGCATGCATGCTGGTCATTGAGACACAAAGTCTGGCGGCAGAGCAGACAAAAACAATGAGACTGATCCCCAAGGGTTGAATTATCCACCCACTGGCAGGTTTGCAGCCAGACATGTTTAATTCCCACCAGTGTGACTTTGTGCTAACTCAGCAAAGTTTGCAACCTGCACTACACATGTAGGATAAAACTCATTATAGTCCTGGTAGGCCAGCAGGCTGCCCTCTCATTCCAGAGAGAACTGGTGGTGGTTTAACCTGAGAGGGTCACCATACCTCAGGTGAGGGATGAGGTTGAGAGGGTGAGTCTTCTGTGGTAACCTTAGTCAGTGCAGGAAGATAGGTTAATGCAGGATTGCAACATTACTGAGGTCATTACCAACCAATAGCAAGTGGAAAAACTCAGCTGTACAGCATGAAAACAATTGCAACCAGGAAAAAAAATTGGTGCCAGAGGGCAGGAAACAGTAAAAGTTATTACTGGCCAACCAATCAACATAACTGTCAAGAGGGCAAGTACAGCAGATTACTGAACAGTGATTGAGTCATGACGGCTTTCTGCTAATCTGGCGGTCACTTGCAGGGTAGAGTGATTAACATTGCAAACCAGTTTAACAGGAAATGAAAGAAAGTTCTGCACAGCAGTTCTACATAGTGTAGGCCCAAATGGTTATTACTTGCAGAGGAAATTGTGGGCAGTAACAGGTCCTGTCTGACTTCTACCCCAATATGGTTGGTATTTTATTCTTAGCAACGCTACGGAATGGGATTATTGTACAATATCTCACCTGTACATCAAGACTGCATCACTGAGTGAGCCAACAGCCATGTCAGGGTAGTTATTTTCATCGAGATCTAGGTTGCCTGCAAGAGAATAGCCAAATAGAGGGACTCCAAAATCTTTCCCGTCAAGTATCTGGAAGGAAAGAGAAAAGAAATTGAGGTTAACGGTTGGAATGAATGCAAACAGGGAGGATAATTATTAGGATTTACTTAGATTAATAACATTTAAACTATATATCTCATCATCATCATCATCATCATCAGTAGTCCCTCGCAAACGAGGATGACTCTCTTCCACTTTCAGGATGAGTCTGTAGGTGGCTGTACAGACCAATGCAGCTACTGCAGGCTCCATCACACTTGGGCAGAAGGTCGTTGTGGGAAGGGGTGGATTGGGCGTTGGTGTGGCAGTGCCCTCTTTTTGCTGTTTTCACCTGGCTTTCACTTTTTCCCTGACAGCAAGTCTCGAACTGCTCAACACCTTTCCGGATGTTCCTCTTCACTTTGGACAGTTTTGGACTAGTGATTCTCAGGTGTCTGTGGGAATGCCTTGAGGGTATCACTGAAGCACTTCCTCTGTCCACCTGGGGCTTGCCTGCCGTTTTTGGAACTAAGAGTAGAGCACCTGCTTGGGGAGTCTCATGTCAGTCATGTGAACAACATGCCCAGCCCATTGCAGCTGATCAAGGGTGGTCAGTACCTCGATGCTGGGGATGTTGGCCTGGTCGAGAACACTGGTGTTGGTGCATCTTTCTTACCAGCGCTGGGAAGAAAGGATTATAGATCTAGAATAGCAATAACTGGCAAAGTGTCAGAATATGCAGCAAGCTACACAAGTGTAACTGAATAGCACTCAATACAACTGTACACATCCAAATGTTTGAAAATGCAGCACATAAACCTCAAACTGCATTAAGGCTCTTCATTCAAATATCTTAAAGGTTTTTGCTGCAAAAACTAATCTAGACCATTCATATATCCAGAAATACCAAAACAAAATGCTTCTCGTTTGCCAGTTCAAAGTGGCTTTAAGTTCAAAATCAAACCTAACAGCAAATTGAAGCAGCACAAAGTTAGGAACCTTAACATAGATTGAAATTTTGTTCTTAAATATGTGAATGTAAATCAGATATAACACCCGAGGTGGATAAATTGAATAGATCTGATAATGGATGTGGGGATTGTAATGCACAATTCATGCTGTTTGTTGATTGTAACATATACGGCACATGAACTACAGGCTGCCTATTTATGATGTAACCTACCAGTGCTAACTGTTCTGCTCATTGGCTGAGTAGATCAAAAAGGAGGTTAACATCATGAACGGCCGAGAAAACTTAAAAATCAACCAGCGCAGAGGAAACAAGGGCTAGCAGAAAACAGGGCTACAGAACAAAAAGAATGTGCAGAAATATTAAAAAGACAAACCTAAAGGTGATGTATCTGAATGCACTAGCATTCACAGTAAGATGCACATAAATCAAGCACATAAATAGTGGTAAAGGGAGTACAGTGATTGTGATTATGGACACATGCTGCAGCAAGGAATTAGCAGGGCAAATGGAGAATTACTGGCCGTTATTGCAACGGGATTGGAGTACAGGAGCATGGATGTTTTGCTGCAGCTGTGTAGGCGCATGAGGAGACCATCTGAAACACGTGTGTAATTTTGGTCTCCTTACCCAAGGGAAGATATGTTTACCATCAGGAGAGTTCAGCAATGGTTCACCAAGTTGATTCCTGCGATGACCATATGAATTGAGATTGGGCTGATTAGATCCACATTCACAGGAGTTTAGAAAAATGAGGGGATCTCACTGAAATGTATAAAGTTCTGACAGGCTGGACTGACCGAATGCAGCAGCAATGATGCTCCCTCTAGCTGTGGGGTCCAGAACAAGGGATCATGGTCTTGGGATGCAGGTGGACTATTTAGGACTAAGATGATGGATTTCTTTGTTCCAGAGTATCTGACTTTGTGGAATTCTCTACCATATAGGCGATGAGGCCAAGTCATTGAAAAGATTTTAAACTAAAAAGATAGATTTCTAGGCACTAAAAGCATCATGTGACATTGGAGACAGCAGGAGTACCGCACAGAGAAGTAATCAGCCGTGCTCGAATTGAAGGGCCAAGCAAGCTCAATGGGCTGAATGACCTCCTTTTGGTTCTTTCTTTAAAGTTTTTCTATAAATAATGGTCAATGACAAAGAGAAAGTGTAAGATGCAAGACTGTCAGTGATTAGGAACTGCAGTTGCTGTTAGTATCACACTCTGATACATTTTCCAAGCCAGATAGGGGCTGTCCAGGTTGACACCATTTTTCCCATTCCACTCTCTACTCCTTAACTGCTCATCGTACTGTTGGTGGTAAGGGCCATCTCCCCACGATGGCCAAGTTGTGCTGCATGCAGCAGGTCGGGTTCAACACCCATTTTGCTGAGGACTACAGAGCTCTTCCAGGATGTTCGAGGCAATGAAGGCTGTGTTTTAGCTAATGCTTTAGCACATTGCCTATGGAAAAGTGGTTTTGATGGTATGCATGCTGCTCACGGTGGGGTCTATGGGTCTCATACTGGAATAATCAGGCATGTAGGCACTGGATCACCTGGAGCTGCCATTTGCTTTGTCACGGAAGCTCAAATGTAGATGTTACAGCAGATTGCAACAGAATGAAGACACCCTCTACTGCATCCAGGATACTGATCTCTATGATCCACTACCAACTGGAGATTGAAAGATAGGAATCCCTATTGGTTTTGATGTAAGACAGAACTGACATGTGGAAGTGATTGGCACTTTTCATTCTGAGGAAGTCTGCAATCCTAGCAAAGCCACAGGCTTACTTCACCTGTTTTAGTCAGGCAAGAGAGAAGGAAGTGTAGGCTGCCAGACCTGCTGAGTTTCTCCAGTAATTTGTATTTGTTTCAGATTTCCAGTATCTGCAGTTCTTTGCTTTGTATTAGCTCTTTCCAACCTCAACAATTAACCTGTAAATAGGTGAACATCCTTTTAAAAGTTGTGATGTTAAGACAGGCAATATCACCAAGTTCCAAAATGGCGCTGCTGACATGAAATCGGAGTGTAGGCTGATTGACTTTATGATCTGCCTCCTTTAATTACCTCGGGTGCTCATTTGTAGTGAATACAAAAGCATATACCAATAGGATGTTTGGCAGGCAAATCCCATTTTGGGGCTCGATGGGCACCTTTTTGAGTTCAACATCACCAGTTATTCCTATTTAACAGATCTTGTATCCGTCATGATCTATGTTTGCCTTTTACAATGTAGAATAAAGTTACCATTTGAAATCTGCTGCAACTGTATGTGCTGATTAGTTTGAAACTAGGAAACAGGTAACCCTTGGATTACTGACTAAAAGACTGAAATCTTCTCTAGGCTGATTCAAATGACCAATATAATTCCCCAAAAGGAGACTTCTGACCACTAAACAATCTATTAGATAAGATTGAAGTCATCTATTCCCATCCTAAAGCACTCAAATATACTATCAAAGCTATGAGCCCTGACTGGTACCTGATTCTTGCTTCTGCTTCACGACCACCTCTTTCAGCTCTGCTGAAACAAACTGGCCAAACTATATTTTTCAGAATGACACTAGATTAAACAGCTATTCTTGTAAAATTGAAAGGATAGCCAATCCTTTACAATGCAAAGACTCTGACAATACAATGTAATTCTCTGGTCAATTCAAAATTAATACCTTAGATTTCAGGTCACCTTCATCCTTTATTATATGCTAGAAGTTAATACTGCTGTTAGAATACTTCAATACTTCTCCTTAGTATCTCTGGGCTCTGAGTGTTTACAAAGACAGTATGCCAGAGGCTAAGTAAGTTTATCCCTAAGTAAAGCTCTTCCATTCTGTAACATTTAGTTACATCTATCCATTGCAGCTTACTAAATATAGCTATCCAGTGTGGGGTCTCTTTTTACATGCTGCTTCTAATCTGATATCTTCTCTCAATCTCTCTTACTGATTTATCAGACTCACATCATCATCAGTTACATAACTCATTATACAATGGTGAGATTCTTGCACATTTTATAGTTTACACAGCCAAACTGCCTGGAATTAGTTGTTGGCTTTGCTGTTCTAAAAGGGATTGTTTGGCCTTTTATTTTGTACTCTTATAAGTAGCACAAAAAGTGTTAACACACAACTTAAAACTTCAATATACTAAAAGGACATGTTTGCCAAAGTTTTTTGCATAATTCTGTAAATAGATTTCAAACTGTTTTTCCGATTAATAACAAACCTTTATGTACACATTATAAAACATTTTTGGCAGTACAGACTGGTTGGGCCCAAGGACCTCTTCTGTACTGTATGATTCTATGATCTACAAATGTGAAACCTTGGTGAGAGTTTTACCTGAGAGGGTTCTGTATTTATCCCAGAACGAGATCCATGGTATATGTAGACTTTACCATTTTCCTCATAAGGTGCTCCAATAGCAATATCTAAAGAAGGATACAAAGAATGGGTGACTTCTTTACAAATACAGATTAATAATAACAACAGCAGATATTTGTTGACACTGCTCATAATAAATTGAAGGATACACTGCACTATAAGAATAATATCTATATTTAGTGGGTGTCATCATTTTCAATGATTAAATAAGTTAAGTTCAATTTATACTGGTGTTTTGAAATCTGCAATTGTCCATTATTTCATGAAAATTTTCAATCAATAATCCCTACCTCATCTGCTTGTGACTGTTTGAGGGAATAAAATTAAAATTGAGAATACACATCATGGTGGACTTAGTATTATCCCTAAACTTTCATGCATCACCTGAGGAATATGTGCTGTTAATTTGGAAGCTGTTAACAAAAGGTCCAGGAAACATTCTGGGACCAAAAACTACTAGATTTTGCTACTAGGTTCCAGAAGCTCATTTTGAGTCAGAAGCTCTGTCCAGCCCAACTAAACTTACCTGTATTTGAGAAAGAGGACTACATGGCTAGGAGGTTCCTTGATCCCACTTAGCAGATGAGTAGAAGCAAAGACTGTAGGATCCAGGAACATGACTCTGTCTGGACCACTGGAAGTTCAAGAATATTTACAAATTTTTGGCCCATTTATAAAGATGGTCAATGGTAACTCTTCTTGGCTCCTTGAGGGCCAAGTCAAGTCTGCTTCTTCCCATGCTACATGCCCATTTATGCCTTTTTTTTCAAAGTACTCTCTTGCTAGCTGTGAGTATTTGCACGTGTAGCAGGGTGGTGTTCAGCCTCATGCCAGTTAACATCATTGTTTAGTATTGTTTAGCTAAATAAAGGGCAATTCATTTTTGATTTTTGATTGCGCTCTCTTGATCAAATAGACAATAATCTGATTTATGGATTGTATTACCTTCGAGTTTCCACCTAATTATCATTCCATTGAAAATAATAGAACAAAAATGTGGCAGTTTCTCTGAAGGACATACAAATGCCAGACAGTGTTTGCCTCAGTTTAATATGCCTTCTGAAATTTGAACAGAATTTAGGACAGAGTACTTACAATTTGAACATTACTGATTACTTATTTATGGTAATAAGGGCTCATGTTTTTCCCTAATTCTTCCACAAAACTACTTGGTCGAACATTTAATTGAATAATGCTTTTGAAATTTGTCCACTAACTTTGTTCCAATAAAGTTGGTTAAAAAAACTAATAGATTTTCTGAGAACACAGTGGAGAAATATTGTCTCATTTCACTTGCTGTAAATACTACACATGTATTTTGAGAAGTTGTTCATATTACAGAATATAGCTTTTGAGAAAACACAATCAAAGCCCAGGCTTTCAGGAAAGGCTGAGAACTTTAAGCCATTAAAACAAAAATCAACTGATAAAATTGTGAAAGAAGTAGTTTTGATATTTTACTTTGCTTAAAATCTTTGTACATTAGAATTTTGGTTATTTACAAAATAAATGGTAGGCTATATTTTAAGAAACATTTTCAGTGATATGATCGTTATCACACTGTGTTTCAATGAACCTTAAGTATTTACATTGTTTTTTCATTATAGGATTATTAAAGAAACCCAAAATAAATGTTTACATAGGACATTTCTAACAAAAATGTTCATGTTAAAGAGTTTATTAACAGTAACATTTGAGGCAGAAATTGCAAACCATATTTCATATTGGGTGTTATCAGGCTATCTGCAATTTAATATAATAAGGATATAAATTCTCAGCTTATTTAAATATAAATTATTTTTTCAGTTTTTAACCAATTACAATCTTACCTGGATACCCATCCTGGTTAATGTCACCTATATTCTCAACAGCCAGTCCAAACATGGAATCTTTGGTCCCATTTAAACGAATGGGCTTTATGTTCTTCCAATTTCCTCCTTGATTAATGTAAACATAAGCAGCACCACCAATTCCTGTTTCTCTGTCAAAGAACTGTGGGGATCCTACCACAAGATCCAACCAGCTGGGAAAAAAACAAACATTCTCACTTAAAGTGCAGAAACAAAATGTAGACTTTTTTGACAATTACTCCATCACACCATCCACCACAATAGGAATGCACACATCTATACAACTGAATTTAACTATTTCAGTTTTACATATTCAGGTGTTCTAACTCCCACCATTGTTATCGTTAGCTGTCATCATGCCTTAAATAAATGTGGAAAAAGTAAAATGATGGAGGGATGAATATTCAGAAATTATGTGACACTTACACAATTTTAAATTTGTATTCCAGAGATTTAACTAAAAAAGTAAATGATCTGGAAATGCATACTTAAAAATAGTGATGGGAAGTCAGCAAGAAACGGAAAGAGTGAGCTTGAGATAAAACAAAAATTGCAAGTGCGAGCTCACAGATAGGCAAGTAAGATGTTGGTGAGCTTTTCACTTTACTTGTTTTTCACACTGGGGCACAGCGGACTGTGGGGATCCCTGAGGATCAGTACTTGGACCGCTACTTTCTGGAGGACTGGAAAGAAAAGCTGCTTCCATTATTTGATGGTAGAAGGAGTAAGGGACATGGATTCAAGGTGCTGGACAAGAGAGATGCAGAGGGAGAAGCTTATGACCTGAAAATCCCTGCCTCCAAGGGTGTTGGAAGTAGAAATTGTCAATGATTTCAAAACAAAATTAGAAGCACACTTGAGGGATATAAATCTACAGGGTTACAGGGATAGAGAACAGCAACAAGATGGAATGAATTGCTCTACAGAGAGCTGGCATAAACTTGATGGCCCAAATGCTCTCTTATGACTCTCTGGATCAACGTGCAGAAAGAATATGGTTCACCAGACTATTAAATTTACACAGCAGAGAAATAGATTATCTTAGGATCTTGTGGCACAGTGGTAGCCTCTCTACCTCTGGACCAGAAGACCCATGTTCAGGACCCACCTACCATGGAGGTGTGTCATCACATGTCCAAATAGGTTGATTAACAAATAAATAATAATTAGAAAACAGACTGTTTGGTCTTTTGGGTATTTTCTATCCTCCTGAATCATCCAATCTAATGCTGATCTCCAGGTTATTCCCTATTTTCTGTATTCCACATTTTCAAGTGACTATCCAATCCCCCCATAAACATTTTTACTATATTAAATTTTCAGTCACTAGCATGAAGTGCAGTGGTTGTCTTTAATGCAGTGAACAACAATAGAAAATAACTGTTTATGCCATCAGACATTTCTGGTAATCCTTACTTCACTTACTCTCTGTCACCTGAGTAAATGCCAGAGTGGCACTGAAAGAAATCTCTAACGTTGTCTTTAACTCCCTCTTATACTTAGAGACCCTCCTGAAAACCCAACTGTGTGAATAAAGATTTGGTAACTCTCTTAACATCAGTGTCTGCATTTCAGATTCTCCTCTTGTGGTCTTTCTCGGTGCCATGGAACAGTGTTTGCTTTTACACTTAAGGTGCTACATGAAAGTTATGAAACTTTTTGTCAGCAGAAAATCTGTGACACAGAGGTGATTTGGTTCTGAATCATATGAGAACATGCCACAACTGCATGCCCTATGTCACTGAGGGAGGCCTGCATTGCAAAGACAGTACCTGAAGATTGGAATTCTGGATGTTATTTTCTGGGAATTTATGCGTTAGTGAATCTGTACAAAATTGAGTAAAGAGTAATAATGCAATGCTTTGATGTAAGCATTCTCAAAATGTAATATTTTGTCCAGATAAAAGGCAGGAATCCAGGTAGTACTCCGAGTGCACTGCTCTTCCCAAATTGCACTCTTCTATTTTTTCTTTATTCATCTGTGGAAAGTGGGTGTGACTGGCAAGTTGAGGATTTTGTTGCTCATCTCTGATTGCCTTTGAACAGGGGACTTACATTTCAGGGGGCAGTTAAGAGGCAACCAAATTGTATAGTTCTGGAATCACATGCAAGTCAGACCAGGTATGGGTGACAGGTTTCCTTCCCTAAAGAACTTAAACAACAATCAACATTATCAGGGTCACACTTCCTGGGATTAACACTATATTTCAGATTTAATAATTTACTATAAATTCCACCAGCTACCATTTCTTCTTTCTTCCATCATTTTCAGATAGCAGGCAGTTATGATATACACCCCTCACCCCCTCTAGACACAACTTTTGCTTATTACATCACTATTCCCTTTGGCCTCGCACCATTATCCTTTGGTCACTTCATTTTGCCTTGCCTCCACCCTATCATGAATCTTCACTTTTGTCTTTTTCCCATCCTACCCTGTTTCATGTGCTCAAAGTCAATCACACTTCTAACTGTGAAAAGGTACAGAACCGAAATGTAAACTCTGTTTCCTTCTCCACAGATGCTGCTGGAAATTTTAGCATTTTTTTCTATTTATTAGAACTGATTAGTTGAGTTGGAAAATTTCAGCTCAAAGTTTGTCAGAAAACATTGGAGTGGTCCTGTCTAGTTTCCTTCATTACAATAATGACCACAATTCAAACATACTTCATGGGATGCAAAACATCTTGGCATTCCCCAACGTTGTGAACAGCACTTTGAACATGCTACTTCTTTCTTTCTGTCTGTCTACAGCAAAAGCTTTCTAAAATGTGGTAGATCAGTGGTGCTGTGATTAATGAAAATATTAAAAGGCTGGTGTGGTAACCTTAGTTCAACAAATACTGAATTGTACTTTCCTGTCTAAAACCAGCATCTGTGCTAACATGTAATTCCACATCAAAGGCACTGGGTGGCACTCTAGCATGAAGTCTCAAATTGAAGATAAAGGCAAGCGCTTAAATTAAACTAAGAATAATTTGTGCATTGTTATTCTTCACATTTCATAGAATGGTTACAGTAAAAAAGTGACTATCCTGCCTGTCTTGTCAGAGTTGGAACTCTATAGGAGCAACTTAGTCCCACATCCACCTTGCAATTTTTTTCTCCTTCAGATAATTATCAAATTCTCTTTTGAAACCCATGTTTATTGCGCATTCCGATCCAAACCAGCTTTGATTCTTTTACTATTTACTATCAATCTGTTCACTAGTCCTTGACTCTGCTGTCAGTGCTAACTGTCCCTATCTATTCTGTCCAGACCCCTCATGGTTGTGGAGCACCTTGAACAAATCTCAACATTTTTTTTCCCTGAAGAGCAGTCCCAACTTTTCTATTACATCTACGTAGCTGGAGGCCAACATTCTTGGAGCTATTCTCTTAAGACTTTTCTTTAATCTCCGTGGTTTAAATTTTTCTGATTGTATGAAATGTGGAATTCGTGTCCTTATCAGTTTGCCCTGACAAGTGCAAGATGAAAAGCTACAATAGCACGTCTCTCATTTCAACAATATTCGAATTTTTACTCAGGAAGAAATTGTGATGCCCCTAGCAGAGATATTCATATCATCTACATCCATGGGCGAGGTGCAGGAGGGCTGGAGGGTTGCTAATGAAGTGCCTTTATTTAAGGAAGACTGTAAGAAGAAGCCTGGGAACTATAGGCTAGTGAGTCTGACATGATGCTTAGTAAATTGTTCGAGGGGATTCTGAGAGACAGGATTTTTCTGCATTTGGAGCATCAAGGCCTGATTAGGATGGTCAACATGCAAGGGAAATTATGTCTCACAAACTTGGTTTGAGCACTTTTGAGGTCGTAACCAAAAAGACTGACTAGGGCAGTGCAGTCGACATTGTCTACACGGACTTTAGTAAAGCCTTTGACAAAGTTCCTCCTGATGGACTAATTAGTAAAGTTAGATCACATGGGATTCAGGGAAAGCTTGCCAACTTGATAAAAACTTGGCTTGACAGTAGGAGACAGACATTGGTGGTGGAGGGTTGTTTCTCGACATGGAGGCCTGTGACCAGCGGTGTTCCACAGGGATTGGTGCTGGGTTCATTTTTGTTTATCATTTATATAAAGGATCTGGATGAGAATTTAGGAGGCATGGTTAGTAAGTTTGCAGATGACACCAAAATTGGTGGTGTAGTGGCCAGTGAAGAAGTTTATCTAAGATTACAAAGAGATCTTGATCAATTGGGCCAGTGGGCTGAGGGGTGGCTGATGGAGTTTAATTTGGACACATGAAAGGTATTGCATTTGGTAAAACAAGGGTAGGACTTAATACAGTAAATGGTAGGGACCTGGGTAGTGTTGGCAAACAGATCAAGGGGATTCAGTTACATAGTTCTTTGGAAGTTGCATCACAGGTAGACAGGATGGTTAAGAAGGCGTTCAGTGTGCTTGCCTTCATTGGTCAGACATTTGAGTATAGGAATTGGGACTTCATGTTGAGGTTGTACAGGATGTTGGTGAGGCCACTTTGAGTACTGTCTACAGTTCCGGTCGTCCTGCAATATGAAGGATATTATTAAATTGGAGAGAGTTTGGAGAAGATATACCAGGATGTTGCCAGGACTGGAGGGTTTGAGTTATAAGAAGAGGATGAATAGGCTAGGACTTTTTTCATTGGATGTAGGAGGTTGACGGGTGACCTTATACAGATTTGTAAAATCATGATGGGCATAGATAAAGTGAAGAGCAATGATCTTTCCCCTATGGTGCGGGAGTTCAAAGCTGGGGGAATTTTTTAAGGTGAGAGGAGAAAGATTTAAGAGAGACCTGAGGAGCAATTTTTTCACACAGGGGATGGTTCATATGTGGAATGAACTGTGAGAGGAAGTTGTGGATGCAGGTACAGTTACCACATTGAAAAGACATTTGAATTAGTACATCAATAATAAAGGTTTAGAGGGATATGGGCCAAATGCAGTCAAGTGGGACTAGTTTAAGTTTGGGAAACTTGGTCAACATGGACAAGTTGGACCAAGGGGTCTGTTTCCATGTTGTATGACTCTATGACAAATGATTGCTTTTGAATATAGTTTTGTATTTTCCTGGACCTGATGTTTATGCTGGAAACTAGTTCACTAGTTTTGACTAGATGTTGGGAACAAAGCAAATTTAAGAGGCCTGGATTTTCGTCTGCTGTAGATCAAGTTAAAGTTATTAACAGTGAAAACAAAAATTCCTACAACTGAAAAATAGTCTTCAAATTTACCCACCCTCTTTCCAGGCAAGGGTTCAGATACCCAATCACGAGTGGTAAACCAAATTTAAAATGATGATCGATATACAGCAAGAAAGAAACTGGATGATTTCTCTCCTGGCTTGGTGAAGTATATTCCACGTCAAGGGCTGAAGATTGAGGTCAGTACTTGTGGGCAGCAGTGAGGAGATGGCTAATGGCTCTACAGGAGAGAATAAACTCATAGTGGCCCCCTTTTCATCTCTTACAAAAGAAGGCAGGCTTGCCTCATGTACTTTTGTTTTTAAAAGAAATATTTTGAACAATGTTGTCAATTTAATGCTATTCCCTCTTCTATTTTATCATTGTAGTACCACGCATTTTTTAAAAACAAACTGGAAAATTCATTTACTTGCAGAAGTAACGTCAGAACAACTGGAGGTGCTCAGTCCACAGAATGACTAGATATTTCCTGAACTTTTAGCATTCTAAATAGGTATGTGCCTCCTCACCTGTCTTGATTAAGATCCACCACAGCAATATCATATCCAAAAGAGGACGCCAACCCTTCACCATCCAGAACATGTTCAGTCATTAGGTTTCTTGTCCGTTTTTCTATCTTTAGGAAAACAACTGCTCCAGCATGGTTGGCTCTTGGTGCACCTGATACAAAGGTCAATGTGTCCTTCGATGTGATTCCCTTGCCCGAGTCCAGAGAAAAGCCTAACACAAAACAATAGGATCAGACTGCATACTTAATCAAATAAACAGCCATAGATAAATCGATAAAGTAAATACCTTACAGAAAGCAAGTGTTTGGATTAGATTCAGAGGAGTTTCAGAGCTTAATATTTGATTCCTGATCAGACTGGGAAAGAAACTGGGCTCGACATCTACCTTTAACTGTACAAGTGCTACCTTTTACTCAGAAGTACATACAAACACTGTCATATGTGCTCACCCCCAGCATCTCAATGTATCTATTTACTTGAGTCTGTCAGCACAAATTTTTTCCAATACAGTTTTATTATGGATTTAGAAACTAAGCACAGCGTGAGATTTGCACACCCTATATTGTAGGGTCACAAAAGGGAGGATTAATGGTTAATTATAGAAATTCCTCTAACGTGAATTGCAGATACACAAAATCTTAACAGCACAGGAGACTATTTAGTCCCATATCCGTGAATGAGCTACCAATTAGCCCCATGTGCCTGCCCTCTCTCCAGATCATTTGTATTGCTTTTTGTTAAAAAAGTATCTATTCCTTTCTCTTATAAAATTATTAATACCTACCTAAATAGCTGTTAGCAGGGACAGGTATCAATTTTTCGTCACGTTTGCTTTCATCACCCACTTCATAGGGTCCATCAAAGTCAATCTCATCAATATTTTTGCTTTCTTCCACATGTATTATTCCTGAGGGAACAAACAGTTAACTGGCATAATTAGCATCTTTCTGCAGAACTGGAAGCAGGTTACCTCACATTGCCATCCTATCCCAAGGTACAAAAATGAGATCAACAATTCCACTCTATCTACAGTTACAATTATTTTGGTCACACGATTAAATATTTTAAATATTCGTTAAGTTGTTTATGTAGTTGGATAGTTTTCCAAATTCCAAGAAGAAAATTAATCATGTGCAATCAATGGAAGCACTGTACAATGCAATTATACCCCATATCCCAATTCTTTCACAATATAACTACAGTAACAATTAGATTTTTCACTTTTAGATAGTGGTATGAATTGACAAATGGATAGGAACTACATTTTTCATCTATTTTGTCAATGATATTGGGAGCCATACATCTGCATGTTAATGTTCAACAACTTTTAGTAAAATGTATACCAAGATAATGTTTTGCCAAAGCCGTTGCCTTTCGTCTTGCACTCATCAGGACAAGACAAAAAAACTTTGGCAAAAAAAAAGGTCTTCTTTCAGCAACACTTAGACAAACATTGCTTCCAAATCCCATTCCTGAAGCAGATTTTTAGTCCCTAACTTATATACACAAAGTACTGAACATGTGAGTGAGCTCCTACTACAGGATTGCTTTGCCTGTGCTACAATAGCTGCACTTAATAAAACGTAGATATTATCACCCATGAGGAAAGCTTTTCACACATACTTGCCTGAACATGGGGCCTGAAGGAACAGGAGAGCCTATCCCCATATTTAATTGAAGATATACATTCAGATAAATTGCCTGTAAACGATCATCTGTTAAACTTTCAGCTGGTCCTATCAAACTGCCTGATTTATCTAAGAAGTAGTGTAGGATTCTGGTTTTATTATTGAATCTTAAAATAGCTACAGCAGAGAAGGTGCCTATTTACCCTGTGAAGTCCGACATCTTCGACATCTCCCTCCTACAAGCCGAAGTCCCCACCTGCTTCAAGAAGACCACTATCATCCCCGTACCCAAGAAAGCACACGCAGTGTGCCTTAATAACTCCGCCCAGTGGCTCAGACCTCAATCATGAAATGTTGCGAGAGGCTGGTCATGGCCCTCTGCAACTGGATCCTCAGCTTTCTGACCCACTGACCGCAATCAGTGAGGATAAGTAACCGCACCTCCTCCACAATAACACTCAACACTAGAGCCCCACAAAGATGCATCCTCAGGTCCCTACTGTACTCCCTGTACACCTACAACTGTGTTGCCAAATTCCAAATGAATGCCATCTACAAGTTCACTGACAACACCAATGTAGTCGGACAGATATCTAACAACAACGAGTCAAAATACAGAAGGGAGATAGAGGGATTGGTGATGTGGTTCAATGAAAACAATCTGTCTCTCAAAGTGGGCAAAACTAAAGAACTGATCATTGACTCTGAAAGAAAGGAGGAGAACATGCCTCCATCTACACCAACAGAACTGAGGCTAAGGTTAAGAGGATGGAGAGTGTCAAGTTCCTCAGAATCACTATAACCGACAACCTGTCCTGGACTTCCCATGTAGATGCGACAAACAAGAAGGCACAACAACGCCTCTTCTTTTCTCAGGTGGCTCAGGAAATTTGGCATGTCCACAAGGTCCCTCACCAACTTCTACAGATGCACATTGAAAACATACTGTCCAGGTGCATACTGGCCTGGTATGGCAGCTGCTCTGCCCAGGACCATAAGAAACTACAGAAAGTGGTGTGCACAGCCCAGACCATCACGGGAGCCCACCTTCCATCCATGGACTCCACTTACATGACTCGCTGCCCCCAGAAAGGCTTCCAACATCAAAGACCCAACCCACCCAGGTAATGATCTCCTATAACCTCTTCTGTCAGGCAGAAGATACAGAAGCCCAAACACATGCATGAGCAGGTTCAGGAACAGCTTCTACCTGGTCATTATTAGACTGATGAGTGGATTTTTTGGACTCAAGTAATGCTCTCTGACTAAGTATTTTTGGTCTGTACACCCTTGCTTACTCTGATCTGCTTGTTCTGCTCATAAACAAAGCTTTTCACTGCACTTTGGTATACGTGACAATAAATCAATCAATCAAGTCCATGCTTGGGCTCTGAAAGAGTTACTCAGTTTGACCCATTCCCTTGCCTTTACTAAATCACTTCAATTTATTATCCAATTCCCCTTTGAAAGTCCCAACTGAACTTGCCTTTGTCACATCTCTGGATAGTACGCTCCCGCTCCCACATACCTGCTGTATTTCAAAAAAAGCTTTCCTTCACGTTGCCTCCAGTTCTTTTGTCAATCATCTTAAATGCAGAAATACTATTCAACAGGGATGGGGAGCTTACCCAGTACCATGAGCCCATGAAACTTCCCTTTGGGTTCATCACAGTGATATGCAACATCTGGAACTTGCCAGCACTGCAAATTGGACATATTCAGTTGCATCTGGTGTATCCAGATTACAAATCCCCCACCATCTCAACACATCCCGCCTCCCCCAGACCCAGAATGTAATGCAAATCTATGAAACTTTTCCTTCCATGCTATCTACAGTTTTTAATGGCTAATTCCCAACATCTGTATCATCTTAAAACAAGATGAAAGAAAACTTACATTTTTTTTAAAATTACAAGTTACCTTTCCAGTTGTAAGCACCTGGTGCTCCATATATAAAATAATTACTGTCGTTGGTGAAAGCACTAGCTACACCTTGCTGACAAATACCAAATTTTTCATGACCCCGAAGTCGCCCAACACAAAGTTTCACATTTTTATCAGTTTCATTTTCGCGGAAAACGAGATCCTCGCTCAAAATATAGCATTGTCCAGTCACATCGCGAGCCTCGTCTGGTTTATTCACATATCGCCTTAGCTCATATCGATGAGCACAAACCTGAAATTAATAAAATATAATCTGTTTTTAGTACTAGGCATTACCTGATATTAGCAATTTCCTTTTTGTTAATCTGGTTAGCCCACCATTAAATAACATCCTGTTCCAGGCTAAACTATTTAAATATTTTTCTTGTTCTAATCTTGTTACATGACAACATCAAGAGTTAAATGTTTCACAAACATATCATAAGCAAAAAAGAGAATTTCAGGTAAAGTCAGTACAGAAATCTTCTTCAAGTGTCTTCAGTTCACATCAGAAAAAGTAAGGGATGATGCCAACACTGTAATTACACTCGACATTTGTTCTCCGAACTCGACTTTATTACTGCCTCCCAGCTGAAAGGCTCTGGGGTAAAATTACTATGTAGTTAGCACACTTTCTCCATGCTGACTGGAAGCTTATATATTTTACAAAGTACCATATAGAAAAAGAGTTCAAAAAACTTACCATGACCTTTCCACCTGGTCCCTGACTTTTCACAGAAACACCCATCCATTGATTTTCTTTACTCTCCTGTGTCAAGTCAGCTACAAGTAAGTAAAAATATATTGATCAGGATGCAAATACATTGAAGATTTTCATTAACCATTTTTAATATATGACAAGAAGCAGCTCAGTACAATTCCCCCAGCTCGGTCTTTGTTTCTTGCAGAAAACAAAGGTTAGGGAGAGCAGACCGTGAGAGTGTCACTCCCCAGTGGAATTTCACAATGGTCGTTAATGATTCTAGCTTTAAAACCGCTTCACAAAAAAACAAATGGTTGGCTAATATTCGTTTGATGCACATGCTTTTAATACAATAGAAGTTACAAAGGTGAGAAAAGAAATTTACAGAACATAATAGCATTAAAGAAGTAAATAGATCTCTATTTGGTTGACAGTAAAATACTGCAAATGTTGGAAGTCTGAAATAAAAACAGAAAACAGCAAGTCTGGCAGCACTTGTGAGGAGAGAGTTAACTTTTCAAATCCAGTATGACGCTTTTTTGGAACTGGAGTCATATTAGACTAAACATTAACTTGGTTTCTATATTCGTTTATTTCAGATCTTTGCCCTAATAGAAATAGCAAGACATCTGGATATAAATTGTCCCATTGGGAACACCCAGCATGGGTTCATGAAGGGTAGGTCATGTTTAACTAATTTGGTGGAATTCCTTGAGGACATTACTTGCATGGTGGACAATGGGGAACCTGTGGATATAGTGTATCTGGATTTCCAGAAGGCATTTGACAAGGTGCCACACCAAAAGCTGCTACACAAGATAAAGTTGCACGGTATTACAGGTAATGTATTGGCATGGATAGAGGATTGGTTGACCAGTAAAAAACAAAGAGTAGGGGTAAATGGGTGTTTTTCTGGTTGGCGGTCAGTGGCTAGTGGTGTGCCTCAGGGATCAGTGTTGGGACCGCAATTGTTTACAATTTACATAGATGATTTGGAGTTGGGGACTAAGTGTGGTGTGTCAAAATTTGCAGATGACACTAAGGTGAGTGGTAGAGCAAAGTGTGCAGAAGACACTGAAAGTCTGCAGAGGGATATAGATAGTCTAAGAGAGAGGGCAAAGGTCTGGCAGATGGAATACAATGTTGATAAGTGTGAGGTCATCCAGTGTGGTAAGAATAACAGCAAAATGGACTACGTTTTAAATGGTAAAAAATTGCAGCACGCTGCTGTGCAGAGGGACTTGGCTGTCCTTGTGCATGAATCGCTGAAGGTGGGATTGCAGTGCAGCAGGTAATTAAAAAGGCAAATGGAATTTTGTCTGCCATTGCTCGAGGGATGGAGTTTAAAAACAGGGAGGCTATGCTGCAGCTGTATAGGGTCCTGGTGAGGCCACACCTGGAGTACTGTGTGCAGTTTTGGTCTCCTAACTTGAGAAGAGATATACTAGCACTGGAGGGGGTGCAGAGGAGATTCACTTGGTTGATTCCAGAGTTGAGAGAGTTGGATTATGAGGAGAGACTGAGTAGACTGGGATTATACTCATTGGAATTCAGAAGAATGAGGAGAGATCTTATAGAAACATTAAGATTATGAAGGGAATAAATAAAGTGGAGGCAGGGAGGTTGTTTCCGCTAGCAGGTGAAACTAGGACTAGAGGGCATATCCTCAAAATAAAAGGAAGCAAATGTAGGACTGAGGTCAGGAGGAACTTCTTCACCCAAAGGGTTGTGAATCTGTGGAATTCCTGCCCAGCGAAGTCGTTGAAGCTACCTCACTGAATGTGTTTGAGGCAAGGCTAGATAAATTTTTGAACAGTAAAGGAATTAAGGGTTATGGTGAGTGGGCGGGTAAGTGGAGCTGAGTCTCAAAGATCAGCCATGATCTTATTAAATGGCGGGGCAGGCTCGAGGGGCCAGATGGCCTACTTCTGCTCCTAGTTCTTACGTTCTTATGTAACTTCTAGGACAGAGGAAAGCAGAGACTGATATAAAAACAGAATTGCTGGAAAAACTCAGGAGGTCTGGCAGCATCTGTGGAGAGACAGAAGCAGAGTTAATGTTTTGAGTTCAAAGGCTCTTCTCCAGAACTGTGGACTTGGAATTGCTAATCCCATTTCTCTTTCCAACAATTTTCTTTGCTTTATTTTAGGATTCATGGTATTTTGTTTTTATTCAGCTGATACTGATAATACTTTAGTGCCAGAAGTACGAATGAAATAAGAAAGATAGCTAGAAAAGGATAAATGATATTCAAAACCCAGTAATGGTCAATATTGAGAATGCTGTAGTTAGCTACCGAGGAATATGTCTGTACACACTGAAGGCATAGTATATGCACAGATGGATTGCAGATAGATATGTGTGCCAGGAAGAATTCTGAAGCATATAAATTGATGGCAAACATTATCTTCAGACCTACTGGCAAAATTGTGATGCAACACGTTAGAGACTGCTCGATAAGATAATCCTTGACCTCTCAGTCCTTGCAAACTGCTGCTCGATTTCTAAATTCCATTTTCTCTCCTGAGTACTTGATCATGTCACTTCCTTCCAAATCCATGCCCATGTTTCGCATCCAATCACAGATTGCATCTCTCCCATGCTGGCTGCTCCAGCTCCTCCAATCATTTCCCCTCTCTTTTACTCTTGCTCATTATCATTTATTATTTTGTGCTGGATTATTTTAGAATTTTATTTAGATATTATATCAAAATACCAAAAATATATATATATTGTAGGTATTTCTAAATAAAATTCTAAAATAATCCAACACAAATACTAAACGGTAATATTATTAAATGACTGCATCACCTTAGGAAGTAATTAAGACATTGAAAAAGGAGCCACTGGAATGAAAAAATCCTCAAAGAGCTCCAAAACAAAAATTTGCCTCCCGCTCAGTAGTGCATTGGGATGACTTATATTTGTCTAGTTCCTTTAATATAAGTGTTATTGTAACCTTGTGATACTTAATCATAACAGTCAGACATACTACCTACTGTTCTTCAATCCAGACTGAGGTTCAATTTGCTCTGCCTACATGAGGTGTGAAGGGTGATAGCTATGGTAAATAACTTGCGTTTCTGCAGTACTTTTCATGGCCACTTGATATCTCCAAGTACTTTACCATAATAAGTACTGAAGCATAATCACTGTTATAATGTAAGAGGAAACGTTGTTAATGGTGTAACTTAACTTGTGGCTTTATCTCCAGCTCCTCCAAGAAGCACAAAGAGGGATTTCCTTATGAATTCCCAATAAAAAGTGAAAACTGTATATTAATTATTACATAAAACCTAAAAATCCAAAAATTACATTAGAATGCATTCAAGTTATGAGTACCTCTGATGATGAGGGACAATGTGCAACAGGGCACATTCTTGTCCATCCTGGGCCTGAAAACATGAGGAGAGAATGTCAGCTTCTACCCTGGCCTGACATGATGGCTTCTCTAATCTTCTTCTGAAGGCTACACATAAGGTGAACGGCAGGTGTCTTTTTCATTGGGTGGGGATTTCAAGACTAAGGGGAAGATTTTTAAGGTGAGAGGGGGAAGATTTAAAAAAAAAGACATGAGGTGCAATTTCTTTTCCCCCTACAAACAGTGGTTCATGTATAGAATGAATTTCTAAAGAAAGCGGTGGATGTGGGTACAGTTACAACATTTAAAAGACATTTGGATAAGCACATGAATAAGAAATGTTTGGAGGGATACGGGCCATATGCAGGTGGGTGAGACTAGCTTAGTTTGGGTTTACGGTTGGCATGGACTGGTTGGACCAAAAGATCTGTTTCCATGCCGTATGACTCCATGACTAAATGAGTACGCTAACAAGGTGGAGAACAGCAGCTCAAAAACAATACTTAATTTACATTCTTAACCACTGCATCATTATACACAATAACACAGGGGGTATTTCGCCCATCTTGCCTGCTCCAGTTCTTTGAAAGAGTTGTCCAATTCAGTACATTCCCTCACTTTTTCACCATAATCCTGCCAGTCAGTTCTCCATTCATGTTTACAACTGGGATTTGGGATATTTGCCTGCAATGTGTAAAGATATGCATGCTGCCAGTAGCTATTACTCCCACTCGTGATCATATTCAACTTGCATACCTACAAATTTTGAACAAAACCATCTTGCACATATTCTACACCTGATGTAAAGTGGGTAGGTAGCAAATGATATCTGCGAAAATTTTTAAAAATCAGCATTGCAGGTTTCCACCAATACCTTCAGCCCAAATATTAACTTGACTCAAACTGGTCCTGGTATAAAGCACTGGGGAATTCTGACTG
Organism: Rhincodon typus; assembly: GCF_021869965.1. NCBI lineage: Eukaryota > Metazoa > Chordata > Chondrichthyes > Orectolobiformes > Rhincodontidae > Rhincodon > Rhincodon typus. The sequence continues at coordinate 45,122,382 of NC_063338.1, forward strand.
GAAAAGTGCCTTTGTTTTGACCAGAGAAATAAAGAATCACAGATCAGAGAGAGATAATACAGTGTGGAGCTGGAGGAACACAGCAGACCAGGCAGCATCAGAGGAACAGGAAAGTTGATGTTTCGGGTCGGGGCATTTCTGAAGAAGGGTCCCGACCCGAAACGTCAACTTTCCTACTCCTCTGATGCTGCCTGGCCTGCTGTGTTCCTCCAGCTCCACACCGTGTTATCTCTGACTCCAGCATCTGCAGTTCTTGCTATCACAGATCAGAGAGATACTGGTTTTGCACTAATTTGTGCAGCAAATAATTCACAGTTAATTTTGCTTTCCAGGCCAAAGATTCTGATCAACCTAACTAAAATGAAGGCGTATTTAAGTTTCATGTACATTTATTTCTAATTCAGATTGTAATGAGTGAGCTTATCAGACAGGTTGACTTAACTAAGAGATCTCATCAAATCTGGTAAAGATAGCGGGCAGAACCATCCAACAGTAACAGCAGTGAATGTTGAGATGTTTGGATTAGTTGCATACTGAAAACGTATGGTTGAAATGCCCTCAAATATTGTGCATGCAATTCACAAACAAAGCAATGAGCTTTTAGAGTTCACCATGATACACTAGATGGTAACATCAGTGCTGTACTAAGTTAAGTGAATGATCTATAGCACATGGTTCACACTAACTGGTTCAGCTTGCTAATCCTGTCGTCCATATTCTCTCCCTCTCTCTCTCTCTCACACACACACACACACTCACACACACTCACACACACTCACACACACTCACACAC
>NC_063338.1:45123184-45128867 GCF_021869965.1 Rhincodon typus
CACACACACTCACACACACTCACACACACTCACACACACTCACACACACTCACACACACTCACACACACACAGCTTCTTCTTGTATTCTTTTATTCTGTTCCATTCACTACCTATCTAACCTTTTTCTAAATATGCTACAATTGTTAACTCTGGTGATGCATTCTATAGGCTCACAACCATCTATATTTAAAAAGAAATCTTTCTGCAAAATGTCCTAAAGCTTACATTTGATCCTATATTCGATGCTCCCTATCAATCTAAATGTCCTAGTAATATCTCTTACGCCATGGCAAGCCATATATTCCCATGCAGGCTATGCATAAGTCAGTCTCTTTAGGTTACTTTGTGTTTCTGGCCATTTCACAGGATCCAAGTTAAAAGAAATTACCCACATATAATCAAAATAAATTAGCAGATGATATGTATCTTTTCAATTACTGAAAACTGCTTCACTATAAAATAAATCAGTCTGTTCCCTTCTCCCCAAACAAGAACAACCTCAAAATTTTCAAGTATGTTCTTCTGTACGCTCCCAGACGTATGGGTTCAGACTTTCGAAAGGTCACTGGATCAGGATCCAGAGCAAGTGGGAATTTAAAATAGTTCTCACATTTATCATTGCAAGAACCTTTTGCCTCCTGAATAGTTTTGAATTTTCAAAAGGTCAGTAGGGGGAGTTAGTGGAAAACAAGATCACTGCCAATTAAATGGTCTGGTAAGGAGCCTGGCTGTCCAGGTTTGCAACTTTTTAAAAATGTATTGCAGCAAGCCTGAACAATTCTACGCATATTAATATACAGCTGTCAGGTTTGCCATGAGGCACAAGCAAATCTTTTTGGAGTTGCATTTAACTCAGATCCATGGGGTTAACTACTACCGACATTATTGCTGCTCCTACGGTCATATTCCATTCACTCCATATCCACATCCTTCCAAGGAGCTGGCAGCAGCTCCCACCCTGACTTTTCAGGTGAGGACAAACAAAAGCTTCAAAGATAACCTGAAGCTGTCCTTGAAGTGCAACAGCCTTGTCATTAATGACTGACAGGAGCTAATCTCAATAGTCTTAAAGATGTATAGAGTCACTGAATCACACAGCACAGAAACAGACCTTTCGCTCTAACCAGTCGATGTCAACCATAATTCCAAACTAAACTAGTCCCACCTGCCTACAATTATCCTATATCCTCCAAACATTTCTTATTCCTGTACATATCCAAACGTCTTTTAAACTTTGTAACTGCACCTGCATCCACTACTTCCTCTGCAAATTCATTCCACGCATGAACCACTGTGAAAAAAAAATTGCCCTTCACGACTTTTTTAAAATCTTTCTCCTCTCACCTTAAAAATATGGCCCCTAGTATTGAAATCCCCCACCTTAGGCAAAAGACTCCATCCAATAAAATATGTTTCAAAAAAATCAGCTTTCCCTGTCACATGAACCCTGAAACTCACAGCCCTGAGAAAATGTCATCCTTGCTCTGTGTTACAGCCAACACCAATTTCTTAAACTCCTACAGGACTGAGGCTTTTCCTCTAGTTGGTGATCTTTCAATAATTCCCTTTACCAAATATTTGGGAGGTCACAAAGCATCCGGGACTCTTAGTGTGGACTGCAAAAGGCACTATCCAATGCTTTAACCTTCAACAAATCAATACTCTCCAGCCTCTAAAGACTATACCATTTCCAAGATTCACTAATTTTACCCCCCAGTCACCTACAAACCAGCTTATTTGTTCTGGTGCCATTTTAATCTATTTAATGATCTTTCCTCTGCAACTTGTAGATGCAAGTAGATGCTTTCTTTCCATAAATATGAATAACCAAGTTAAGACTGAGTATGCTAAACTTCTACCTCCTCTAGGAAACATGCATTACTGTTTCTTCCTGTTGTGCTACCTTTACTATAAATTTACCTTCTTCATCAACAAATGTCAAACAAACAAACAAACAAACAATCTCCATTCACTTCTCTTTTACTACATTCTCACTCAAGCCAAATCATCATTTTCAAAGCACCATTTTCACTCAATTCCCACTTTGCTGACTACTTTTTATCATGTGATTTCCACATGATCTTCAAAAAAAATCCAACTGCAGGTTACTGCCACAAAAAACGTGGTTTATTCCAAGGAAATAGAACAGTTCAGAATCAGCTGCTGGTGTAGAAACTACAATTAGATTTGAAAGACTGCATTTTTTTTTTTTGAACACTGTACTCACATTAAAAGACTGTAAACTTCTGGCAACATTGTTAATCTACTATTTTAGAGCAGTGTCATGTAAGAGTACAAAATGGTCCAATGTTATCTCATTCCCAAAACCAAAACTGTAATAGCATTATCATTCTGATAAATGCAGATTTGAAATACATTAACACCTGACTGATTGGATTCATAGAATCCAAAAAAGGGAGGAACCTTAAGTCAAATGAAGTATTTTTGTCTTTGTTTTAGCTTGATAGATTTTTCTTTAGATCAAATGAAAAGGCAAATGCTTTTAAATTTAGCTGCAGATAAATCCATCCCCAGTTTAGCTAAATACAGAAGTTGTGAATATGGGCCAAAGCTAGATTTCTAAACATAAGACTAGATAGTAAAATGGTGGTGCAAAATACATTTGAGACTACCTTCTGCATCTGCAACCATTAATGTACCTGGGTACAGCAAGTATTGGGAAGTTGGGTGGTTTGGAGCTCACACCGTTTAGACACTACCAGAATTTCCTCCATTCTCTGCACCTTCTCTGTAGCTGTAACACTAAATTCTGCATTCTGTTCTAATACCATGATGCAATTACATAAGGCATGATTTCTCTGGATAGCACCCAAAACAATAATTTTCACTGTATCTTGACATATGTGACAATAATAAATCAAATCAAAATCAAAAATGGAAAGGGAACTAAGCAGACTGCTTTACAGGTGTTCTGGCTCACCAGTTCTCTAGTGTTTATTGAGCTTTGGTGTTTCACTGTGTCTGAGTACAAGGCTCAGATAAATCTCCCTCGTTTTTGTTTATACTGTGAGATTTGCTAGTTACATATGCTGCCACTGTTTAATTTTCAATGTCGTTTACAGTTATTGAAGCTTGGAAACATGAATGAATTATTAAATGAGATTGAAAATAAATCAGAGTACTGTTGAGCTGAAACAGTTAAATGCTTCATGTAACTTCTAGGCAGGAAAGATCCAAAAGGTGATAATAATTGCAGTCAAGTGATTTGAACTGCACCAACAGATTGAAAAGAAAAGCATGAGAATTTAAAGTCAGCGTTTAATTATTTTCAATATTAAATTCCTAGGTTTTATTTGCGTGTAAAATCAGTAAAAAAAAAACAATCATTTCCTCATGGAAGAAATCTCCAAAATTTTCCATTCCTTTTTCCAAAAAAAGTCAAATTCACATTTCACTTCATTAAAGCACAAATTTAAAAAGATTAAAGACTTCATTCAGAATTACAGCATGTCTAATAAACTGAATAAGCAATCTCAAATCAATGGAACAATTAAGAGTCCTGAAGATTCAGAAGCATTTTTTTCCTAAGGTCCCTTAATGTCACAGTCATGGAAAGAGAAAGCTGACTGTACGCACAAAACTTCACCAACACTACCTTTACCTGCCAACGAAGCATGGGATTGATCTGTGGATTGCTGTTTATTCCAAAAAAATTGGCTATTGTTAATTTGCATATGGTTTGTTACAATACCTGGAAAATTGTAAAATGACTTTCAGCATGGCAAGTGGTCAAAAACATCGGCTACAAACCAGCAGCATTTGGTCTTAGGCATTTTCACTTGATCTGTCCGTATGATTTGATTTCCTTGTTAGTGAACTTATTTTAGCACGACAATACTTACCACTGTCATCAAAAATGACACGCACACAGTCATTTTCTTCAGCTGTAATGGGGCATTTGTACAACCCTCCCGTAATACTAGCTTGTTGCTTTGGAAGTCCTTCTGCTTTTGGAGCACCAACTAGTAACCTGTTTAGAAGATTGTTTTCAAAAACAAAAGGTTAAAAAATTGAAAAAAATCCAGCAGATTATGCCAACTAAATTACTACATATAGGACAGATCAAGGCAAAGAAGTTTGGAAGGAATTAAAGAAAACAGCTTTGTATCTCCACAGCTTTGGGAGATCAGAGCTGAACATCTTCTACACTATATCATGTTTGGGATTGATTTCAGACATGAAACCATGCTGAAAGCATAAAATGTTGTTCACTTAAAAGCAAATGAGATCCACACATTTTGCTGTATAAATCCAGATCATCTCTTTTATTGCCACAAAGGCAACTGCAAGTTGATTCCTGTACATGCCTCAACACAAATCAAACTGTTTGCAGAGGTGAAACAAAACCACTTATCTTTCACTTAAAGATATTGCATTTACAGAATACACTTGCTCATTCACTTTAATTTACATTGATGTAACACTTGATTTTTTTTTAAACAAGGGGATTAAATATTTAAATAGTTTTTAAATTTCCAAACCAAAACTGAAGTATGCAGCTCAGCATTGGTACGAGTTCAATGTAAAGTAAACAGATAATTTTAATGGGCTTCCAGAACTCAGTTTCACTAAGGCTCAGAAGCACATTCAATGAGAATCAAGCCGCAAATCAGTGTTACCAAGTTGGCTAGAGCCCTATAAAGCATGTTTCTGCTCATTAATACACTTTAAGTATTTAATGAAAATGATACAGGAGAAGTTGAGCATGCCTTGACGCAGAAGTCCCTTTGCCATCCCCCTCCACCTTCTCTCCTGAGTCTTGCCCTGGGGTCATTGGAATGACCTTCATGGTCCAAAACCTCCAGCTAGAGCATGACCTCAAAGTGGCTGCCAAGAGCTGATGCAAAAATCCTCAGAATCTGACTGCAGCTAAAATTTATAATTGTGTCTTTCTACCCATTGCTGTGGAAAACCATCCAGCAGTCAGAATATTCCATTTATCATTGCCCCATGCAATCCCAAACTCCAAAATGATTGACAGAAGTATGTTACTTTTAAAATAGAACATGGATGACTTCTGAGATAGTAGGAACTGCAGATGCTGGAGAATCCGAGACAACAAGGTGCAGGGCTGGATGAACACAGCAGGCCAAGCAGCATCATAGGAGCAGAGAGGCTGACGTTTCGGGCCTAGACCCTTCATCAGAAAAGGGGGAGGGGAAGGGGGTTTTGAAATAAATAGGGAGAGAGTGGGAGGCGGATAGAAGAGGGATAGAGGAGAGGATAGGTGGAGAAGAAACAAACAGGTCGAAGAGGCGGGGATGGGGCCAGGAAAGGTGAGTGTAGGTGGGGAGTTAGGAAGGGGATAGGTCAGTCCAGGGAGGACGGACAGGTCAAGGGGGTGGGATGAGGTTGGTCGGTAGGAGATGGAGGTGCGGCTTGAGGTGGGAGGAGGGGATAGGTGGGAGGAAGAACAGGTTAGGGAGGCAGGGACGAGCTGGACTGGTTTTGGGATGCGGTGGGGGGAGGGGAGATTTTGAAACTTGTGAAATCCACATTGATACCATTGGGCTGCAGGGTTCCCAAGCGGAATATGAGTTGCTGTTCCTGCAACCTTCGGGTGGCATCGTTGTGGCACTGCAGGAGGCCCAGGATGGACATGTCGTCTGAGGAATGGGAGGGGGAGTTGAAATGGTTCGCGACTGGGAGGTGCAGTTGTTT
>NC_063338.1:45129267-45160438 GCF_021869965.1 Rhincodon typus
CTGAAGAAGGGTCACAACCCAAAACGTCAACTTTCCTGCTCCTCTGATGCTGCCTGGCTTGCTGTGTTCCTCCAGCTCCATGTGGTGTTATCTGACTCCAGCATCTGCAGTTCTTGCTATCTCTGATATTTTGGGTGTTGTTGTAACTCAACCAAACTTTTTCAGTCTGCCAGGATCTTCTCAAACAAGATAAAGATAATAATAGATAGCTTACAAGGCTTACCGTGCTATGTTTTATTGCCCAAATGATTAGCAGGATTAGAAGGGAGCCATTATGTAGAATGAGATTGAGAGACATACATGGGTTATTTGCCAGTAGGCAAACTTAAATTCAACCCTGAATGGTTAGGCTCAAATTATCACTCCAGAGATGAATATGCAGAATCAACAAATTTCCAGACTCCAGAGAACTGACTTGGGAGATGGAATTTTGATCCAGGTGGATGGGTGCATACTAGAGTCAGGGCCACCACCCATGGAAACGTTGTGGAGACAGTCACAGGGGTTTCTATGTGTTTCTAGCTTGTTTAAAAGACCTGACTGCAACTCATCCCCATGGCCCATTATGGCCCCCACTGTGATGACTGTAAGTGTAAAAGTAGTCAAGCAGCATTAATATTATGACAGCCTCAGGCTTATGTCAAAAAACAGCAATTGAAATTGTAAGCATTTTTTTCAAGAGCAGGGGGTTTAAACAACCCACTTACATTTGTGATTCTTCTGACACTATATATTGGTTTCGTAATTTCCAGTTTTCTCGTACTAGCCACCTCATACTAGACTCGAAAGGTTAACACGGTTTTTCTCTCCACAAATGCTGCCAAAAATGGTGGATGCCAACTGAGGCATGGAGCTTTTCCGTCTCAGTAAAAATTTGGTCCATAGAAGTTCAATATAGACTTCAAGAATTATATATCTCATCTCTCTGCCAGGCATCCTGCAAGCCTGTCATCCGATAACATTAGACTTTAGCATTACCTCTTCATCATCAAAATTATTTCAACATGCACCAAATCGCAGATTCTACAATTTTCCCCATCCCAAAAAAGTGTCTGAATAATTCTGCCCATTATTTGACTGAGATTATCTATTACATCATTCCACTTCTGATCCCTCTTTAACTATTTAAAAATATATTACCTCTCTGCTTGTTTGCGTTTTTTTCTCCTTTCAATTCTCTCCCTTTCTGTCTTGTTATTGTACATTTTTGTAACATTTCTCAGTTAGAAGGATAACCCAACATGAAGAATTGACTTGTCATCTCAGTCCACATATCCTAAACTAGCTTGTGCTTTTGTTTTGAAACTTTGTTTTGGTTTTGTTTCTGATTTCCATTACACTGTTCATGCTGTATTATATAATTGGGCTATTTCAAGAAAGCACAATAGGAACAATGTTACAAGAGATGGATACTGTGTATCTTTAAATATAAATGGTAAATTTTTTTTAATTGATTTTTTTCAACCTAACAATTAATATCAGAATCCTTGATTGTCTACTAGTAGCCATTAAAGCACAGCAGGTTGTATATTTGTTCACTGGTCTGTACTGCAGTCACTAATCTAACCCAGAGGGAGAGATTCACTAATGTCTTCCAGTTGTACATCTTTGAAGAATAAACATGAAAAAAGAACAACTGATATACAATGCAGAACAGATGGAACATAACACGTATCATCCTGTGATACTATGAAACCCATACTTCATCACTTCTATCGCCTTCCCAAGAAAAGTCATACAAGTTCCTAGGAGATTCTTATAGATGACACACACTGCTGCTACCATACAACATTGGTAGAGGGATTTAATTTATGGTGTGGATGGGGTGTTTATCAAGCAAGTTGCTTTGTCCTGGATGCTGTGGAATGGATATATGTTGAATAAAAATCAAAAAGGCATTTGGAAACTTTCTTTCCAATCCTAATAGTAATCAAGCAATACGCAGAACACAATGTCAATAAGTTAGCACTGCTGCCCCACAGCGCCAGGGACCCAGGTTTGATTCCAGCATGGCATTTGCATGTTATCCCTGTGTCTGAATGGGTTTCCTTTGCGTGTTCCAATTTCCTCCCACAGTCCAACGATGTGTAGGTTAGGAGGATTGGCCATGAGAAATGCAGGGTTTAGGAGTTGGAGTTGGGGGTGGGGGTGGGATGCTATTCTAATGGCCTGCTTCCATACTGTAGGGATTCTATGGTTCTTCTATGAACTCATGCATCTTCAATAAGCAAAATGACAGTCAACAGAGTCAGTGGGAATCAGGGTGAAATCTTTCTGCTGGTTGTAGTCATACCTAGTTCAAAGAAAGATGGCTGTGATTATGGAGGTCAATCTTTGTAGGAGTTCCTCAGGATACTGTGCTAGGGTCAACCATCTCCAGTTTCTTCAGTATTGACCTTCGCTCCAACACAAGAAAAGAAGTGGGGATTTTCATTGTGCCATCAGCAATCATCAACATTATTCACCGCTCTCCACATATATTCAGGTAGCCCATGTTCATATGCAGAAAGAGCTGGACAACATCCAGGCTTGGGCAATAAGCAGCAAGTAACATTTGTGCCACAGAAGTGTTGGAATATCACCATCTCCGACAAAACAGAAGAACTTAACCACTCCTTTTGATGTTGAATGACATTACCATTGCTGAACTCCCAACTCTCATTTCTGGGGGTTACCACTGACCAGAACCTGAACTGGACTGGCCATATAAATACCATAGTTATCACAGCAGGTCAGAGGATATTCGACAATGAGTAACTCACCTGTTGCCTCCTCAGTGCTTATCATCTACAAGGCACAAATTAGGAGTGCAATGGAATACCCTCCATTGCCTGGGTGCAGCTGCAATAATACTCAAGAGGCTTCACACCATCCAGTACAAAGTAACCTGCTTGACTGACACCACATCCACCACTTGCAATATTCAATGCCTCCACCAACATTGTACAGGAGCAGCAGTGTTTATCGTCTACAAGATGCACTGCAGTAACTCACCAAGAATCCTTTAAAAGCATCTTCCACACTCAAAAACCACCAGGAAGGACAAGGGCAGTGGATACATGGGAACACCACCACCTGCAAGCTCCCCTCAAAGACACTCACCATCCTGATTTGGAACAATAATCATCATTCATTCATTGTCACTGGGGCAAAATATTAGAACTCCCTTCCTAACAGTACTGAGTGTCCCTACACTTCAAGGCTTGCAGTAGTTTAAGAAGGCAGCTCACCATTACCTTCACCAAAGCAATTACAGATGGGCAATAAATACTGGCCTAGCCAGTGGTACCATATCCCATGAATGAATGAAAAGAATGACAACATCCATTTCAACCTCACTCTTAGCTTTTTAAGTATTTGTTCATGGCATGTGGATGTCACTGGCTCAGCTAGCATTTATTAACCTCCCTTACTGCTCTCCTCACTTCACCTCTGCTGCTAAATTGTCAGACTGTTTGATTAAATAGTGGGAAGATTGAAGCCATCCCTTGACTTGTACTAAGTCCCAGTCACTAATCACTCCTGCGTTCAGTGACCTATCAAAGAAAGTATTGATTTTAGAATTTATCCTAGTTTTCAAATCCTTCGAAGGTCTTATCATTTCCTATCTCCATAATTTCCTCCAGCCCTGAGCATCCCCAATATTAATCACTCTAATTGCCACCCAGGTTGATAGGGTTGTTAAGAAGGCGTACCGTGTGTTAGGTTTTATTGGTAGAGGGATTGAGTTTCGGAGCCATGAGGTCATGTTGCAGCTGTACAAAACTATGGTTCGGCCGCACTTGGAGTATTGCGTACAGTTCTGGTCACCGCATTATAGGAAGGATGTGGAAGCATTGGAAAGGGTGCAGAGGAGATTTACCAGGATGTTGCCTGGTATGGAGGGAAGGTCTTATGAGGAAAGGCTGAGGGACTTGAGGCTGTTTACGTTAGAGAGAAGAAGTTTAAGAGGTGACTTAATAGAGACATACAAGATGATCAGAGGATTAAATAGGGTGGACAGTGGGAGCCTTTTTCCTCGGATGGTGGTGGCTATCACGAGGGGACATAGCTTTAAATTGAGGAGTGATAGATATAGGACAGATGTCAGAGGTAGGTTCGTTACTCAGAGAATAGTAAGGGCGTGGAATGCCCTGCCTGCAAAAGTAGTAGACTCGCCAACTTTAAGGGCATTTAAATGGTCATTGGATAAACATATGGATGATAATGGAATAGTTTAGGTTAGATGGGCTTCAGATTGGTTTCACAGGTCGGCGCAACATCGAGGGCCGAAGGGCCTGTACTGCGCTGTAATGTTCTTTGTTCTATATTTAATGGCTACACCTTCATCTGCCTAGGTTCTAAGCTCTGGAATTCCCTTCCTATACCTCTCCACTTTGTTTTCCTCTTTTAAGAACCTTCTTGAAGTCATGCTCTGTTGATGCTTTTGGCCATCTAACATAATTATATGGCAGAGTCAGATTTAGTTTTAAAATGCTCCTCTGCATTGGTCTTGGAGCATTTATTAAGCTAAAAAGGTACTATTTAGCAGGAGGTTGTTTTTAAGTGGCCACTTTCATTCAACTCTCTTGGACATACTTGAAGTGAATCCAAAGCTCACTAACTCTGCTCACAACATATTCCAGAGATTGCTGACCCTATGAAAACACATACCTGTTATCTAATCTATTTCTATGATTTCAAAGTTTGTACTTACATTCCATGATCTTCCTTAAATGATCTGACTTAAACAACTAATCCTCTTGTAATGCAGGTGGATTCTTTCCTTGTTTTAAAAGTTCTCAAATCAATTCTCCTCAAGGTCTACATTCTTCGAAAAATTTCAGCCTTAGGTGTCCTTGCCTGCTAAGTGCAATCTTTGAACCTTTTCCAAAGCCCTTATTGCCTCATTATGAGTGGATAAAACTTTCTATATCTGGCCTCACACAGACAGAGTATTCAAGTGTCCTAACAGTCTCCTTGCAGTAGTAGTCATGGATCTCCATTAATAAGTGTACTAAAAGACTTCTGGTCCTTTTCATAAACTGCAGGAAACCTGCATGGTGCCTTATGTATGTTAAGCACTAAACCAAGTGCTTTTCGTTCCTCCATTTCTTGCACAGATGATCCACTCACCGTTGGAGAAAGTAGCACATTCAATGGCAAATCTTTTACAACAGGAGTGTCTTTTTAATAGCACTATTGGAAAGTTATTTCACACCCAATCCCCACTCCAGCCCCAGAAAAATGACTAGTGTTTCTATTATAATGCAATAGAGGTATAAGTGGAGCAAGTCAGAGCCATAAGCCTCTATTCATCATATGACAGAGGAACATCCAGATAATTCAACCAACAGGCCTGGAAAAGGGTGGCTAAGCAGAATAAGTGCAGCATATTTTCAAGGACATGACTGAATTGGTAAAACAAAAATATTAAGGCCAAGAGAAAAGGGTTTCTATCTTTTTCACTGAATGATGTCTTGCAACAAAGCAATTATGATTCCTTTACGGTGCTGTTCCTCTAGGTCCCATTTCACAATATGACATTATACTACACCTCCACCTACATACAACAACCATCAAATAACCCATGCAGGGTGTTATCAAACAGTGTGATAGCAAGCCACATAATAGATATTTTTGTGGATGATAAAACATTTTGTCAAAAAGAGGTATGGAGTGCAATAATAAAGAACAAGGACACATGACAGCCAGAGAGATAGAGAAACTTCCAGCTTCAGACCTCAGTAGCTGAATGCAAAAAGTTACATACTTACCCCTTGTGCCAATTCAGGGAACAGTAAACTACATCCCACATTTTATTGGAGTTGGAATGCATTGCAAGTTTATGCTAACTGTTTTCGCACCAGAGACCAGTTTTTGCACAAAAGTACATCCCTCTGTTGCCTACAACCTGTTGAATCTCACACTCAGTAGGTAAATTATCTAAAGCTGGCATATACATTTCAGTCCTTTCTTTCAAGTATCATATGTTAATTCCCTTCCATGCCTCTTACAAATCAATCCAATGAGAAATAGAAAATAGTTTTTAAAAAAAGGGCCAAACAAGAGGAAATGTGACGGCAACATCAAAGCCTTCACTCCAGTGAAAGGTGCCACGGATAATGACAAGCAGATGATGTGAGGCTGGAATGAGGAGGCTGAAGGAGAAGCCAGATGTTCAGATGTTTCTTTGGTCTCAATATAAGAATCCAATTCTTCATTGCATTGCCAGTCATCTGACAATGACATAAGCGAGCAGTATGTAACAAGCCTCAACTCCTTTTCCTAGGTCTTCAGGTTACTCGGGCCCCACAAGCATCAGTCCAAGGAAGAAAACTCTCCTGAAGCAGTACCATCTCAAAGACAGGTATCCTGTCTGATAACGGAGTCTGGACATGGTCATTAATAGAACAGAAGGAGAATCTCAGGGTAAGCAGCCCAATAGGGAGCAGCTCAGGTAGTAGCTCTGCTGTGGAAGAAAAGAAAGTCACGGGGATTGACATCTGGGTGAGAATTTTACATCACGGCATTACTGCAAAGTGTTAAAATGTGAGATAATTTGGAATAATCTATGTGCAAAGGTGTTTCAGTAGTAACTGCTGTTGTACTTGTCACTTGACATTACCACACATTCGGTTTTTGGTTGGAACTATTTTGCTGGGAAGTAAGAAGGACTGAAAGAGACATTGTTTAAGATTGTTATTCTGGCAGTGTGGCAGGAGTAGTTCATGTGGAACACTGATCAAACAACTACTAATAAAGAGCTTTGGCTCTTCTGTGCTGTTTCCTTTGGAGAATGCCTTATCAAGCGACAGGGGATGCTGGTTGCATCGATTTTTCCAATTGCACATTAAATTGATGCACAATACAACCAAATGGTCATGATGAGGGACACACATTGTATTTCAGCAAATTGTCGATCTCCTTTGTAAAATCATTGTTTTACCACTGGTAATATTCTCTTGATAATAATCTTGTAGACCTTTGGCTTCTGTTATTGTATTACATTACAACCAACATGTGAGCATTTCATAGAAACACTGCCAGTTAGAGGTGATGAGGTTACCACTAGCCACCAGACGACTGGGTGAAAGGGCAATGGAAGACAGAGGAAAATGTCTGGAGGCTCACACAAAGTCATTAAGGCAGCTGCTCCTGTTGGTGATAAGCTCAGCCTTACAGAAGTAAAAGCCTTTATGATTCATGAAGGCTGCTGCCTTTATGGCATAGATCCGATAACAATATTCATCTGATCACTGATACTCTATAATGTACTTTGGGGAAATCCCACAAGGTGTGGGAAGTTCAAGTTCCTTTTCTGCTGGTTTCCAAATGACTGGCTTTAGCAAACAGAACAACAGCTACCTTGATCCAGGCATGGACCACATATCAACTGACATTCCCTGTTGTGGACTGGATGGTTAATTTCTTACAGGCAATGAAACAACTCTTTAAAATTGGAAATAATTTTTTAAATTTGCAGGTTTATAAATCACCTTGATCTGTTAATAATAAAATACATCCACATCCATCATAAGGCCACGATCTGAATAATGTCTGAGAAATTTTTACAGGTCAATGAAGGTCATCGTTAAATATTTACGTGCAAGAATTCAAGCTGTGGGACTATTCCCAAAGGCAATGTAAGAAGTTCTCAATTATTAAAAACAAGCTTCACTTAACTTCAAAATCACCCATCAATCCAACAATAAGGATTAGCTTAATTGACGTTTCCCAGCATGTTATGTTTCATAATTACAAGTACAGATGACACATTTCTTTCCAAGTGCCATTTTATTTTGTTCACAAAATTGTAATAGTTTCTGACTATTTCTCATCAGCAATGTGGTTTTCTCATGAAAGACGTCCTTTTATTGAAGAACGTCTTCCAGTTACCGTACTTATCTATAATTACGTTGAATTACAATACCTAAAAATCATTGGCAGAACTAACTATATTAGAAACCTTTAAAGCAACCAATATTTTTAAAACAGTTGAAGCAACCGGAAATATGTTAGGCTTGATCAGTAGCCAGAGATCCTTACTGGAGGTACACATTTACCACATAGAAATTACACTATAGTAGGCCAGTTGATCCAACCAATTCACAAGGCAGAGTGTTAAATCAGACTCACCACTGTGTTACTATAGCTCTTCAACCCATTTCATTTCATCCAATCCAGTGTAACCTTGAATGATGACAGTTTCTTTTGATCATCTCAAGTGGTGAGTTACACAGCCTCACCACTTTGTGTAGAAATTCCTGCTGCCATTTATTCTACAACTGATTACCCTTAATCTTTCTTAAATTCTCAATTCTTAGAACTGTCGATTTAATGTGGATCCCAGTACCTCTTGCAGTAGCCTAGCTAAGGTCTCAAAGTTTAACATAGGCTCAATATTATCTCCTGGCTTTATTAACTGAGCTTCCCTTACACTCCCCTGAATGTGTACCCCCAATTCTCACTGCTCAATATCACCAATTCTGATCCATGATTATATACTTTACCAAATTACATTAAGTCTGCCCCCTCACCGGCCCCGCTCTCACCGCCCACTGCTGCCCCCTCACCGGCCCCGCTCTCACCGCCCACTGCTGCCCCCTCACCGGCCCGGCTCTCACCGCCCACTGCTGCCCCCTCACTTGTCCCGCTCTAGTATTGGTGAATGAGCCTGGCCAGGTGGTCGATGTCTCAGTAGGGGATCAGCTCGGGAACAGTGATCACAATTCAGTAAGCTTTAAGGTACTGATGGATAATGATAAGTGTCGTTGTCGGATGAAGGTGCTAAATTGGGGGAAGGCTAATTACAACAATATTAGGCAGGAACTGAAGAATGTAGATTGGAGGCAGATGTTTGAGGGCAAATCAACATATGGTATGTGGGTGGCTTTCAAATGTAAGTTGCTGGGAACTCAGGACCAGCATGTTCCTTTAAGGATGAAGGATATGTATGGCAAGTTTTGGGAACCTTGGGTAATGAGAGATATTGTGAGCCTAATCAAAAAGAAAAAGGAAGCATTTATCAAGGCTAGGAGGCTGGGAACACACGAAGCAAGGGTGGAATACAAGGAAAGTGAAAAAGAAACTTAAGCAAGGAGTCAGAAGGGCTAAAACGAGTCATGAAAATCATTGGCCAATAGGATTAAGGAAAATCCCAAGGCTTTTTATACATATAAAAAGAGCAAGAGGGTAGCCAGGCAGAGGGTTGGCCCACTCAAGGACAGGGAATTTATGTGTAGAGTCTGGCCCATTGACTCTGCACCGATCCTCAGAAGAGCATCCCACCCAGACCCTATATCAGTAACCCCACATTTACCGTAGCTAATCTACCTAGCCTGCACATCTTTTGGTTGAGAGGGAAATCCGGAGCACCCGGCAGAAACCCATGCAGAGTCAGGGAGAACGTGCAAACTCCATACACACAGTCACCCAAGGATTGGAATCGAACCTGGATCTCTAGGCTGGAAAGTTCTTTCATCCATTTATGTATTTTTAAAATGGACTTTTGTAGCATAAATCATGAATCTTTTACAACTTCTACAGACACTGAGCTAATATAATGATCAATTTTGAGAGCCGAGGCTCCTGACACACAGTCTGCATATAAAAATAGCACACAGTCAGTGCACTTCAAACAAATCAAATACTACCAACAAAACATCAATGTTTAAAACAAAGAATTTTTTTTATTGTTGATATTGCACTTGAAGGTAATGTGAATTTTATGTTGAGGGAGGGGTGATAGCCAGGCAAACCACATGGAGTGCAATCAATGGGGAAGTCATTTGCAATGGACAAGTGTATGGAAAGCAATATTTGTCAGTTTATAGCAACTTTAAAAGATTTAAGTTTCACTCACAAAAAAAGTAAAAGATGAACACAATTTATTGCTGCAAACACAAAGTAGTTATGGTATTTAATGCTCACTAAATAGTAGTTGTTGCTCTTTGTCTACCAGAAGAGAAAGCGTGTAAAAACTAATCATAACATGGCCAGCAGCTGGCTCTGCTCTGTTTACAGTGTCTCCACTAGGTCTTGTGCTTTTCTCCAAAGGCTTTAACTTGCTCTTTTATTTAACCACTGCACCTCAGCTTGCTGAAGGCAATCCATAAAAGTCCTTTTGTACTTGCCAATTATACTGCAGGAGTGGGGCTCAAAACAGAATCCACACCATCCTACTAAAGTTCTTTGTGCTGTTTTCCTGGTTAAATGGCCTAATGTTGCTGCTTCCAAATTTTGCTTTTCAAGTTAACCCATAGGAAAGTCCACACTGCAGATTATTTTAAATATAAGAGGTAAGCAGTGGTAAGACCCTGCTGCAATTTGCAAAATCCTTAAGAGGAAGGAAAGGTGTGTCTGTACTGCCAATACAAAAAGATCCAAAAGCTGGTAAATTTTGATTTTACCCTCATCTACGCTCTAATCTAAATGTTTATACCTGGTAAAGATATTCTTCTGAATATTTAAACAGGATAAATACTTGCTATACATTTGTACTGCTATTAATGTGATGCTTCAAATTCAGCACGTGTCTTCTCCTTATTGAGCTAATAGACCACATTAATGCACTTCAGAGAAAATACAGTTAATGTGATGTGTTGCATGCACAAACTGCAATTTCAATGTTTGATTAATGGAATGTATATTATTTACCTTAAAGGAATGATCACTACACTTGAGGTCTATAAAAGTCACTTGTGATTTTTTTTCAAAATGAGCACACTCAAATTAAACATCTTAACCTCTCCATCACAAATTGTGCACTTGTATTGCAAAACAGCTGAAGAAAACAGGTTCCCAATGGAAACGGATGTGATATGATGAGCAGATTCTATAATCAACATTGTTTTGTAAAAAAAGAAAGTTACATTTGCAACCTTCCGTAAATCATTGCTGCTTAGAAGAGGAATGAGCCACTTTAGGGGTGGGGAGGGTATATAATGCTGCTGCAAACAAATGACATTCATAAAGAATGACATGGTAAAAGGCTGTCGTGAAATTATGAATTATACTTCTGTCATCTTTACATTTAGCCTAAAACAGTGATAGAATTGATACTGATAGAATTCTGAACATAAAGCAATATTAAGCAGAAAATAATGCCCACTTACAACCATCCTCAGCAGATTTCGTTCAATCCTGGACTGATGTGAGAATTCTTCTTTTTAGGCAGTCCCACAAGATCAAGAGGGACTTTCTTCGACTCGAGCTGTGGGTCCTGAGGAGACACATAGTCCAATACTGGATCCACACACCCTACCACAGGGAGAATGGCTGGTGTTTGATAAGGCCATGGGTAGGATTCTCATGTTTCCACACACTACCTCCACTATTTGCACCAGACCTCCATCTGGGCCTGACAGAGAAGCTCAAGATGGGGTGATGGCAGGGAGAGGGGACTGGAGCAGTGCTAATGCAGCAAGTTAAACTGGGTGCATTTGCATCCAGGGTGTTAACACGGATGGAACAGCATTACACTCAGATCAAGAAAAAAATGCCTGGCCATTGTCTTTGTCTATGGACATTTTCAACAATGCCTACCTAGAAGAAACAACCACAAACATTTTCTTCAAGAAAGCAGAGAACGAGGTAGGACTGATAAATTAAACTGCATGTATTTGAATCCAAGAGGCCTAACAGGCAAGGCAGATGAACTCAGGGCATGGTTGGGAACATGGGACTGGGATATCATAGAAATTACAGAGACGTGGCACAGGGACGGTC
This sequence comes from Rhincodon typus, assembly GCF_021869965.1. Lineage (NCBI taxonomy): Eukaryota > Metazoa > Chordata > Chondrichthyes > Orectolobiformes > Rhincodontidae > Rhincodon > Rhincodon typus. Next base: position 45,140,977 of record NC_063338.1, read on the forward strand.
AGGGCTGGCAGCTTAATGTTCCCGGGTATAGATGCTATAGGAAGGACAGAAAGGTGGGGTCAAGAGAGGAGGAGGAGTGGCGTTTTTGATTAGAGATAACATTACGGCTGTGCTTAGGGAGGATATTCCTGGGAATATGTCCAGGGAAGTTATTTGGGTGGAACTGTGAAATAAGAAAGGGATGATCACCTTATTGGCATTGTACTATTGACCCCCCCAATAGTCAGCGGGAAGTTGAGAAACAAATTTGTTAGGAGAGCTCAGTTATCTATAAGAATAATAGGGTGGTTGTGGGAGGGGATTTTAACTTTACATACAAAGACTGGGACTGCCATAGTGTTAAGGGCTTGGATGGAGAGGAATTTGTTAAGGGTGTGCAAGAAAATGTTCTGATTCAGTATGTGGATGTACCTACTAGAGAAGGAGCAAAACTTGACCTACTCTTGGGAAATAAGGCAGGGCAGGTGACTGAGGTGTCAGTGGGGGAGCACTTTGGGGCCAGTGACCATAATTCTATTAGTTTTAAAATAGTAATGGAAAAGGATAGACCGATCTAAAAGTTAGAAGTTTTAAATTGGAAGAAAGCCAATTTTGACAGCATTTGGCAAGAACTTTCAAAAGTTGATTGGCGGTGAATGTTCACAGGTAAAGCGATGGCTGGAAAATGGGAAGCCATCAGAGATGAGATAACGAGAGTGCAGGGACAGTATATTCCTGTCCGGGTAAAGAGCAAGGCTGGCAGGTGTAAGGAATGCTGGATGATAGAGAAATTGAGGTTTTGGTCAAGAAAAAGAAGGAAGCATGTGGCAGGTATAGACAACAGAGATTGAATTAATCCTTAGAAGAGTACAAAGGCAGTAGAAGTATACTTAAGTGGGAAATCAGGAGCGCAAAAGGGGGTCTTGAAATAACCTTAGCGAATAGGGTTAAGGAGAATCCAAAGGGATTTTATAAATACATTAAGGACAAAAGGGTAACTAGGGAGAGAATAGGGCCCCTTAAAGACCAGCAAGGCCGCCTGTGTATGGAACCGCAGGAGACGGGGCAAGATTCTAAACAAGTATTTTGCATCAGTGTTTACTGTGGAGAAGGATATGGAAGATATAGAACACGGGGAAACAAATAGCAACATCTTGAAAAATGTCCTTATTACAGGGGAGGTGGTGCTGGATGTCTTAAAATGCATAAAGGTGGATAAATCGCCAAGACCTGATCAGGTGTACCCTAGAACTTTGTGGGAAGCTAGGGAGGTGATTGCTGGGCTCATTGCTGAGATATTTGTGGGTAAATAGGCAAGGTATTTTCCCCAGGGTGGGGGAGTCCAAAACTAGAGGGCATAGATTTAAGGTGAGAGGAGAAAAGATTTAAAAGGGACCTAAGGGACAACTTTTTCACGCAGAGGGTTCTGCGTGTATGGAATGAGCTGCCAGAGGAAGTGGTGGAGGCTGATATGATTACAATATTTAAAAGATATCTGGATGGGTATATGAATAGGAAGGGTTTAGAGGGATATGGGCCAAATGCTGGGAAATGGGACTAGATTAACCTAGGGTATCTGGTTGGCATGGTTGAATAGGACTTAAGGGTCTGTTTCCAAGTTGTACATCACTATGACTCTGTATCACTATCTGCTCCAAAACATCTTCAAAGAATGTCACTCCAGTTACAGAGCCACCCTCAGGCGACTGTCTGTGTGGAAATTGCACGTTCTCCCCATGTCTGCGTGGGTTTCCTCCGGGTACCCTAGTTTCCTCCCATAGTCCAAAGATGTGCAAAGTAGGTGGATTGGCCATGCTAAATTATCCATAGTATCCAGGGATGTTTAGCTTAGGTGGATTAACCATAGGGAATGCAGCGTTACAGGGATAGAGTAGGAGGTGGGTCTTGGTGGGATGCTTTTCGGAGGGTCAGTGTGGCCGAATGACCTGCTTCCACGCTGCAGGAATTCTATAATTCTAAGATTTTGAGCAGTCTTGGGGTAAGAGATTCTCATGAATCAGCGGGAATATTGCATATTTTCAAGGGGGCTTTGAGGACATGCTTAAAGTGTTTTGTTTACCATCCTGCTAACCTCTTGCTGTGACGAAACCCTGAATATGGAGCTTATTTTCAAAGTCTTGTTTCAGGCATCTACGTAGCCCACCCAACATCGCCGATTGACGGTAACCCAGTGCCTTAAAGCTCAAGATGTTAGCCTCAGAGAAGACACTAACATTGGAGCATCTGTCAGTGGATTTGCAGGATTCTGCAGGGGAAATCACTGACAATAGTTCTTAACTGGTTTCAAATGCCTGCCATACACTGCATCAGAGAAATGAACATACAGAAAGACACATACCAACATTACTTAATGGACCATGAACTTGGTTCTGGGTTTCAAAGTCTGTCATTCAACACTTCTTCTCAAAAGGAGAAAGGCTGCACCAACACACTGGAGGTGACAATGATAAAATTCAATGATAAAATTCAATGTCTCCCCTTATTAAAAGGAGGCACCCACAGCAAGAGAATTGTTGTCTAGTGGCTCATCATGGATCTCGATAGTCAGTGAACAGTGTTGCTTGGTGGGAGCAGGCTGGAAAAGGGCCTTTTCTTCCACATACTTAGCCTAAGGGCCATTCTCTCACATGCCTTCACAAATATTAACATCTAACAGTTAACCACTATCCATTAGTAATACACAGTCTACAAAACAATTCTCAAGGAACGTGTCTGATTATGTTCAAGAAGTGTAATGTCAGCAATATACTGACAACAATTGCACAATTGAAGTTTTGTAACCAATAATTTCAGTCGGCTAGTTATGAAAGTTAATTGCTTAGACAACTAATCTCTTTGTACTATTAGAATAATAGCTAAACATTATGAGATTTGAAAGGGAAAACAATCAAGATATTTAAAGGCACCATTGATGGACAAGTGATGTGAGGGCTACGGCCATATAAAGAGAGGTAACCATCTTGATTTTATCCAAACCAAAAATACTGCTCTGCCTGACTTAAAATTCAGCAAAGCCAATCATAAGACCCTTATCTTCCAGCAGAAGTTCTGCTTTGAATCTAAAGTATGTGGGTGGAGTATGTGGGAAGGGGAGGTTTAATTATACTTGTGCAAGTACAGAATTCACTTTCACTTAAGATTAAGAAATCTGTATGACCACCTCCCGAGTGCAGCAGAAATTTAACCAGGGATGGACTACATACAGCCACTGTACAAAACTGAGTAATTCATCACTTTTGACAAATCAAAGACACTGTGACCAATTTTACTGAAACATGTGTTCAATGTCAAGGAGACAAATCAATTTTCTCATACCAGACTTCGAATTTAGCCCAATTTACATCTAAGAGATTACTCAGCTGCTCGCACTCAAGTATCTTTATCTAATATTTTAAAAACTTTAGATCCCACCAACAATTTGGGGGATGACAGTGGCATGGTGATAATGTCACTAGATCAATAATCTAGATGCCCCAGACTGATGCCCTGGAGACATGGTATAAATGCCACGGAGAAATGCCACAGCAGCCACTGCTGAAAATCCAACGAATAATAAAAGCTAGTCTCAGTAATTGAGACTATGGCAACATTGATTGTTGATAAAACCTGCTCACTAACAAACCTTTAGTGCAGGAAATCAGGCCCACATGACTCCAGACCAATAGCAATGTGGCTCACTCTTAATTGCTCTCTGAAATGGCCCAGTGAGCTACTCAGTTCAAGGCCAGTTAGGGATGGATAACAAAATACTGGCCTTGCCCATGATGCCCACATGCCATGAAAGAATTAAAAAAAACTTTAGCCAAAAACAGTGTAAAGGAGCAAAATTAGGCTTTGCTCACTTTTCCACTGACAATACTTGCCTCAATCCAGATATTTTTCTTGCTAATGAGGAAGATATGGGTGGTCTGACAAAGCCAACATTAATTATCCACCCTTGACTGTTCTCAGCAAGGTTCTGGTTAGCCACATGTTGAGCTTCTGCAGTCCACGTGATACAGGTAACTCTCGATGCTGCTTTAAAGGGAGTTCCAACCTTTTGACCCAGCAACGAATGAACAGCAATATATTTCTAAGTCACCTCCTGTAACATCACTTCGACATAGTGGTGTCTCCATATATTTGCCATCCTAATCCTTCTAAGTGGTAGAAGTCACCAGTTTGGTAGATGTTATCATTGTTTTAAAGTTTTGCAAAGTTATTGTGGTGCAGTGCATCTTGTAGGCGCACAGTGAACTGATATAGGAAGGAATTAATGTTTAATCCAATGGATGAATGCCAATCAGGTCAGTAGCTTGGCCTGAATGGGGTTAGGTATTGTTAAAATAACATTTATCCAGCCTAGTTGGGGCATTGTATCACACTCATGACTTGTGCCTTGCAGATGTTGGAAACACTTTGAGAATTCAGGAGTGTTATTCTATACACCATAGAAATTACAGATCTTCTCCTAACTATTGTACTTATGCGGCTGGTCCAGTTATTTTTGTAGCCAATAATAACTCCCAATATGTTAGTGGTGGGTGTTTAGCGATCAAAATAGATTAAATGTCAAGAGGTGTTGGTTAGACTTCCTCTTGTTTGAAATGGTCATTTCCTGACACTCATTGGGCATAAATATCATTAATTATCAATCCAAGTTTGAATGGTGTCCTGGTTTTGCTGGTGCAGGCACAGACTACTTAATTATATGCCATCCTGCGAATGTAACTGAAAACTGTGCAATCAGTGAACAACCATATTTCTAAGCTTTTAGTGGAGGCAGATTCATTGATGAAACAACTGATGATGTTTGAATCTAATCCATGACCTGAGAAACTCCTACAGTCATGTCCAGGGTTGAAATGACAGTCCTCAGCAACCATTCTGTCTTCTCCTGTTCAGCCAATGGAACTTTTGCCCAGCACCCATTGACTTCAATTTTACTAGGGTTCCTTAACATCACACCTGATTAAATGTGTTTCTCTCTCCACAGATATTGTTAGATTACTGAGTTTCTCTAGCATTTTCTGTTTTTATTACAGATCTGCAACATCCACAGTCAAATGTTGCCTTCCTTTCAATGACATGTTTGGAGAAAGGCTGTAATAACATCTGGAGTGGAGTGGTCCCAGAGAAACCCAAACTGACAATCAGTGAGCAGGTGATTAAGTAACCTAAATAAGTCATTAATTTAAATGAACAATACTTTGTGTAGTTATCATATCACATTCTGAATTCAATGTAGATGCGAAGAAGATAGTCCATTTTAATTGATTTGGAATAAAATTTTACATCTTGTGCAATAGATGTCAATGTTGAGAAAAGACTATTTCCCACTTTTTGCTTTTTCAGTCTAAGTATTATGTGCTTCTAGACCAGTTACAGAATGAACTAAAAGACCAAAGTTTTCTTTGCATGCCTACAACAATAAAACCAAAACCTTGACCTCAAAACTGCACTTCACCTGCACCGGTAATACAAACACAAAAGTCTGCAAATATTGGTTATCAGAAAAACTGAAAATTCTGCAAATACCCACAGCAACAGCTATGGAGAGAAAAACAGGTGAATGTTTCAGGTCAATGCTATCCAGCTGTAAACTCCCGCACCGCTCTTCTGTTGATGCACAACCGGCTATACATTTTGGCCAGTGCAAGATCACACACATTGAGATTAAGTACACAACACTGACACAGAGTTCAACAATATTATGAGCATAAGAGGAAGATGGGGGTAGAGGATGGTGATGATGCTACTGTCCAACATAAGGACACAGCCTTCATTGTAATACAGCGTGAGATTTGTTTGAGTCACTGTTTTTATGTGGGGAGTCAAGGTATGGCAACAATGAGAATGCTCAACTAATGTTGTCTCTCCAGATGCAAGTCTTGGAACATGAATGTTCAAACAGTGCAAGACCTATACATTGTAAACTAACTGAATTAGATTAATATAAAAGCAGATCTGGCGGAAAATCCTAATGGTACTTAAGTCAGCCACACTTTCTGCAATTCGTGAATTATGGTTACTGAAAAGAGGAGACATGCACTACAGCCTGTGGTTACTGTTAGAAGAATATTTAGTGTTAACTTTCACCTTTGATGCAGAGCTTCACACACTCACTAACTTGCATTTAGATACACCCTTTAGCATAGTAAAACATCCCAAGGCGCTTCACAGGGATGTTATGAAACAAATTTGACACAGCCAAAGAAGGAGATATCCGGTCATCAGTTTAGTCATCAGTTCTACGAGGTGGATTTGAAAGATTGTCTAGAAGTAAGAAATGAGGCTGAGACTGAATGGATTAGCAAAGGAAATCCTCTTGCATGCTGTGCTGCGATTGCTATTCAGGACGCTCAGAGCGTTCCAAATTTTAAAATATATAATTAATTTTCTACTTTACAAAATAAGACCACTTCAGCAATAGGTTTAAGATCTAAAGAATGTTTCACTTCCCAAGATCAACCATTTCTGAACCAACTATATTCAGCAGGCAAACTTACGATGAGTTCCCAGAATCTTTCTTTCTAAAGACCAAGAATATTTCCTCACCCATTTCAACCTCCTCTTTTCCAAGCATGGACTTTTTCCAGGCTTTTCAGTTCCCTATTCCAACTTCTTATCAAGCTAATCTCCTTTAACAGACACACTTCTATGCCACAAACCCCTCCTGACCCAACTTTTTACCAACTACCTCTCCTTAACTTAATGTAATTCACGTCATTAACAACCCCTTTGTACAGACTGTTCCTTTACACTTCAACACATTGCTACACTTTTCAAAGTTCTCCAATTACCATCATTTCCCTGTCGCCCAACTATGTTATTATCCAGCTCTATGTCTTCCTTTCCTACTCAATTGACTTCACTCTGGTGTAGTTCTGTGCACTACACCACGACCACCCTGGTTAGTCAACCAAGACATCATATAGACAGCAACTACAATGTTGTTTTGTCTTTCTCAAGACATCTGTGGCATTCAGTAGTTAAATCAGGATATGCTCCTCAATTATCTTCCAAAGTCAAGAGATCTTCACTCAGTTCAAATCACACCCTCATGTGGTTACCTTGGGAGTGCCCAAAGTTCCCAGTCTCAGCCCCAGCTTCACATACCAACAAAGTTCCCCTTGCCAGCATCAACTGTAAGTAAATATCCATGTCCCAACTGAACCATACCAAGCAACTTGACACTGAATGACAGAAGAGAAGCAAATATGTCAGAACACCAAGACTTTTGTGTCCTAACCAATTTATATTTTTCACCCAGAATTGAAGTTGGGAGGTCATATTGAGGCTGTACAGGACATTGTTTAGGCCAGTTTTGGAATATTACATTCAATTCTGGTATAGGAACGATGTTGTGAAACTTGAAAGGGTTCAGAAAGAATATACAAGGATGTTGCCAGATGCGGAGGGTTTGAGCTGTAGGGAGAGACTCAATAGGCTGGGGCTTTTTCGCCTGGAGTGTCGGAGGCTAAGAGATGACTTTATAGAGGTTTATAAAATCATGAGGGGCTTGGTCAATGTAAACAGCCAAGGTCTTTTCCCAGGGTGGGGGAGTCCGGAACTACAGGGCATAGTTTTAAGGTAAGGGGGAAAGATTTGAAAGGGACCTAATGGGCAACTTTTTTGCAGAAGGTGGTGCCATGTATGGAATGAGCTGCCAGAGGAAGTGATGGAGGCTGGTACGATTACAACATTCAAAAGACACCTGGATGGGTACATGAATAGGAAGGGTTTAGAGGGATTTGGGCCAAATGCTGGCAAATTGGACTAGATTAATTTAGGATAGCTGGTCGGCTTGGACAAGTCGGACCGAAGGGTCTGTTTCCATGCTATACGTCTCTATGACACTATAACTGCTCAGAGGACCACAGAGCCACGAATAATATGTAGATGCATGTCTATTCCTGTTTGTTCACCCCAGCGGAGCGGGAGGGTGTGAAATCTCAGTGTTGTAGCCAGTGAAGCTACTTGCTCTGCTGAAACATTGCTCATTCCTCACCTCCACAAACACTGAAACCCATCCCACTCTTCTCCAAACTGCCTCGGCATTCTTCATACAGTTAGGTTAGAAACCTTAATTTTATCCCACCTTACGTTCCGACTTCAATCATCCCTGTCCTTCCACTTGGTTTCTTAATACGCTGCATTCAAAACCTACACTGTTAAGTCCTTCCAAAACTTCGATATTCCTCCATTCCGGAAACTCCTACAACCTTACATGCATGCAGACATCCCTCACTTTTCAGACTCTGGTCTGAATTGCATGTGCTCTGATCTACCCTGGGCTTGCAGAGATTTCAGATGTTTTGATTATTCTGAAATGTTTTCCCTAAACGCCACGTCTCAGCCTGGTTATCTCCTGGCCCATTATCAAAATGCTCCTTTAAGGTCTTCATTGTCGTTCTTTTTCGCTTTTATCTTTGATTCAGTTTGGGATAGTTTCTTTCTCCTGTTAAAAGGCAGTACGAAGATGCAACCCTTGTGAAAATGTATCAATTCCAATTACGCCAGAAACAGGACGACACTCAACGACATGTGGCTCCACAGCTAATATATATTCATTTAATTTTAAAAAATTGCATGTACTTCATGGAATAAATAGAATATATTGGGTTTGTCGATGATGAGCTGCTGAAGCGAAAGATATTTGCTGATGACATTCTGAGATTCAGTTTTAAAGGCATGCTATTAGTCAGAGGGTCATTCATTCCAAAGGAAAGAGAAAGAACATTCAGTCGTTTTTTTTGGATTTCGTTTGGGTTCCCTGCCCCCATGTGTAGCCCGTTGCACGGCGGCGGGGGTTGGGGGGGTTGGTGACTGAGGCTCCGGGATTTCTGTGCACCATAGTAACCAGGGCCCGGCAGTAAGGGAGGAGCCGGAGAGGTGCAGCCAATGGTACCGTGAAGCACGCAGCCCTCGCCACCCCCACCCCCACCCCAAACACATTCTCAAAGTTTGTACACCAAACTTGGGATCACCCGAACAATCGCTGCATTGTACTGGGCAAAAAGTCCGAGTAATTAAAACGAAGATTCCAACAACCGCAAAACTGTTTCTTTTAGAAAAACCTATCACATTTGCTCAGAAAACAACCTGCTTCTGCACTTTGGTTAAAGGACCGGCAGTCGAATGGGTAATAAAGCTCTGATTCCTTTCACTGGAGACAACTCGGGCTGTAATGTAACGCTGGCAGATTGTGATCGGATTCCCTGGAGAAGGGAACGGAGCCGACAACACTGCCCTAAATATCAGTGATCCCTGAAACTACCGCTGACCGAGTAGACACACACACACTGCTCAATCCAAACAACCCTCGTTCCCTTTTAAGTCAGCACAGTGTGGGGCTGGAGGAACACAACAGGTCGGGCAGCATTAGGGGAGCAGGACAATCGACGTTTCGGGTCGGGACCCTTCTTCAGAATCCTTCACTTTATAGATTCCAAACAGGATTGCCCTAAATTGAAATCTTTGGAATCAGCAATAAAAGAAAAGGGGGATGGGCTGGCATAAACCAGAGAGTTACAGAGATAGTAGGAACTGCAGATGCAGAGCGGTGAAGCAGCGCGGTGGCCATGGGGATGACCCCCCGGGTGAAAGGGCGGTTATTATGTTGTTCCCGGTGGAGAGGGCACACATGACCTTTCTGCACCAGCCGCTGTTTCTCAACTTCATTGAGAACAGGTAGCGCGCCTGCAGCGAGTTCGTGAACATTTCGCAAAAATGCCAAAAGTTCGCTCAAGCCGTTTTGGAATCACTCCAGCCGAAGTGTGCGAGAGATCTCCTGCGTTAAACCGTAACAACACAGAAAGAGAGATAAAAGGTGTAGGGCTGGATGCACACAGCACCCTAAACAACAGAGGAACTTTCTCTACCGTTCTTCCACTTTGACAATAGCGCCTTCTTCACTTAAGAATAAATCAAATCTACAAATACTTACATTTTTTGATCTCTTGGCGTGAGCTGCCTGTGCATAGCAAGAGAAAACCCAAACAAGCTTGACGGCTTTCCGGTTTTCTTAATAAAATTTTCAGTATCCAAGTTAAAAGCTAAAGTCCATTTGTTGAGGGAAAACAAGGACAGGTAGATAAGAAGCCATTGCTCCGGGGCCGCCATATCGGAAATGCCTCCTGATTTCTCGGAAAGTGCTTGCTAATGTTTTGTCTGATCTCGGGCTGTTATTTCTGAGTGGCTGCCTTGTGTTTAAAATGAGATTATAAAGTGACGGTGAACGCCTGGCCTCGCCTCACTCTGCCCCTCCCAGCCACCATCAGCAGCTCGCCGCAAGTAACCTGACCCCAGCCTGGAGCGTTCGTCTCTTCACCCCACCCCACCCCAGTTCAACCTCGGTCTCTGCCATCTACTGCAGGCGCTGCTCAAACTTGTCTAACTTCAGCAAAAACACGAGCTCTCAAACGCCCTGCTTTACAGGTATTTCAAAAACACGAACCAGCAGTCCAGTCTGCCAGTTATCATAGAGGTCATGCCTTTGGAAGTTTTAACTGTTTTACTTTGCAATTTTCATGGAGGCAACTTCCGTCAGTATTATTGTGGAAATAATTGGATTATTATTGACTACTTTATAGTAATGTATACAAGTCTGTGACCTGCCCATCTAATTGTTGCAAACAGAATACTAAACGCATTCATGCACAAGCAATGAATATTCATTGGAACTTTTCAAGTACAGCCACAATAGGTGGGTAATAGAACAGATGTGGGGGAGGGGCGAGATACAAATGGGAAAGGCCAGGCAGCATCAGAGGAGCAGGAAAGTTGACGTTTCGGGTCGGGACCGTTCTTCAGAATATTTTCTTCAATTTTCTGAAGAAGGGTCCCGACCCTAAACGTCAACTTTCCTGCTCCTCTGATGCTGCCTGGCCTGCTGTGGTCGTCAACCTCCACACTGTTGTCTGTGACTCCATATATCTGCAGTTCTTGCTATCTCATATGAAAACGAAATACTTTTTTTTATTTCGCAACCTCAGAACTTTAAAGTTTGATACAACGACCTTGCATTGAAGTGTACTCCTTGTAATGTAGGAAATGTTGCAGTCAATTTCGATACAGCAAGCTCCCGCGGAGAGTAATGGCAAGATAATCCTTTTGTAATGTTGACTCCAGGACAATATATAGCCAGGAAAGGAACGATGAATACCCCGCTCTTCTATGAAATAGTGTCAAGGATCTTTTACATTCAATTTAGAAAGCCAGCTAGGTTTTGTTTTAATGTCTCATCCAAAAGTTAGCACCTGTTTCAGTCAACACTGATCCATTAATGTACTGAGTTCCAAACCCAGATTCTGAGCTTAAATCTCCAGACTGAGACCTGAAATCTCAATCTTGTAACTTTGGTGAAATTTTCATCCATCCAGTCACCCATAATAGATTGAGCTGCACCAAACAAAATAATTATGCCTTGATATTTTCCTGCTTGGTTTTTGGACTCTACCTAGAATGGTTTGATCTGTCGCATTTAGTGGTGGCCCACTGTTTCCAATTTAAATTCTCAAAAACGATATTTGATATATGACGAATATGTGCACCGTGTAGAGGCTGGTCCTTGGATTATTGTCTGCTGATGTTTTATCCAGAGTTGTTTCTTTGGCAGTTTTTCAAGTGGTAATTTGCTATTGTCTTCCACTGTCAGGGCAGGGCAAGGCGGCAGATCCAGCACTACCTCAACCAGAACAGGAATCGATGAAGAGAGATAACAAAGTGTAGAGCTGGGTGAACACAGCAGGCCAAACAGCATCAGAGGAGCAGGAAGGCTGACGTTTCGGGCCTAGACCCTTCTTCAGAAATGGGGGAGGGGAAGGGGATTATGAAATAAATAGGGAGAGAGGGGGAGGCGGACAGAAGATGGATAAAGGAGAAGAGAGGTGGAGAGGACACACAGGTCAGAGAGGCAGGGGTGGAGCCAGTAAAGGTGAGTGTAGGTGGGGAGTTAGGGAGCCGATAGGTCAGTCCAGGGAGGACGGACAGGTCAAGGGGGCAGGATGAGGTTAGTAGGTAGGAGATGGGGGTGGGGCTTGAGGTGGGAGGAGGGGATAGGTGGGAGGAAGGACAGGTTAGGGAGGCAGGGACAAGCTGGGCTGGTTTTGGGATGCGGTTGGGGGAGGGGAGATTTTGAAGCTTGTGAAGTCCACATTGATACCATTCAGCTGCAGGGTTCCCAAGCGAAATATGAGGTGCTGTTCCTGCAACCTTCGGGTGGCATCGTTGTGGCACTGCAGGAGGCCAAGGATGGACATGTTGTCTAAGGAATGGGAGGAGGCGTTGAAATGGTTCGCGACTGGGAGGTGCAGTTGTTTAGTGCGAACCGAGCGTAGGTGTTCCGCAATGCGTTCCCCAAGCCTCCGCTTGGTTTCCCCGATGTAGAGGAGGCCACATCTGGAACAGCAGAAACAGTATACCACATTAGCAGATGTGCAGGTGAACATCAGCTTGATGTGGAAGGTCTTTTTGGGGCCTGGGTTGGAGGTGAGGGGGTGGTGTAGGGGTAGGTGTAGCACTTCCTGCAGTTGCAGGGAAAAGTGTCGGGTGTGGTGGGTCTGGAGCGGAGTGTGGAGCGGACGAGGGAGTCACAGAGAGAGTGGTCCCTCCGGAAAGCAGATAAGGGTGGGGAAGGAAAAATGTCTTTGGTGGTGGGGTCGGATTGCAGATGGCGAAAGTGTCGGAGGATGATGCGTTGGATCAATGAACACTAGCACCTCGACAACTGAGTTAGTCAGTCCCTGTGTTAAAAATATAAATATTAGTGATGTGAGAGGTGGTGGAGTGAAAATGTCACTCGGCGAGTAATCCAGGACCCCCGGCTAATGTTCTGAGGACATGAGTTTGAATGTCACCTAAGCAGATTGTGAAATTTGAATTGAATAAAGTTTGGAACTAGGAAATTGACTTAATGGCAATCACATAACCAATGTTGTAAAAATCCATCTGGTTCAATAATGTCCTTTAGGGAATGAAATCTACCATCCGTACATTGGCCTTTTTAAAAGTTCATTCACGGGATGTGGGTGTCACTGATTAGGCCAACTGTTACTGCCCTCTGAAATAGCCTCCCACGACACTCAGTTGTATCAAATCACTAAAAAGTCGAAAGAAACAAATGAAATCAGATACACCACCTGATTTTGTGCTAGGCACCAGAAATGACATCAGCAAACACGGCAGTGTCAACCTTGCAAAGTCCTCTTTAATAACATCTGGGAGCTCATGCTAAAATTTGGACAATTGTCCCATGGACAAGCAACAGTCTGACATAGTCTCACCCACACAATTATATTTTGCAGATAATGTCCCAAACACCACCATCACAATCTCTGACCCATCTCATGTGGCAGCACTGTGGTACACAGTTGGGAAGGAGTAACCCTGGGAGTCCTCAACATTCATTGTAGACTTTATGAAATCTCTTGGCATTAGTTCAAAGATGGGCAAGGAAACCTACTGCTCACTAGCACCTACCTCCCCATACGCCCTCTACCGAGGCAACTGAATCAGTACTCCTCCATATAGAATGAAACACTGAGAGTAACAAAAGTACAGAATGTACTTTGTGTGGGGAATGTCAATGTTCATCGCCAAGAGTGGCTCAGTAGTATCATTAAGCAGACTGTGTCCTAAAGGACATAGCTGCTAGCCTGGGTCTGCAACAGGTGGCATTGAAACCAACAAGAGGGAAAAACATACGCTGTTATGGATGTGTCCATCCATGAAGATCAGTAAGAGTAGTCCCACAAGCAAATTAAAGAAAATCTCTGCACAGTTCACATGAAGAAAAAGTCCACCCTTCACAGTGAAGATACCATGCATCCTACTGTGTGGTACTACCACTGTGCTAAATAGGGTGGACTTTGAACACAGCTATCAACTCTAAATTGGACAACTTTGAGGCACTGTGGATTCAGCAGCTGCGAATTATTTTTAATGATAGTCTATAATTTCATGGCCCAGCATACCCCTCATTACTTACACCATCAATCTGGGAAATCAATGAAGTGTGTTGGACAGCATGCCAGAAGTGGCATCACACATCCCTAAAAATGAGGTATGACCTGAAGAATCTATAGCACAGGACAACTTGCAAGCCAAACAGTAAAAGCAACAAGCAATAGATGCAACCAATCGATCAGATCTAAGCTAAATAGTCCTGTCACATCCAGTCATGAATAGTGGTTGGCAATTTAAAACTCACTGGAGTAGGAGGTTATCCCTATCGCAAATTATGGGGGGAGCACAGCACTTCGGTGCAAAAGACAACACTGAAGTATTTGTTTTCGTCTACAGCCATAAGTGCCAAGTCGATGATCACAAATGCCAGTGTTCAGCCTATTCAATTCCGTACATCATAAGAAATAGCTGAAGGCACTGGATATGGTTCCTGAAAATATTCAGCAATAGCACTAAACATTTGTATTCCAGCACTAACAATCTCCCATTGAAGCTATTCCAGTACAACTGCATCAGTGACATCTATCCAACAATGTGGGAAATTGCCTAGGTATGTCCTGTTCCCAAAACACAGGCAAACCCAACCCAGCCAATTACTGCCCATCAGCCTACTCTCACTGATCAGTAAAGTGATGGAAGGGGTCATTGACAGTGTAGTCAACTAGTACTTGCAGAAGGAATAACCTGCTCACTGACAGGCAGTTTAGGTTCTGCCAGAGTCACTCAGCTCCTGATACCCTTGGTCCAAATATTGACAAAAGAGCTGAACTTCAAAGATGAGGTGAAACTGACTGCCCTTGACATCAGAGCAGCGAATGTCGCACAAGGCCCTAGCAAAATTGGAGTCAGTGGGAATCAGGGGGGTAACTCTCTGCTGGTTGAATTTATACCTGACACAAAGGAAATTGATTGTGGTTTTTGAAGGTTAATTAACTCAACCCTTTGATTTAACTACAGGAGATCCTCGCAGTTGTGTCCTAAACCCAGATGTCTTCAACCTGTATTAATAACATTCCTTCCATCATAATGTCAGAATTAGGGATTATCACTGATGGTTGCATAATGTTCAGCATCACTCGCTACATCTCGGATTCTGAAGCAGTCCATGTTCACAAACATCACGAACTGGACAACATTCAGGCTTGTGATCGTAAGTGGCAAGTAATATTTGTGGCACACAGCTGCCATTTAATGACTATCGCCAATAAGAACAATCAGACCATCACCCCTTGAAGTTCAATGGCAATATCATTGCCGAATAACCCTCTGTTAACATCCTGGAAGTTATCGTTGACCAGATACTGAATTGTATCAACCAAATAAGTACTGTAGCTATAAAAGCAGATCTGAGGCTAGGAATTCAATAGCAAGTAACTCACTTTCTGTCTCTGCAAAGCCTGTCCACCATCTACAAGGCACAACTGGATGAGTGCAGCTCTGAAAATACTTAAGAAGCTTAATTCCTACTAAAGCAAAATAGCCCAACTGATTGGCATCCCATCCACCACTATCAATATTCAATCTCTTCACCAACCATGCACACAGGCAGCATTGTGAACCATCTACAAGCTGCACTGCAATAATTCAGCAAGGCTTTTCTGACAGCACTTTCCAAACCTGCGACCTTTGTCATCTATAAGCACAAGGGGAGGAGATGCATGAGTGCAAGCTCCCTTCCAAGTTGTACACCATCCTCACTTGGAACGATATCACTGTTTGTTCATTGTCAGTGGTTCAAAGGCTTGGAACTCCCTAACAGCACGGTGGGGAGCTTTACATCCCAAGGACTGCAGCTCACCATCACATTCTTCAGGGCAATTGGAGATGGACAATAAATGCTTGGAATGTCCATATTCCATGAACATATGAAAAAAAAGCTGCAAGTATTATTTATTGCACCTACCTAGATAGGCAGGGTGGTGATGTATCATATTTGATTTAAAATGAAAGAAGGGTGAGAAAACACTGTATAAGTTGAAATGCCAAGGAGTGCCAAGAGGGTCAATTCCAAGCACAGTATTTCCTGAAAAAAAGATCCATTGTTGCAAAGGAGGTGTTTGATTGTAAATTCACTTTTATGAGTAAAAAGCTAACAGAAAATATATTTGTATAATTGTATACCAAACATAGAATTTTAAATAAACAGATTGGTAAATAGAGACAAATATGATGTGATTCCTTGGATGTCTCTCATATTTCTAATTATACTGAATTAAGGGAAGTTAAGAAAGAAGGAAGAGGAGAGTTTAGAAGAAGATGGGGTGTGGGTGGAAGAATAAAACAGCTGAAGCCGATATAGCAAGCTGAAGAAAGCAGGTTGAGTAGAAAATTATATGCACATTCAAGCTGATGAAAGATTAGGGCATCAAAATTCAATAGCCAAATAACATGAATTCATAAAATGCAACAGGCCTGTGAACTGTGTGTCAGACATTCTTAGACCAGTGATGCTAATCTCACCAATGACTTTGAACAAGATTCATAATCCAAAAGACCTAGCTACACTGCAACAAATTAAGAAGTATTAATTAAAAACCATTGCATGCATTTGTTCTATACCACATTAGCTTCTATACTACATATTAAACTATTCAGTAGGGGTAATGAGAAAAATTGTCTTTGAAATAATCCTTTTTAATTTTGAAATCAGTAGTATAGATTGTTATACCCTTCCTCAATTGTAAGACATAAACTAAATTCCGAATACTGCATTTGTAAAATTGATGATTTATAACATTTAAATACCATAATATGAGGGAGAGATTAGGTAACTCCCAAAATCTTACACACAGATTGTGGTATGACAACTAATCATTGGGCTGTTAATAGGATGATAAATTACTTGCACTTGTAAGTTATTGCAACGTGCAACTCGTGCTTCCCATTCTTTTCACTGGCTGTACCCATCAGCAGGAGGCTAAATATTGAGTGGCTAGCAGTGCTTTAAAATAGACTGCAACTCTTAAAAGGGAGATCTGTTTTGCTGCATGAAGTTCTGGGAGCTTCTTTCTATGTCATTTGGACTGAGATGATTTGAGCTGTGGCTGAATATACAAGAGGAAACACCAAGACTGTACACTGGAGATCTTGGTGCGTGAGATATAGGAGATATGAATGAATCTGCAGCAGGGGAGGAGAACGTCAGGATTTATGCTGAAGTGGGAAAAGGAACACAATAGTGATGGAGATCAATGCCAGGAGTGTTGGCCTAACAATATGGATACAATGCAGGAAAATGTCTAATGATTTCACATAAGCTGTGAAGGTGAGTGGGTTATCTTCAAATAGCATATTCTACCAACTGCATCACTTGCCTCGTGCACTGCTCAATTTATTACTCTCCTGTCATTCGCTTTCCAAACAGTTGTATTAATCTGTGGTGGTGCTAAGTCACAATTCACTCAGGAAGACCACATACTCTTTCTATCAAATGGCTGACCAAGAATCTCTCCTACTCCTACTGACTGCAAATGATATGCATTGGATGGAATGGCAAGCAGATTCCCAACCTGATTGGCCGCGTTACAAAATCATTTCCCTTGACCAGTAAGATCTGAGGTAGAATTCAAACTTGGCATTTCTGGCTTAGAGCCAGGGACGTGAGCCAACGCAACAAAAGGCATCAATCTGAAGTAGCACTCAGGCATAAAATTAATGTCCTTTATTTCACCATCGCATATTTAGCTCTGTTATACATTTCACACTCAAATTTCACAGCTTGTGCACGTTGGCAGGCAGTCAACAATATCATCAAAATATAGCCAGGACACTCATTGACACGTTGTTTGTTTCTTGCAGGTTGAAGTGGCATAATCATCAAACAGCAGGAAAGAACCAAAGGAGAACAAATATATGTTTGAATCTCACAAGAGGAAAGACTGCTTGTCATCATTGGATCGACTGTTACTGAGGCCATGGCAATGGGTGGGGCTACGAAGTTCAATGATGAACATATCTGCTTACCTAATCCTCCTCTGATCCCACTTGTCCCTCATACCACAAACTCTAAAGTTGTAGTTGGTGTAAGTAAGCACTTCTTACTTTCTCCTCTTTTCACACCACAACCCAACCCTTGTCCTTTTTTATATTTCTGACATCCAAGAACTGAAATCTTCACTCTCAATGGAAGAAGAGGAAGAAGACAATGAGGATGAAGAGACTTACAGCCACAGCTCAAAGACTGAAACTTTATGTAATTTAGAGGCTAGGATAGAGGAAGGACCTTGGCGAGATACAGGCTCAGTTGCCCAGGAGACAGAGCAGGGACAAAACACAGTGCAGCTGCCACCTCACTGGAAGGTGAAGTTGTATGCCAGTTCTGTTTCCAAAGAGTCAGACAGGGATTCTGATGGACTAAGATCAGAAGAAATCTGTTGGATGAACGTAACCAAATGCTGGGTGTACTAGAAAGCCTATTCTTAAAGTCAAAACCAAGGAGCAGAGCAGTACTAACTTGGCACAAAGTTTTGTCTAGACCTTGGACTCGTACTGTCCAATATGGAATGGGTTGTCACCACCATTAACACACTGTGGAACCCATCGTGACATAACATCTCATTGTTAATGTCAGAGCTTCCATTGTCTTAAATAAAACTTCCATCACAGATCTGAGAGTTACAGTGGAAATTCAAACTATTACTGTCATGACTCTAGACAACACCATTGAAAGAGATTTCCAGGGCATCGCAACAGTCCATTAATCTATTCTTCAAAAGTCAGGAAGATTTCTCAGGGTCAGCCAGGAGACTGGCCATGCCTCCATGGAGCATAGACCTGTTACCCCTCTTAGATGACAGCATTCCTGCACAGCCCATAGCAGCAGCATGACTTGAGAATGTTGCTGGTGTTTTTCATAATGATCACTATGGAGAATAGCTCTCTGTTGTATATGTATATGGGTTCCAGACTTGAAACATGAGTCATGTTATAAGTAAATAGCCCTTGTCAGTGAGGAACCAATCTTTGACTTGCCCTAGTAAGTCAAATACAAATGGCACAAAAGACTGCTACAAAACAAAGGAGTCATGTCTTACTGCGAAGATAGTCAGCACATTGACGGAGTGGAATCTTTTTCAATTCCTGAAAACAGGCAACAGCTCTTGTCTGGCTGGTCTATCCATAAAGTAATCTAATTACAATAGTATGAAATTCAACCCTTATTTCTTATGTATCAACTCCCCCAAAATTTACCTCCTTCTGTTAATGACCAGCATTGCCTCTGGTTACAATGCAAAAAGAAAAAATAATCATATAAGGAAAACATTCTAAACTTCAAAATAGTCTTATTACATATAAGTAATCATCTCTACATTCTCATAGAAATATAAAAGGAAAAAATGGCAGATGCTGAAAATGTGAAATAAAATCAGAAAGTGCTGGAAGATCTCAGGAGGTCTGGCAGCATTTGTGAAAAAAGTTAACATTTCAAATTGAAGGACTTCTCTTGAACTAAAGAGAGTAGAAATGTGATAGGGTCTTATGTGCTGAAGAAGGGTACAAGGAGTTTAAGTGTTAA
>NC_063338.1:45160838-45226220 GCF_021869965.1 Rhincodon typus
GCAGGCCAAGCAGCATCATAGGAGCTATGATGCTGCTTGGCCTGCTGTGTTCATCCAGCCCTGCACCTTGTTGTCTCGGCTTCTCCAGCATCTGCAGTTCCTACTATCTCAGTATAACTGTACACTGGCAGTCTAGGAATACGCTCCCATGCCAAGAACTTGAATCCCATCCTCAACAAACTCAAAGACCTGTTAATGGCTCACGGAAACTACCAACATATACAATCAATTCCAGCAATCTGCTTTCTAGTATTGCTTCTGTAACCATAAGGAAGCAAGTTACATCAAGAACAAACAAAACATTAGTGGCTCTTGTCACCCTCCTTTCCAGAGCAACAGAGAGATTCAAGTCGAATGACAGCTTCCTAAATATTTGGCAACCACCAGAGCTGCCATCTTGTTTATTGGTTAGAGACTTTTAAGCGACTCTTGGATAGGCACATGGAGGATAGTAAAATGTAGGGTATGCAGGGTAGATTGATCTTAGTAGGATAATAGGTCGGCACAACATCGTGGGCCGAAGGGCCTGTCCTGTTCTATGTTCTATATTCTATGTTCTATGCATAGACCTAAGCATGTGAGTTATCTAATGACCCAGAGCAATCCTCCCATTAGAAGCCAGTGAAATGTGACCTCTTCGACTCTATCTCATTCACCTCAG
This sequence comes from Rhincodon typus, assembly GCF_021869965.1. Classification (NCBI taxonomy): domain Eukaryota; kingdom Metazoa; phylum Chordata; class Chondrichthyes; order Orectolobiformes; family Rhincodontidae; genus Rhincodon; species Rhincodon typus. The sequence goes on from NC_063338.1 coordinate 45,161,500, forward strand.
CTGCTGCAAAGCTCTTGTGTAGAAGTCAGATACAGCCACATGAATTCTGTTGACTGTGACCACAGTAAAGTTCCATAAACATGAAATATCTCCTAGAATGGCCTCCAGTACTAAAAACCAGCAGCCCTGAAGACCTGAAGGTCTTTAACTTTTTAGCCAGATCATTTGTGGAATTGTGGTAAGGGAACATTTAGCAACACAAGAAGAAAAAGAAGTGTGCATAAATTAAACGGGGGTAAAACACAGGCAAAGGTTTTGCTGCTGACCATTATCAGGTTGAAGAGAACAGGTTCAAAGTCATTGTGGAGTGCCTGTGGTGGAGCAATTTTATGAAAAATATATTTACATAAGAAAAGAGACCATTTCAGGATTGTTGCTGCACACTAGTAAAGAATACACTTTCATCAAGTGAGAGAAAATTAACTTCCCATGTCCTGTCAAACCAAAACTTAAGCAGATTCTCATGCAGGATGCAAACAGTCATTTGCAATCTTACACTTAGTTGCAACATCAGTAAAATTTTATAACCTAAGGTTATAAATTATGTTCTATCTATCAGTGCAGGAAATTACACCAACCTGGGAGAAAGATGCCAACGCCCAAATCTGCATTGCCAAATCTGTCTGTGCTTGTAGACAGAAAAATGACTGTACATTGTCCAGTGTTACCTACAATGGCCCTCCAATTATATTTTGTAGTTACAAAGGAAACTAATTCATATAATTGCCAAAGTGTGTTATTCTGTGTTCTATATTTGTTAAATATTGACACAGCAATGGGATCCTCATCTTCTCCATTACTGTAAACTAATTAACTACTTTAACTAAAAATTGTTGGCAAGACAAACTAATGTTATAAAGTTAACAGATAATAATTATGGACAAGTAAAATCCCACAGTGATTCTTGATTTGATATGCTATAGATATGATTTTTCTTTTTGTTTGCTGTGCAGATCAGTCATTGCAAATATTCATAAAAGGCTGTCAATGTACTTTTAACAAAAGACTGTAAAATATAGGAGCAGAAGTAGGCCATTCAGCCCATCGAGTCTGCCCTGCCATTCAATGAGATCACAGCTGATCTGATAACTCTCAACTCCTCAACTCCACTTTCCTGCCATTTCCCCACAACCCTTGATTTCCCTTACTGATTAAAAATTTATCTAGCTCAGCCTTCAATATATTTAATGAGCCAGCCTAGACACCCTTCTGCGGTAAAAAAAGTTCCACAGATTCACTATCCTCTGAGAGAAGAAATTCCTCCTCAAAAATCTTCTTTTCCATTGAATTTCTATTCAATATGCCATGTGCTTTAATTATTATATGCAGATTTTTTTCACCTGCCTTTCTTACTGCTGTTTCCAAAGGTTTCAATGCAACTTATTTTGCTTCAGCTGCTCTCGGCCTTGCTGTATATACAGATGGTTGTTAGTCCTTTCTGCTTTTACTAACAGAAGTTCTGTTTTTATCTTTTTCTGATTTTACATTGGATTATCCCTGGCATCTGATGTATTAAAGTTATTTGAAAATTCTTGTGCTTTGGTAGATAATTTGAATATCTCTGAAAATGGAAGCATCGAGTATTTTTTAACATTTAATTTTTAATTTTTTTTGTTCTTTAAATGCCTTCATTTTTTAATTTTTCTGTCATAGAATATAACATTTTGGAAAGAAGAGCAGATCTGCCAGTATTCTGGGAGTGACCTGAATGCTTTATCTGCACTGAGAAATGCCCTCTATTTGCATTTGCAGAATGTTTATGATGACTGTTTGGGGTCTAGGCTCTGTAAGCTTGAACAATAAATAAAGATTGGTGGTAGGTATATTTGAAATATGAATGCTAAGATGCGTCCTTAAAATTCCATTTATAGATTTTTTAAAAAATGAAAAGGTACTCAAATCACAAGATCAAAAGAGAACTCTAAAAAGTGACATTCAGAAAGAAAATGTCATAATTTTGGCCATCCTGTCAGAGCTGAACAGCTGCAGAAATCTTCTCTAGACAACAAAGTTGAAGATGAATGACAGAAGTCACCCAACACTTGCAGACGAACTGCAGTGAGGATGGTACAAGACAAACAAGCATGGCATACCATGACAGCCAGTCTTGGCACCCTACTTCAGATCAACATGATACGTGTTAGAAAATCCAGTTTGAGATGTCTTTGTCTATTCCAGGTCAAACTGTTTTAAGTGCAACTGGGAATCAATAAAAGACAAATTGATGCATTGAAAGAGGATGATGTTCTGTAGTTTCAAAGAATCAAACCTAAAATGAATGGCATGTGTCAGAATTGCTTCTCCTGAACTATAACTAACAAACTTTCCGTTACACAAATTTCAGTGGTTGTTAATCAATATTCTGTACATTGCAATCATTTAAGAAAGCAAACTTTCTCATTTGTACAAGCAGTCATTGTATCTCCTTTCTGTCACAGACTTAACATGGAACGTAACATTTAGATTTCATTGCTTTGCTCTAAGCTCTTGTCATTATAGTATCTTCCTTTGATTTCATTCATATCAAACGTGAAAGAAGTTATAATTAAATGCACCCATTTATGTGAGTTGACTGATGCTTTTGAGCTTAAAAGGCTGAGTCAATCCATGAATCAATGGTGAGTACATTGTATTTTGTTTCAGCATGAGTATAGAACATATTGTTGGAAGAATGGCAATAGTTCAGAAGCTGAGGAAATTGAATTTTCAATAGCAATATTCAGTTTCCAGAGACAAAATGTAAAAGGCATAAATAATTGGTGTTGTTTTCAATGCTAACATTCTCAGGCCTGGGTTTTCACTCCTAAGGTGGGTAGTGTTTAATGGGTAAGGAGCAATTGTGGAATGGAGTCAGGCCCCTCATCCCTGGATGGAGATCAGAGATGGCCACAGGGGCTGTCAAGTACCAAGGCAAGCTGGTTATAGACTGCCTTAGTTCTCCCGGATTTTGTCCCACTTGTTTTGTTAATCTTTCATCCCTTTGGACCTCATCTCTTGCACTGCATCATGTCCTCCTAACCAATCACCATGCTACCTCCATACCTTCATACCAGTTTAATTCAAACCCATCCCCTACAGCCACCTCATGGCACCTTATTGCTCCCTTGGTAATGTCCTGCCATCCCTATCACCATTCTAGGCCCTTACACATCCCAATAATTCAGAATCCACCATGGACAGATTTTAGGAGCACATTGGGATAAAATGATAAAAATGTGTAAAAGTTCATTCACTATATTGAAAAAGAAACATTCCCATTGAACAGGGCTCATTCAAGGTTCTTAAATCTCAAGTGTTTCGTCCCTTATAAAGACAAACTTCACTTTCATAACCCCCCAACCAAAAATAGCCAACCATTCAATAATCTTTTTAAGGTGTCATCAAACTGTGAAACTAGGCCTCCCCAACCCAAAGTAATAACAATAGTATGTGGATATACGTAGGAACATAAGAACAGGAGCAGGCCATTCTACTCTTTGTGCATGCTCTGCCTTTCAAAAAGATCATGGCTCATTGAACTATCATCTTAATGTCACATTCCTGCCTACACTGATACCCTTGCTCTCTTGTTAGTCAAGAATCTATTTATCTCAGCCTTAAAAATATTCCATGATCCTGTGTCCTCCTCTCTGTGGGGAAGAGAGTTTCAGAGACCCATGACTCTCTAAGAGGAAAAATTTCTCTGAATTTCCATTTAAATGGGAGACTTCTTATTTTTAATAATAGGTGACTCCTATTTCTGGTGGTTTCCACAAAGAGAAACATCCGTTCAGTCAAGCTAAGAAAGCAGCCAAGCATTCATGATAGCCCCTGAAATTATATCAATAAATGTCAGCAAACAGCTCTTGTGATTGCTCCACCAGAATTCTTTCGACTCTCATTGACACAGGCAAACTTTTTTATTAATATTTAAAAAGCTGGGTCTCTAAATAACTTCACTTCATCACCTCAACGGCCCTTCAATAGCATTTATGTCTACTCCAAAAATTTGCGTCTCTCACACTGTGGGTTAAGGTCTTTGCTTTGGCAAAGAACTCAGCACATTCACTTTATTCCTGTGTGCCTCATCATTATCTGTTAAAGCTAGCTTAATCAAACAGTTAAATGTACAGGGAGTCCTCAGGCTGCAAACAGATTCTGCTCTGGAGTCCATTCACAAGTTGATTTGAATGCAATTCTGAACACAATGCAGGACAATAAAGAGGAGCCATTCATAAGCACAGGAAGTGTTCATTAACGGTTCTTTAAAATTACCTCCCAGTATAAGATTGCGTTTGTAAGTTCCTAAGTTGGACGCTTGTAAATCAGGGATCTCTTGTGCTGGCACGCATCATGATTGGTGCACATTCATGGTTGCAAGGGAGTTAGAACATTTCCTTTCTTGTAGAAGAAAACATGGTAATGTTCACTCTTTATTGAATGTCATGTTAATACCCAGTGTCTTACACACCTGAGACATGGTTATACTTAACAGGTTTAGTTGGCCCTCCCTTCATAAACAGCGACCTCAAGGGTAACTGAAATGTTGCACGTGAATCAAAACACTGTAAAGAATCTGCTGAGTTCACACATACCACTGTATAAAGTCAAAAGGATAAACCACTCTCAAGTGATTGTGAATCAGATGCTACATAATTCTAATGTAACGCTGAATTTATATTGAAGGTTGGACTTAATAGAAAACTGTTTCGCATTAATGAATAGTCATAAGATGAAAATATATCACCAATATGACTCTTGCCACAGGCCAGTGCCACAAACACGCCACTGATTTGCATCACAACCTGTTGTTGGGATGTCAAAATTTCATATCACACCTGATTAAGTTACCGCACATACACACCACATGTCCTCCCCTTGTGACATAGAAACATAGAAAATAGGTGCAGTAGTAGGCCATTCAGCCTTATGAACTGCACCACCTTTAATATGATCGTGGCTATCATCTAACCCAGTGCGCAGTTCCATTTCTCCTTTACATGTTCCAGAAAAATGCCTCTTTATGATGTTGCTTAACTTTAATTTAAAAATAAATGTTTTATGGGATCATTTTGACAAGCTGACGTTGTAATTATTAATTTAGCCCATATCCCTCTAAACATTTCCTATTCATGTATCCATCCAGATGCCTGTTAAATATTATAATTGCACCTGCCTCCACCACCTCCTCTGGCAGCTGGTTCCACACACACAGGATCCTCTGCATGAAAAAGTTGCCCCTAAGATCCTTTTTAAATCTTTCCCATCTCACCTTAAAACTATGTCCCCTGGTTTTGGACACCTGTACCCTGGGAAAAAGACCTCGGCTATTCACACTATCCATGCCCCCCATGATTTTATAAACCTCAATAAGGTTACCCCTCAGCCTCCGGTGCTCCGGGGAAAAGATGCCCCAGCCTATTCATCCTCTCCCTATAGTTCAAGCCATCAAATCCTGGCAAAATTCTTGTAAGTCTTTTCTGAAACCCTTCAAGTTTCACAACATCTTTCCTATAGCAGGGGAACCAGAATTCAATGCAGTATTCCAAAAGGGGCCTCACCAATGTCTTGTACAGCTGCAACATGATGCTTCAATGAAATATTTTAGAAAATCTTCCCTCGTATTATTTATCCACTTTAGCTCCACCTCCATCCCTTATCCCACTACCAGAATTTGTAGCATTCAGTGATTTGTATTGAGCACTCTGTCATCTCTGTAACTAAATACTAGGAGATTCAACACTCCTCTTTTGTCTGTGGGAAAGTGCCAGAACAGGTTAGTGTTTGGCACACCTACTGTGGACAATAGTTGTCCTATACCAGGTAACATGGTGGGATGAAATTCATGTGGCTCTTTTTTTTTGTAGTGCTATACATAAATGCATTAGAAGTTTACAACAGAACTCTCAAAAAGATAATCATTTTTAATTGCAACATCATGGAATTATGACCCGTGTACATAAACATTCTCAGTAGCAACCTGCTATGTACTAGCATAGACACATAAGAAATGGATTTTCTCCCCTCCTGCTTTTTTTTTGAATTTGATCGACTATCCCATACCTCACAATCCCCTGACTTGACCAAACTAACCAACACAACCGCATCATTCACTAACTCACTTATTTATTGAAAACTTTATTGGAACTCACATTTTCACGTGACAGAGAGCACCCTATCACAGAGAAAATTTGGAAAATCCCTGAGAATTACAGGTCCACCTCAGCCTTTGTCATTTTTGATTTTCACAGGGATGGGTTTGTGGATATATAATAGATATATAGAATAGAATCCACACAGTGGTGGAAGTAGGACATTCAGCCCAACAAGTTCACACTAACCCTCTGAAGAGTATCCCACCTAGACCCAGTCCCCTACCCGCTAACCCAGCATTTCCCATGGCCGACACACCTAACATACACATCCCTGAACACTATGGGTAATTTAGCGTACACTAACTTGCATACCTTTGACCTGTGGGAGGAAACCAGAGCACCCAGTGGAAACCCATGCAGACACAGAGAGGACATGCAAACCCTACACAGACAGTTGCCTGAGGCTATAATTGAACCCAGGTCCCTGGCACTGTGAGGCAGCAGTGCTAACCACTGAACCACCGTGCTGGGCTTCACTCACGTATAATTCCAGAGACAGCTAGCATTTAAATGTCATTTTGCATCTCCACTGCCAGAAGGCTTTTAAGCTGTTGGGTCGTATCCTTACCTCTGAGCCAGGAGGCCAGGGTTCAAGTTTTCTGAAGAAGGGTCTAGGCTCGAAACGTCAGCCTTCCTGCTACTCTGATGCTACTTGGCCTGCTGTGTTCATCCAGCTCTACACCTTGTTATCCCACCTTCTTCAGAGTTGTGTTATAACATGTCTGAGCAGGTTAATGAAAGATACCTATTTCTGCTATCTGGGATCCAGTGTTAGCAGAGCCGATTAGATCAGAGCAGGTCTGTTTCAGAGAATTTCTTTTGGATAGCAATGGTACCCTTTAGAAAGCTGAGACAGTGCTGTGGAGTTATACTTAACTTTGCATTTACTAATTAAGAAGTAGCAGGAACTTTAATCACTGTGCATTATGTTGATCTAGGATGGTGCTGGCAATCTGTGAGGCAACCATCTATTGCCCCCACTGATTATTGCACCCAAATGAAAGGAAATTTGTTCTTGCTTTTGACGGCCACATTATTCTCCATGTGAGGAGTGTAGTTCATGGGGAATGGTCCCTCTCACTGACATTGAGCAGCCAGAGGGAGAGCTGGAGGTCAGGAGGAAGATTCTGTGCCAGTAATACCCCACAGAAAGAGGAGGATGAAAAGGAGGCAATCAGGTTCTACCTGTGAGGATGGTCTGCAGTTATAGGACATCCTACCTTAAACTGATGGGAAACCAAACTTTGAGGATGTAGGTTGAGCTAAGAGTTTGTGACAGACATCTGTCATATGGTGCAGCACCAATTAGAGCCCCAATCTCCCAATCCCCATTCCCTGCTAGTGTCTATGTGGGTACGTATCATCAGAAGTCTTTGCTTCAGGCTCTTTCCAGGAATCAGCAGGCAACCTGATTTGCATTTTCCAGTCACCATCATAAAGCTGCATAAAGGATGGGTCTAATGCCCAGTTGCTCCTGTGAGGAACACATCAGTTTCCTTCAGGATTTGACTGTTCAAACTTAGATAGCCACAGACGTCGCACACACTGTAAACATTCTTGAGGTTTAGGCCACATGTTCCATAAGGGCTCCAGCACCAAGTACAGATATCTTTCTCAAAAGAAACTCACTTCAGTCAATCCATGAGCAATCAATATTTTTTCATCTGCACACAAGATTCCCAGGGACCTGCTATGACTCCTTTAGATGTAGGAGATCTCAATTTCTGTGCTTATTTCAGTCACCAACATAGATCTGGGATTGGCTTTTAGGAGACAAGGCCTACCTGTTTACACCTTTGCTAATGATTCTGTTGAGGAACTAACAATTGGATGCAGAGATCAACTAAATCACCAGCTATGTTGCCACCAGGAGCATGAGCAAGTGGGCATTAACATTTTAAAGATTAACCTTAAAGAACCTCATTGATAAATTCTGGGGTATCTGGGCCTGTTCTGTCCCTTCCGTGTAGATTCTACGAAAAATCATGAAATGCTAAAAGGACTTTTCCTCTTGATGGAGGGATCAGTGACAAGCAGTCATAGATTTAAATGAGGGCAGAAGCTTTACAGTAGATATGAGGAAAAACCTTTTCATCGAGCATGTGGTGGGAATCTGGAACTCAATGGCTGACAGGGTGGTAGAGGCAGAAACCCTCATGACATTTAAGAAGTACTTACATGTGCATTTGTGATGCCAAGGTATACAAGGCTGTGGGCCAAGTGCTGGAAAATCAGACTAAAGTCATTCAGTGGCTGTTTTTGACTGGTGTGGATGGAATGGACTGAAGGGACTTCTTTCTATGCTGTAGATCTCTATACCTGTATGATTCAGGACCATTCTGAAATTAAATGCTCTTAGTCACTTTTTGGCATTTATGCGTACTAACCTTTTTCATAATATTGATTACTAGTAAGGTTTGGTGGAGAAATTGGTCTTGCACACGTACCGACTGCTACCCATGTGGCAGAACTGATACCCAGTGGCATTTTGCACTCCAGACCGAGGGCCAATTAGTTTCTTTCTTCTTTACTATATTGCATGCCCTGACAGTGCACCTGTAAGATTCATGGTCCATGGAATCCGGTGTGTGTGATTCCAAGTCCACAGGTAGCAAAAAAAAATAGTTGAATGGAATAATGATCGTTGTCCTGGTCACTATTCATCCACCTATTGTGTCTTGGGAGGTAACAACTTGACTGCATAGTCTCTGCAGCAGGAAGTGGTGTCAAGATGATGCCACTTCCATGGCAGAGCCTTAAAATTCCGTGATTTACGTGGTTCAGTAAACTGTAGTTTAAGCCTGCAGCAATAATAATTTTCCCATAGGGAAAGTCTACTCCAGGGTCAGTTAGCAATTATATGAGATTTTAGAACGTTGAAACACTCAGATGGAACTTTTATGTGGCCTGAGGAATTCAAAAACTCACCACTTCCAGGGTCAGCCGCTTAATCCCCATTCCAGTCTGTAATCCCAACAAGCGAAAGTAGGAAGTGCCAACAGCTATATTTTGAGGCTGTGTTTGCAGAGCCTGGAATTTTCCATCTCTACACACCTGAACTGGGAACAAAAATCAGGACTTTGAACCTTTAAAAATGTATCTGAATACAGCAGCTACTGTTGTGTGAAGGGGGCTGTCCTCCCTTCCTCCAACTTTTCTCATGTTCAGCAGTCTTCTCCAGGAATGTCTGTGCTGACCCTGCAATGCCCCAGTCACAATTGGATTTTATATTGGCAACAGTTTAATTTGACTGTTGTGAGACTTAGTTCCTGGCATTTACACAGCCCAGTGCAACCTCTTCATCCCAGGAGAACATTCAAAGACCAGTTAACTGGCACCAGCAGGAAACAGCTTCACTCATAGTCAGCAACAGATTCATGATGGATTAATGCAGTTAAAAGTAGCACTATCGCTTCAAACATAACCTTTGTATAATTAATAAGGTACAGCCCATGTGACTAATCAGATTTTCCACCTGTTTTCTTACCCAATAAACTAAGGAGTTAATTTTACCAATTTGCATTGAATGATGTCAGTCTGTTGATGAAATAATCAAGTTTTTTTTTCCCTTAACGTCCCACCAACATTCTCTCATCCCCTGATACTCTAACCATCACCAGTTATTTTAGACATCTCCTGCTGAGTCCAATACTGTCCACACATAAGACCTCCAGCCAGAGTCTGGATCATGGCCATCAGGGAGATACCAAGCCAACTTTCCTTTCCCCATGATTACTGACTCAACTAAGACTAATTACCCAACAGAGACAAGAGACTACCTGTGCTGGAAGACTCTTCTGATGCAGTGGTAGCATATCTACCTCTAAGGTCAGACAGCCCAGGTTCAAGTCCTACTTGCTCAGAGGTCTGTAATAACATTCCTAATCAGGTATATATTAAAAAAAAGCTCAAAAGTATTTGTTTTGTTGATGGGTGCTTTAAAACAAAAGGGATTAGAAGTGGATCTTTACTGATGCGAATAGATCAGTTACAGCTAGTTCAATAAGCCAGTGAATTTGGAAGGAGTATTCAATTCCTGAACATATAAAGGATACTAGTTTCACACACAAACTTTTAATATTGTTTCTGAAAATGATTGGATAAAAGAAATATTTCACTCCCAGGACTGTCCAATATATGAACTTGTGTTTCAATTGCAAACAGTTCACAGCTGACAGCTTCAATTGAGGTTTGCAATTGACTGTAGACGTTTCTTATTAATATTTCTGCTATGATGAGTCATTTCAAGATGTGCCCGAACATTACATTCTGAACACTCACTCACCGCTCAATCATGTTATATTCGATTTCAGCTTGCACTAGTGTATGCTTGCTCCATAAGTATACTGTTCACATGAGTGCTGAACTAACTCATGGATTTATCTCATGCATAAACAAGAACTAGCTTCTCAAAGAATGCAGTTTTATTTCAGTTGGTGCTGAAGACACATCATATATTGCTGACTAGTTTGTACCTTTAGGGATGTTCTTCTCAGTATAATCACTTGATTGATCTCAGGGAACCATGTTCTCTTTTAATGCAGCCCTTTGTTATATCATACAGGTGGAAAAATATCACAGTGCATAAATCACAAGTGGACAAAAGAGAAATGAAAGTTGTTTCTTTAGTTTTACCGTTCAGACAGCTATTTATGTTATTTCACATCGTCGTGTCTGTTTCTCCAACAGTGAGGTAATTTTAAGTAGGCAAATGAGGTAATTTTAGGCACAACTTTGTGAAATTTCATGAACTACTCTACAAAGTTAATTGGCCAAAATGGTTTGTAGATAGCATTATAACACAAAGAATAGGAATAGGATTTCATCATAAGGTGGTCTGAGCCTGCTCCATCATTCAGTCATTGCTGATGTTCTACATTCCCCACCAGGGGAAAATAAGCTCTCAATAGCTACCCAGTCAAACCTCTTCAGACTTGCTAAAAATACAACTCTTAATATTTGCTTCAAAAATTATGAATAATTAAACCCAGTTCGCCTGAGAAATTATTTTGCTACAGACTAAACAAAATTTGAAATATTTGCTTCTACATTAAATTATTATCTTGTTTAAATATATACCAAAAATCAAGATTGCCAGTTTTCTTTTGAAGAAAAGATTTCTTTTGTTCATATTTAGCAGAATCACATTATCACATCACAGTATAAAATTATAAAATGCCATCTCTCAAACATCCCAAAATTCTTCACATACAATGAATTACTCAGATGTATGGTCACTTGCAACAACCTTTGTATGTACTGAGCTATTAACAGAGTGATTAATAACTCTTTTTGCTTCTGGTTGTTTAGGAAAGTAATTAGCTCAGACACCAGAATACACTACTGTTCAAGCAGTGCCAAGCAATCTTTAGTATCCAACTAATCAGTAACAACTAGAATTCTGTGATGTTTTTGACATGGACATTTTCAAGTAGAGAAGATCAGGCCAGTATTCCCCCAAACAACTCCACCACAAATACATGATCTGTTGATTCATTGATAAGTTTTTATTAGATTGAGCTGAATTTACATTTGCTGCTTCATTCACCTACAGAACGACAGTAGCAATACTTCTAAAGCAAAATACCACTGACGCTGGAAATAAAAACGGAAAATGATGGAGATCTGGCAGTACCTGTGGAGACAGAAATAGAATTAATGCTTCAGGTCAATCACCTTTCATCTGAATTGTAATGTCAGTGATGTTACAAGTTTTAGGCAAGTACCGAGGTAGGGAAGGGGGCAGCTGGGACAAGTATAAAAGGGAAACTAATAGAACGGAACAAATAGTGAAACAAGGAATAGATCGAAAAGAAGTATAAACAAGAATAGCAAAGTCATCATCAACAACTACCGCTGGGATAAAGGTTATGATCTGCCGTTGTTGAATTTATTGTTGAGTCCACAATACTGTAAAGTGCCGAATCAAAAGATAAGGTGCTGTTATTTGAATCAAGTTGATATAGCTGAGAACAGCTTGGGAGTGGGATAATGAATTAAATGACGGGCAATTAAAGTATAGAGTCACACTCGAGGGTGGAATGGATGTATTCTGCAAAGTGGTTACTAAAACTACATTCGGTCTCCCCAGTGTAGAATAGATTGCATTTTGAATAGTAGTATCAAACACTAAATCGATCAAAGTACAAGGAAACTGCAGTTTTACTGGGCAGGAGTGTTTAAGGCTTTGGATAATGGGAAGGCAGCAGATAAAAGAGTAGGTGATGCAACTCCTCATTAATCCAGGTTGATTATCTGAGATTGGTCATAGAGTCATACAGATATACAGCACAGAAATAGAACCTTCAGTCCAACTCATCCATGCCGACCAGACATGACAAATTAATCTAGTCCCATTTGCCAGCATTTGGTCCATATCCCTCTAAACCCTTCCTATTCATATACCCATCCAGATACATTTTGAATGTTGTAATTGTACCTGCCTCCACCACTTCCTCTGGCAGCTCATTCCATACGTGCACCATCCTCTGCATGAAAAAGTTGCCACTTGGTTCCCTTTTATGTCTTTCCCCTCTCATCTTAAACCTATGGCCTCTAGTTTTAGACTCCCACAACCCTGGGAAAAGACCTATATCCTTGGCCCTCATGATTTTATAAACCTCTGTCGGGTCAACCCTCAGCCTCTGACACTCCAGGGAAAATTGCCCCAGTCTATTCAGCCTCTCCCTATAGCTCAAATCCTCCAACCCTGGCAACTGGCAAAGTTAAAGGGTATAGTATAGGAGGTAATGCACTGGCATGGATTAAAGATTGGCCAACAGACAGAAAACAGGGAGAAGGTATAAATGGGTCAGCTTTGTGTCGGCAGAAGACGATACATGAGGTTCCCACAAACATCATTACTTGAGACCCCAGCTCTTTATAACATATGGCAATGATTTGGATATGGGGACCAAATGCAATATTTCCAAATTTGCTGATGATACAAAGCTAAGCAGGAATGTGTCTTTTAAGAAAGATGTAAAATGTTTTCAGGAGGATTTGGACAGGCTTAGTTGTTGGGAAAGAACATTGCAGATAGGATAAAATGTGGAGAAATCAGAAGCTATGCACTTGTAGGAAGAACAGATATAGAGTATTTCTTAAATGACGAGAGATTGGAAAGTGTAGATGTCCAAAAGGAATTGGGTGTCATCGTCAGTAAGTCACCGAAAGCTAACATGCAGGTTCAGCAAGCTATTAGGAAGGCTAATGGAATGTCATTGAAGTTGTAATGGAACAGTTGTTGCAAGTGGATTTGAGTACAGAGAAGGTGATGTCTTGCTTCAATTGTGTAGGAATTTAGTCAGAGTTGAGCAGGAGTACTGTGTCTAGTTTTAGTCTCCTTATTTCAGGAAAGATATTATTGCTATAGAGGGAGTGTAGTGAGGTTCAGTGGATGGTGGGTCTGTCCTATGAAAAAAGATTTGCCAATCTGGGCCTGTTTTCTCTAGAGTTTTGAGGAATGCGAAGCAATCTCACTAAAACTTGCAAAATGCCCGGAGGGAGAAACAAGGCAGATGCAAGTAAAGATGGAGTCTAGAACTGCGAGTACAATTTAAAAATAAGGGGCAGGCCATTTTAGGAACAAGATGGGGAGAATGCTTTTTGCTTAGGGGTGTTGAATCTTTGCAATTCTTTACCTGTGAGGGTTGTGGAAGCTCAGACTCTAAGTATGTTTAAAGTCGAAATTGATAAATTTTTGTTACTATGGATAAAAGGCATTGAAATATTCGATCTGCCATGCTTGTATCAAGTGGCAGAACAAACTTGACAGGCTGAATGACCTACTCCTAGTCCTATGTTTCTATTTGATTTGATGGTATCGCTAGCATGAGATATCTGCCAGGCCACGTGGCTACAGATTACGATGGAGTACAATCCTGTCATTTCACCTCGAAGGAAAGTTTGGGGCCTATGATGGTGAGAGGGAGGAAGTAAAATGGCAGTTGTTGCATTTCTTGCACATGTGTGAAATGATATAATAGAAAGGCGAGGGGCATTGAGAGCAATTGATTCTTTTTCAAGGAATGAAATATCCAGCTTCTACCAAAAGCCATTTCCCACAGTTTTCTGAGAAATACCAAACTGCACAGTTCAGCTGATGTTTCTTTTCCATGGCAGAACCAGGATGAATCTTTCAGAGTTTGTAAATTCTTGCCAGTTTTGTCTTCTTAACTAGGCAACCAGCTGCTTTCAGCATTCCTGACCACTAATGTTGAACAGCTTTTTTCATCCGCTTGCAACAGCTGCAGCTTCTCTGTCTACCTCTCTCTGTTTTTCTTTGTCCAAAATCTCTGAAACTGAAAGTCTGCAATAACAAGAGCATTTGCTACTTCCTTTATTTTCAGGTATAAACATGATATTTTCAATAGCACTCGACATGGCCCCTACTCCCACTGTCTCAATGGTAACCAAGCCACACAGGTTGTAGCCCATTAGAGCTTATCGCGGATCACATGACTTTGTTGTTCCTTTTTATCTTTAATTAAAGAGACAATTTAATCACAACATCCTTATAAAACCCTGGTATTTGCAATAATACAGTTGAAGGCTGTGTTATCCCTGAGTGGTAGGGTTTAAAAAAAACAAGACATTTTGGAAACGCTAGTTGCATCTTCCTAACAGATGTGCTGAAGACAGAGAAACTGAGAGCATGGATAAAGTTCTCATAGGAAGAAGGATGAGGAAGTGTAGCCTTGGCAGCTGTAGGGTTGGGGCTTTTAGTGGATATTGCACAATATCATATCCCTAGAAATGGAGACGCAGAAATCCAGGAAGTGAATGGAAGAGAAAAACTGGAGATGGAACATGTGAAGGCAAATGTATAAATTGGAAGCAAAGTTAATCAGACTTTTCAGTTTGTGTTGAAAGCAGGAAATGAGACTCAATTATCATGAACTGGTAAAAGATCATAACCATTGCTCCAATTTTATTCGTTTTTCACTTCTTTTGATTTGGGCTTCAGTTCTTGGTGATTCCTGTTTATATTACTTGATTCAATATCAACCCTTGTTGCCTTGGATATCATCCCTTTTTGTCTTTTATGCTCTTGTGCCTTTAACTCTGTCTCAGAATATCCCTTTTGTTCTTTGTTTCCGACCATCTTTCCCTTTCTATAATTGCTGAAAACCTGTTATATCACTAACTTTGCCCAGTTTTGATGAAAGATCATTGACCTGAAATGTTTTCTCTGTTTCTCCCTTTATAGATAATGTCAGGAATGGTGAGTATTTTCAATATTTCCTATTTTCATATTTGCACTTTAGAGATCAGTTGTCAAGTATGATAATGGGTTATGTGAATGTAAATTCTTTCTAATATCAATATTCTTCGAATACGGGTTTGAAATTCAACCAGTTTCCAGTCCCACCATTAAACCCTGCCCCACTCCAATTTATCTTTGTCTTTGCTTCAGTCCAAATGCAATGAACATGCCATTTAAATGAAAGAAACAAATCCCAGAACAAACAGTACATTATGTATAAATCTCCTGTTTCTTTTTAAAGGACCAATTTCATACTGAGAAATTTCGTTTCTTTTTTCCAGATCAAGAGCTGGCTACATATTTTGCCTCTATTTCCAGATTCCAAATACACACACAATAGCTGTATTGTGAGAAACCATGCAGCCAGCTACATCCAGTAACTATGCAGAGTATTAAGCTGTGAACAATACAGTGAGGTCCAGTCTATGTGCCTACTATGTGCTCATTCTGAGCCACTTCATTAATCTGAAACACTGTTATGTGCAGTTTATTCTCAACAGAGTGGCCAAAAATCTCAAGTGTCAATGTATGAATTTTGTGAAGTTCCTCTTTTTGTTGCACAGAGTTTAAAATCTATTCCCATTTGGTTATATTCGCTTCTTAAAGCAAAAGTTTTATCTTTTCACTTGCTCAATTTGACAATCATGTTTTAACGACTTATTTAATTGATGTGTGAATACTTTCTAGTTATTTAAACTGAAAGTCAGAACATGTAATGCTGAAGTAAGCACGTGTTTGTGATGCCAATGTTTTGCAAGGCCAGAATCTGAAAATGGAAGCAATCATCAAATTTAACCCACTAAACACTACTCAAAAATTCAAGAAACAGAATAACAATATAAATTCTACTCTGTAGTCACTGTAAAACATTGACACTACTGTATATTTTGAAATAATTAGAATCTAAATTAACTATAGCTCCTTTTAAATAATTATTATTGTTTACTGCACACAGTATATCTACAACAATAAGATGTACTAGGAAAGAAATTTTGAAATCTAGACCAACAATATGGTTTTTGCACAAGGTAACAAAAGAGCTTGAAATAAAAATAATTATCAGATCAAAAACAAAGCCTGCCAACCTATGAGTTGCATATTGAGATTTACTATCACTTATGTTTATGATAGAGATAGTAACACAGCTTGGTGCTATATTGGATTCCTTACCTCTAGGTGATTACAAAATCAAAACTAGAAATTGCTGGCAAAACTCAGCAGGTCCTGGCAGCATCTTTGGGAAGAAAACAGAGTCAATCTTTCAAGCCCAGTGACTCTTCATCTTCATCTTCAGACCCAAAATGTTAACTCTGCCGTCTGTCCGCAGATGATGTCATACCTGCTGAATTTCTCCAGCAATTTCTGTTTTTGTTTCAGATCTCCAACATCTGCTGTTCTTTGTTTTATTTGACTTTCAAAATCATGTTTCTTTGAAACAAATCTTTGAGATTTGTAAACAGTCAGGAGTAAGTATTAAGAACTACGAACCTTTCAACTCTCAAGGAATAAAATGTCACCAGTAAATACCAGCAGTGCAACAGCATTAATAAAAAAGGACATAGAATTATGCAGCAAAGCAATATGGGAGTGAAAACAAGATCTGGATTGTTCTGAATGCTTCATTAATGACATTGTCCTCAAGAGAAAAGCCCACACACATTCTGACGAAGCATTGTTATCCAATGACCAATTCTGGAAATGTTAATCTGTACACAATAGGATGGAGACAGAATTTAACTTTATTGAGATGCCCTGAAGTCAGAATTAACAAATTTAAAAATTACCCTCTTGGGAGAGATATTGGAAGGTTCATTAGGAAATAACAACATTTAAAAGGCATTTGGAAAGGTACATATACAGGAAAGGTTGAGAGGGATTAGACCAAATGCTAGGAAATGGGATTAGGTTAATTTAGAATATCTGGTTGGCATGGATGTGTTGGACTGTAGGGTCTGTTTTCGTGCTGTATAACTCTATGACTATTATTCTATAACTCCTGGCACCTGTGGAGAACTACCAGAATAAATCAACACTAGGAAGAAATTGAGAAACAAAAGAAAAACGTTTGTTCCTTGAATTCTGAAACGTCACCTGTAAGAAACAATAGTTTACAGAAGACATTGTGTGATATAATAGTGTGCTTTTGAACTTTAGGAAATCTCAGCCTCTCAGTGAGTTTCTGCAGGAGCAAAAGCATGACGCACAAGAACCAAACAATGAATGGGGAAGTTGTGGCAGGTTTCTCTACAACTGTGTTGTAGCAACTTTTGGGTAGACAAGAAAATTGTGGCTAATTATTTCTTAAAACTAATTTTAGAGCTCACATTACCTTGGTATGTTGGCAAGCTCACCTAAAAAATGGAGGCTGTAAAGAAATGATAAATTAGAAAGCTTTAGTTAATCATTACATATCTCCATAAGAAGCATTGCTATTTTATGTCCTTTGACCTTTTAAAAATTTATTCATGGGGCGTGGGCGTTGCTGGGGCTAAGCCAGCATTTGTTGCCCGAACCTAGTTGCCCTTGAGATGTGGTGGTGAGCTGCCTTCTTAAATCACTGCGATCAATGTGCTGTGGGTACACCCACAATGTCCTGAGGGAGGGAGTATCAGGATTTTAACTAAGTCACACAGGAGTTACAATGATATATTTCAAAGTGTGGATGGTGAGTGGCTTGAAGGGGAACTTGCAGTTTGTATGTATTTTCTGCCCTTGTCCTTCTAGGTGGAAGTACTATTGGGTTTGAAAAGTGCTGTTTAAAGAGCCTTGATGATTTTCCGTAGCACATCTTGTAGATGGTACTCACAGCTGCTGCTGAGCATTGATGGCAAAGGGACTAAATGTTTACGGATGTGGTGCCAATCAAATGGTTTGCTTTGTCCTGGATAGTGTCAGATTTCTAGAATGTTGTTGGAGTTTCAGTTATCCAGGCGTGGAGAGTATCCTATCACACTCCTGACTTATACATTATAAACAGGCAGGCTTTGGGGAATCAGGAGGTGAGTTATTTGCAGTAGAATTCCTAGCCTCTGACCTACTATTGTAACCATAGTTTTTATATGGCTAGTCCAGTTGAGCTCCGGTTAGCGGTAACTCCCAGGATGTTGGTAGTGGGGGATTCAATGATGGTAATGTCACTTTATGCCAAGAGGCAATGGTTAGATTCTCGCTTATGGAGATAGTCGTTGCCTGGCACTTGTGTTTCATGAATCTTACTTCTAACCTTTACTATGACTCTGTTGCTTCAGGACCTTGCTGAATAATTTCAGATGAGTTTTCAATTGTCAATGACAACCTGAAAGACTGATTGCCATGTGTACATGCCCCAACAAAATATAACGCCAACTTTCTGCTTTGGGAGCAGAAAACCCAGATTTTCCTGCTAGGGTGAGCCCGGATCACTACCCAGCAAATGCTGATACAAATATATATAAAAGCTGATAAACTATTTGAGGAAAAGCCCACTGGTTTGGATTCCCAAGACTGATGCCCTTGAACTGGTTTTGTGCATATACGCAGCCGAATTTCTTTATTCAATTGGAAAAAACTGTAGACTTAATTTCTGTGCCTGTAAAGATTCATGGAAACAACTGAAACGGCTAGATGTCTAGTTTGTGACGCAGAATGATGCCAACAGCAAAGATTCAATTCCCACACCAACTAAGGTTAACATAAAGGACTCTCCTTCCCAATCAGGCAAAGTAGGTCATGCCATTATAAAAATCAAAGTGTCCTAGTGAGTAAGAAAGAATGACAGTGGGAGACAAGATAGAATTGCTGCAAAGGATAGAAGAGGAAGGGACCACTGGAGCAAGAAATTAGACTAATTATTAAGGTATCATAGGCAATGTTAAGGGAAATTAGATTTTGCAGCAAGCTCCTGAAGGAAATGAGAGCTTCACAGAAAAATTCCAGAGGAAATGAAACTGGTAGAGAAAATCCATGTGGGAATTTGGGTGATATTGAAAAAAGCTCTGGGAAGGAAAAAAACTCACCATGGATTTCTGTAAAGAGCCAAAAACATTGGCAAAATTTCTGTTACTAGGTGGGATTCTCGTACATCTGTTTATTGATGCATAGGTTGAAAATGAAGATGTGTTTTAGTTTAAGCAGTTTAAAAATAATAAGGAGCAAAAACATACAAATAAATAAAGAAATTAATTTGAGTATGACTTCAAACCTCTGGTTTAGTTAATCAAGTCATGTTATTTCCAGACTGATTCCTGGAATGGCGGTACTGACTATAAACATAGAAGGGATGGATTAGAATTGTATTCACTGGGGTTTAGGAGAATGAGGAGAGATCTCACAAAAAAGACCCAAAAATTCTCACAGGACTAGCCAAGATATATGCGGGATGAATGTTCCCAATGACTCAGGATTCCAGAAGCAGGAGTCAAAGTCTAAGGATAAGTTGGGGTGTGGGTGGTGCAGAAAATTCACTGGCCATTTGAGGGCAAAACATTGAATGTTTTCTAGGAGGAAGTAGATATAGTTCCTAAAGCTAATGGGATCAAAGGGTTTAGGAAGAACGAGGGAACAAAGCACTAGCTGGATGATCAGCCATGATCATATTAAGAGGTAGAGTAGGCTCAAAGAACCGAAAAGCTTATTTCTCCTCCTATTTTTTATGTTTTGTACGTCAGGTAGATGTGGTGTGTGAGAAGATTGTGAGTTGGACCCAGAGACTTATATGCTGAAATTCAAAAAAGGGAAGTTCTTAGCAGAAATTGCCAGGAATAAAATAAATGGCATTAGATAGGTGTTGTAGATTAATGAAGGTGGACCAGAACTTTGATAATCTTTAGGACGTGATGTTGGATGGAGAATTTCAAAAATAATCTCCTTTGGGTGAAGGTTTTCACAGAAGACTACAAAGTTTGACAAATTATGAAAGCTTTGGTATTGGTCAATGATTATAAGCTAACTTACAAGATGATAGGCCCACTTTGAAACTTTCCAGAGAAATTATACTGAGAGGAAAGTGGTTGATAAGAAGAGGACAGGCCCGCCTGACAAACAGGAGAAGGTCAAAACTCAGACCCTTCTCAAATCAGTAGAAATAAGCAAAATTGAGATCAATAGTTAGAACCTGAACAAAGTAGTTCAGTGGGGAATACCCTGATGATGATTTAATACCTAATTTTAAAGAAGCACAAAAGGAAATTTGTGTATTCAGAAAGTAAGAATTGATATAACAGCGTTTTTTTTTTAAACTTACAGTCCAATTCATAAAACCAGTGCACAAAACTCAAATGGGTTGCCATCAATTAATAAGTTGGTCTTAAGAATGTAATTCACATGAAACAAATTGTAAAACTTTTGGGTCCCACATAAGTACAATGTCCAGATTGTGCTTAATCTGATAAAGATTTTGAATAATGTCACAGTGACATAAAATATGAAGTACATATTTTCAAATTCAAATGTCCAATCTAATACCTAGGGCTTTCCTGGACTGAAAAAGTTTTAAGAAGGCACCAAAATCACTGAATTATAATGGCCACAGAAGTGGCCATGCTTCAGAAAAACCAATGGGGAATGAACATCAGACAACTGAGCCGAAATTAACATTTTATCCAAAGGCAATGAAACTAGTCACCAAAGTCCTCCTAGATGAGCAAAAAGGCCCTCATTCCCTCATTTGATTTACGCTTTTATGAGAATTTTCGCATGTTGGAGATGGAACCTCATCTCCTGCAGGCACAGAATACACAAACAAGATGGTATTTCAAAGAATTGTTTCTAGCATAGATTGGAGATGAAACTGAGGATGCAGCATTGAACACAGGCTGGAAACTCTCTCCCTCTGTCAGTTGTACTCAAATGATTTTAGTTTTTGAGATAGTAGGAACTGCAGATGCTGGAGAGTCTGAGATAACAAGGTGTAGAGCTGGATGAACACAGCAGGCCAAGCAGCACCATGGATGTTGCAACGGGTTGAGCTGATTCAACACTCCTCACCTTGTGAAGCAACATGAGGAACACGTACCAGGGTATGATCTTTTTACACAAATATATAAGCTGGAGTCTTTAGCAAGCTTGGAGGTGGGTAAGGCATTTAATTAGGCGGGCTGGTATTATAGCTGAACCACATACCCTTCTATCTCTACCAGACATTTGTAGTCAGATCAGGTCTCGATTCTTAATGGAAGGTGGTCCACACTCACGCCTTCATTAAGTATAAACTATATACAGGAGGTGGAATGGGAGGACATCTCTAGACCCCTACTGACTCAGGTATGAACTTATCATGGCATAGTTCCTTCTGTACATGCTCAGGAGCCATGACCCCTGCCTCTATTTGTGAATTCCCCTTTTTAAGCCCTAATTGGTTCTATTCCTCCTTATGCTGTCCTTTCACTATTATTACTATAAAAGATTTTGGATTCCCCTTTATGATAGCTGCTAGTTTTTTTTAATATGCATTTCTTCATTGCTCATCTGATTTGCTTTTTCACCTCCCCTCTGAACTTTCTGTACTCAGTTCCCAATTGTAGGTTCTACCTGACACCTGTCAAAAGCACACTTTTCATCTTCACCTTAAATTATGTTCTTTTTCATTCCGCTGAGCTTGTTTGTCCTATTTTTCCCTTTTGAGTGAAAATATCTCAACTATGGCCAATCTATCTCTTCTTTGAAGGTAGCGTGTTTTCCTGCCAGTCTTCGATTCCAGTCCAACTCCATTTTTGCCTATTGAAGGCACGTCTCCCCCAGTAAATTGTTCTCACTCTGGATTGTCCTTTTTTCTTTTCCATGTCATCCTAAACCTTATGTTACATGGGTCACTGTCCCCTAAATGCTTCCCCATTGACAATAACACTACTTAGCCCACCTCATTTCCAAGAACCATGTCTAGTAATGCCTCCTTTTATTTTAAATTAGACTGCCAGGTACTGCTGTAGAAAACTTTCCTGCACTGACCATGCCCCTACCATGCGATGTGATCACATCTCTAAGTGCGCTCTATAAACAGATTTCTCTGTCTCACTGATTCATCACAGTGACTCCAGCTGCTGTTTGAGCTCTGAAATATCAAGCTTGTGCAGCCAGTGCAACTTCCTGCACACATGCTTGTCTAGGTCAGATCAAATGACTCCCCACATACAACTGGATGGACATTTTGCTTTGCTAAGCTGTGCTGCTAGACCTCAATTTTACTTTTGTACTATTGACTATAAGCTTACTTTTCTTGTGCTATGTTGTTTGAAGAAAATATGATTTTCAAAAGCATAACTGACAGACAGTCCCTAACAGGAGCCGCCAATAAGGGAATACCCTCTCAATCCTCAGTTCACTGAACTCCACACCCAGCAAACTTAACTTCTTGTAATAAACTTTACTCAAAGCATCTCTTTCCCCCGATGCAAATTCCCACTTTGAATCAAATTCCCCAAGTACTCGCTCTGTCTCATTGCATTGAATGAAATTGTGAGAAAGACCAATTAACCTATACAATAGTTTAACTGAGATAACAAGGTGCAGGGCTGGATGAACACAGCAGGCCAAGCAGCATCATAGGAGCAGGAAGGCTGACATTTCGGGCCTAGACCCTTCATCAGAAATGGGTTCATCCAGCTCTACACCTTGTTATCTCAGATTCTCCAGCATCTGCAGTTCCTACTATCTCTGATACAATAGTTTAACATTTAGTCCAAGCAAAACCCAAAGCAAAACAGTCCCATCACTTTAAGTTTTTTGCTTTGCCAAAAGAATCACCCAAAAACAAGAAATCCTTCTTTCCAATATCATACTAAATAGAAATACTAAATTATGTTAATACTCTTACATTGAGTCAGATACCAAAGTACTTTGTACCATACATACAAAATAAATCTCTCAAAATTCAGCTGCTCTTGATCTCAGCAGGTGCCTAACAAGATATCAATATAAAGTTTCCTTTTAGGAAAATATTTACTGTAATACTCTGACCTATTACATTATTTTCCAATTATCGACTGTGTAAAGCAATTAATATTCAAAGAAAAATTCTTCCAATGCATTCAGAACTATTAGTACACAGGAAGCCTTTTGCACTGAATAAACTCTGAGTTGTGCAACAGGTTGGTAAGATATTTGGCCACACTCATGCCTGTACACTTGGCAGATTTTTAATCTTTGTCAGGCAATCATCAATTACAAACTGACTAACTTTCCTGTTGTTATCTTGGAAGGTGTCCAAGGTTTTAGGATGAAACGCCTCCAGCAGCACATTAGACAGCTCCAACATTGCCTCCTTGATGAGCAATGCCAACAAGCAGAAAGAGACTTGGCGATTATACTGGCCAAACATCAATTAAATCCTACTGGTGGGAAACAGTGGCCTATTTTGCTATATAGAGACATCTAGGCAACACTATGAAGATGACAGATTGGTTGTTGGGGCTATGATTGTGGATTTCTGATTTTGACAGAGGTGGGTGACTCCTTGGCAGGAAGCTCTAAATTTTCCTATAGGAAGCAGGGATATAGCAGTTTTGTTCCTTTGGACTTAACAATCTTATCTGTTTTGGATATTTTCAAGCTGCAGTCAAGCCATCCAGTTAAAACTTCAGTAGGAGCCTCATGACATCATCAGGCTTATGCAATAAAAGGATTCTGCTGGCTTTAGACAAACAGCCTTGCAACCTGTTATCCTCTTTGTACAGGTTAAATTTGGGAATGGTCAGTTGCTGGTTATTCTCAGTCAGTCAGTTAGTTTTGACTGCTTATTTGCCTGATTTCTACTGTTGGGGTTAAAATTGCCCCCTTAATTTCTCAATCAGATCCGAAAAGTTGTTTTGAGGTGACCGATACTGTAGTTTGAATAGATCTTTCCTCTTATGAAGTTTCTTAAGCTTTCTGATATTTAAAAATTTTACCTTATCCACTTCCTCTTTCTTCAAATGCAGCGAGAGAACTATTTGCCTCATGCCACCTCTAAGTGTCCAGTGGACCGATGAGGAAAGGATCCCAAAATTCTTTGCACTCTGCAAAAGGGCAAAATAATTAACCCATATACTTTCAATAGTATCCCTAAATTACTGATGCTAAAACATTTTTTATGTCTTTCTCCTTTATTGGTATCTTTACATAACCTGCATGTAGTTTTAAAATCTTTCTTCCTTTCCTCTCTACAGCTGTTCCATAAGCCAACTCCCTGACCTGAATATATCCTGTGTGTTGGGACACTCGTGGGTTGGAGTAATGATGGTTTGGTGTAATGATGGATTATTGTTGATTAATAAAATTGCTCATTCTCCTCTGGAAGATATCTAGTTTTCTCATCTGTTTTCTTTATTGATTGGACATCTTATTTTTATGTCCTCATGATACTGATTATCTAATGAATTAGAGTGAGGAAGTAGTACTCTATTTTCATGCTGATTTCAGCATACCTAAGTTAATTCAAGCTTTTTTAACACCAGTTTCATTCCTTCCCTTCTAAACGTGTTTACTCTTTACTGGGATAAACTTCCTGAGACACTAATCAGAGATGTAGCTGTTCATTGGTGATTTTGACAGTCAATGTTGGCCGCCTGTTCAACAGTGGAAGAGAAGATCACATTCAAATCTATTGTCCAAACCTAGGATCTTCAACTTTCAGCAGAATCACAGGATAGCTCCATCTTTTCCACTTTGTAACCCAAAGGTAATGAGACCAATCGTAACTGTCTTCATGTCAAGACATGAGCCAGGGAAGCCAGGGTTATGCGGAAAAAGGTGGGAAAGTGGAACTGAGGATTCTGGTCAGTCATGATCTCACTGAATGGCAGAGCAGACTTGATGGGCTGAAGGGCCTACTTCTGCTCCTATGCCATATGATCTTATGAACACAGATAAACTAACTCACCACTAACAGAAACTGATCTTCATGGTCTGTATAAACTGAATGAAATATTAGCACAGCCCAAACACAAATTTGTGGAGTTAAATCAGAATGTACTGTAGGTGAGGGATTTCAATATCCACCACCAATAGTGGCTCAGCAGGAGCACTACTGAATGTGCTGGTTAAATCCTAAAGGACATAGCTACAAGACAGGGTCTACGACTGATGGTAAAGGAACCAGCAAAAAGGACAAATGTACTTGACATCATCTTCAGCAATTTTACTGCCTGACAATTAACATTCACACCATACCAGTGACAGCCAATGACCATCTCAAACAAGATAGAATTTGTGGACCATCAGCAAAAGCAGAATCATACTTCAACATAATTTTCAAGCTCATAGCTTGGCATATCCCCAACTCTACCGTTAAGCTGAGAGATTAACTTTGGTTCAATCAAGACTGCAGGAAGGCATGCCAAGAGCAGAATCAGGTATATCTAAAATTGAGGTGTCAACTTGGTGAAGCTACAAAACAGGATCACTTGCATACCAAACTGCATAAGCAGCAAGAGATAGACAGATCAAAGCAATCCCACAGCCAATGAATCATATCTAAGCTCTGTATCCTCCAGCTAAATTAATGGATTACTATCAAGTTTAGAAGGACCAACATCCTCTGTAAAGTACATCCAAAAGATAAGAGATAACAAGGTGTAGAGCTGGATGAACACAGCAGGCCAAGCAGCATCAGAGGAGCAGGAAGGCTGACGTTTCAGGCGTAGACGCTTCTTCAGCAAGTTGACACCTCAATTTTAGGTATACCTGATTCTGCTCTTGGCATGCCTTCCTGCAGTCTTGATTGAACCAAAGTTAATCTCTCAGCTTAATGGTAGAGTTGGGGATATGCCAAGCTATGAGCTTGAAAATTATGTTGAAGTATGATTCTGCTTTTGCTGATGGTCCACAAATTCTATCTTGTTTGAGATGGTCATTGGCTGTCACTGGTATGGTGTGAATGTTAATTGTCAGGCAGTAAAATTGTTATCTCAGATTCTCCAGCATCTGCAGTTCTTACTATCTCTCTCCAAAAGATAAGATATCCTCCAGTGGAGAAACGATTTACAGTTCAACCAAGGTCAAGAGCTGAATCAAGGTCAACAGTGCTCAAGGAAAGTATTGCCAAACATCCAGATCCGATGAGAATGTCTTCCTGAAGTGTTGTAGAAGCCCCAGATCCCCTGATTTTATGAAGTCAAAGACTTGGAGGGGGATGAGATGAGTGATGTGATGGTGGTAAATAGTAATGTAATTGTCTACATGCATGTACAAATGTTAACTATGGGAAAGAAAGTATGGAGGGATATAAACTAATGTATGTGGATATTGTATATCTATCTTATTGATTCCCTTATTCATTTTAAACACCTCGATTAGATGAACGGACTCACACCCCCACCACTTCTAAATTTAAGAGAATGCAAAAAACGCTTATGCATCTAGTCCATCTAATTTTGTTCTTTAAGGTCATTAAACCCCAATTTTATTCAGGTGAATCTGCTCTCCAAAACAAATCTTTCTCTCCTGAGGTATGGGGCCCAAAGCTGAATGTTGTTTCCAATCAAAACATTGGATTGAAGCATCACTTCCTCACTTTGAATTCCAATCCACTTGAAATAGGGCCAGCATTTATACGGAAATCCCTTTGCCTTACCGTATTTAATTGCGATGAATTAAGAAATTATTCCAATTTGTCCTCCTGGATAGATGACCTCATGCCTTTCCTACATTATATTCACCTGTTATAATTTGTCTGGTCACTTAGTCTGTATGAGTCATATTCCAACTTCTCATGTAAATGACTATAATACCTACTCGTCCTCCAAAATGCAGACAAAAATGTGCCACACAAACAGTCGTTTTACTGTAGTTCACTCCACAATGCCATTAAGGAGAATGTTGCTAGGATTTTGACTTGCAACACTGAAAGAACAGTGATATATTTCCAAGTTAGGATGGTGTGTGGCTTGGAGGGAGCTTACAGGTGGTGGTATTTCCATGTATCTGCTGTGCTGTTCTTCTAGATGGAAGTGGTCATGGGTTTGGAAGATGATGTCTAAGGATCTTTGCTGAAGTTCTGTAGTGTATCTTGTAGATAGTACATACTGATGCTACTGAGCTTTGGTGATGGAGGAGGTGGGAGTGCTGCCAATCAAGCAGCTGCTCTCTTCTGGATAGGGTCAAGATTCTTAAGTCTTGTTGAAACTGCATTCATCCAGAATGCAAAAAAGATTTATGCATTGTGTCCATCTAATTTTGTTCTTTAAGGTCATTAAGTCCTTATTTTATTCTGGTGAATCTGCGCTCCAAAACAAATCTTTCTTTCCTGAGAATCCCTTCAGACTCCTGACTTGTGCCATTGTAGATAATGGGCATACTTTGGGAAGTTAGATTGTAGTGAGTTACTAGCTGCAGATTTCCTAGTCTCTGAAAAGCTCTTGTAGCCACAGTACTTATTTGGCTCATCTAGTTGAGATTTTGGTCAATGGTAACACCCAGGATGCCGATAGTGGGGTATTCAATGATGGTAATGATATTCAATATCAAGAGGCAATGGTTTGATTCTTTCTTGTTAGACACAGTCATTGCCTGTTACTTGTGTGGTGCCAATCTTACTTGTCACTTGCAAGCCCAAACCTGAATATTGTCCAGGTCTTGCTGCATCTGGACATGGACTGCTTTAGTATCTGAGGAGCTGCAAATATAGTGCTGAACATTGTGCACTCATCAGAAACATCTCCTCTTCTGACCTTATGAAGGAGGGAAGGTCATTCAAAAACAGCTAAAGCTGGTTATCCAAAGACAAAATTCCAAAGTTTCAAAGGAAAGGATGGGGAACTTAGATAAACTGAGGTGCTGTGACAGAAAGCTAGCACCGAAGCAATGGGATGAATTTTTTCCTTCTGCGCTGTAACCATTCTATGATCTTTTAACGGTGAGTAAAAATTTTAGGAATGGAACTGAAGATTTATTTTCTTTCTGATGATTATTTAGGTCAATAGTTAGCAGCTGAACAACTGTTTGTTAAAGTTGATTTTGCTTTACTTACAGTACCAATGGATTAAAGCATAAATTTAAAGTTGTAAAGTTGATAATATAATGGTGGCACTAGACATATCATCTGTCTAGGTTGAATAAATTAGTTACAATAAATTAATTCTGGCTGTATACTACTTGTGAGTGGTTTCCATCATCTGTTTTTCTCAGCAAAGGTGATTTTTTTTACTACATTCTTAAGGTGAGTGACATAAAGATTAGAAACAGAACTGTCAAAGATCAAAGACAGGAAGTGATTATGAGAAACAAATGATTCACCAAATAAATAACTTCAGTTGTAGATAACAAGGTATGTTTATTTCATACAGTGACTGAACACCATTTTTGAACTTGTATTTTGAACGTGTGCCAGAACAGTCTCATCAATTGGCACATTTACACCAAAGGAATGTATTGATGGCAAACACGCAGCAATTTCTGCAGAAACAGTCCTATCACAGACTCAGGATTTCATGCATTTATAAGCTATTGTTGAAAATCCACCTCCACCTAAACAGATGCTGTAACTTGTCCGAAGGGCATACGTCTGAAATATTAGCTGAAATGTTTTCTCTGCAATTGCTGACTTGCTGCATGCATTGCTGGGTGCTGACTACACTCTCAAAATGATAAATGTTCCAGCCTTTAGTCCTTCCTTTAGCACAACATTCCTGCAGTTATTGATCAGCACCACCATACCCTTACCTCCACCTCTGACACCCTTCACATTTTCTCTTTAGGATCTGACCCTCTGTCCTTCAATTCTGTCATCTGCCTCCCCTTCAATAACCACCCCTTGATCTCCCTATCTTCAGCCCCATTTCAAACCTCCCTTCCCTTTCCAAAGTCCTGGAATGCTTGTCACCTTCCAAATTTATGTCATTGTTTCCCTGAAATCTGTACTTGAATATGTCCAGTCAGGTTTCTGTCTCTGGCCCAGTACCAGATATACACTACTGAAAGTGACAAACAATATCTTATTAGACTATGGCAAAGGTAAA
Source organism: Rhincodon typus (assembly GCF_021869965.1). Classification (NCBI taxonomy): domain Eukaryota; kingdom Metazoa; phylum Chordata; class Chondrichthyes; order Orectolobiformes; family Rhincodontidae; genus Rhincodon; species Rhincodon typus. The sequence continues at coordinate 45,190,809 of NC_063338.1, forward strand.
CTGCCCCTCATTTATCCTTCTTGATATGTTTACAGTCTTTGACACAACTGATAACATTATCCACCTCATATAGAATGTCCTCCAGTTTGGGTGAAATTGCGCTTGTGTGATTTCATTCTATCTACCTAATGGTGGTCAGAGAATTGCCATCAATGGTTTTCCTTACAATTCCCAGAGTCACTTCTGGTTTCCTGAGGGATTTATTCTTGGAGCGTTTCCATTTTTCATCTACATGTTACCTTTGGACAAGGTTATCCATTGTATTAGTTTTCATATGTATGGTGATGACATCCCAGCACCGTGTCCCCACCATTCTCTCAACACCTCTCCTGAGTCTAAATTATCATCCTGCTTCTGCGAATTCAATACTGAAAACAGATACTTTTTCCAATAAAATATTGGGAACTCTGAAAATAATGCCTTCAGTTCACAGCACTAACTTTGCCCTAAGCACTGAATTCTTCTCTCACCCTAGCAGCAGACTCGGCTCCTCCCAATGATTAGAGGCAGCGGCAAGGCCATCCTCCTGGCGTTTCGGACCAATGGCGGCAGTGGTGGCAAAGCTCCTCCTGTGATTGGAGGAAATGGCAGTAGCATCAGCGGTAGCAAGAACGCTATTTCTCCCAGTGTTCGATGCGAGACTCGGAGGCTGACCGAGACTTCAGGCTGTGGCTAGGCCCGGGTGACAGCATCGGTGCTTCCAAAAACCTTTATGGACTTAAGAGTTACACTTTCAGATCTGGACATTTTTCTTACCTTTTTGTTTTCTTTTATTTCTGCTGCCGTTTTGATTTGAGATTCTGGCTTTGTAACCAAGATAGTGCTGGAGAATGGCGACTTTGTGCGATTTTCATTGTACTCATGTATTCCTATACTTGAGTACATGTGACAATAAAATCTAACTCTAATTCTGATATAGTAGGAACTGCCGATGCTGGAGAATTTGAGATAACAATGTGTAGAGCTGGATGAACACAACAGGCCAAGCAGCAGCAGAGGAGCAGGAAGGCTGACATTTCGGGCCTAGACCCTTCTTGAGAAAAACTGAAGAAGGGTCTAGGCCCGAAACGCCAGCCTTCCTGCTCCTCTGATGCTGCTTGGCCTGCTGTGTTCATCCAGCTCTACACCTTGTTATCTCTAATTCTGATGTTGCATTTGTTTCTAAGTCAACCGCACATCTATGCTATCATGAATACTGCCAAGTTCTACCTCTGAAATGTTGCCAGTCTCCATATTTGCTTCAGCTCTTCTGAAGCTAAAACCCTTTTCTGTGCCTGAGTTACCTTGACACATTTGATATGCTGATGCATTCCTGGACACATTCCAAATTCTATTCTCTGTAAATTTGTGGTTAGCCAAAACTTTGCTGTCTGTGTTCTAATTCACATCAAATCCCATTCACCCATCACCCTTCTACCCATGGACCTACATTGGCTCCCGCATAAACAATTCAAAAAAGAAACAAGATGGGTGTGGCCTCTTGAGACTCGACAGAGTGTCTGTTATAAGATGATTTTTCAGTCTGATATTCCGAAATTGATGGAAAATAGAGAGTTGGGGCTGCACAATTCTACAAAATGGGACAATGAGGGAAGCATCACCTTGTGTTATCTGCCCAATTCTTCAATAATCTTTCCACCAACTGCTAACTGTTTATATTAATGTCTTTATTACCTTCCTTAACAAGAGTTAATATTGATAAATGACATGGAAGGTATGATCATACTTTGACATCATCAAAAAGAAATTGAAATCTGCGCTTTTTTTAGTTGAGATCTTCCTGTACCTCCCCACTCTCCCTATACAAGTGCAAATAATATGAAAATGAGTGAAAACAGAAAATGCTGGAGAAACATGGCACTCGCAGCTTCTGTGGAGAGGGATACAGACTCTGAAAGTCCAGCATGACTCTTCTTCAGAACTAAAGAAAGGCGGAAATGTTAAAAAAATAACATGAATGCTGGAAATTCAAAAAAACCCAGAAATTGCTGGAGAAACTTGGCAGGTCTGGCAGCATCTGTGGAGAGAAAGCAGAGTTAACATTTCAGGTCCAGTGACCCTTCTTCAGAATTGATTGTAGGTGGGAAACATTGGTGTATATGTTGACGATGGCGTGGGGGAGAGTGAAGGAGTAAAGGATAGGTACAGATGGAGCTCAGAGTAAAAGTTGGGCAGACAAAGGAATGAGTAAAGTTCAGCCTGGGGAATGAATAGCTGTTAGCGGGTACAATTAATAGCTGACAATGGGTTGTTTGTGGCAGCAGCCCATTTAATGACAAGGTCTGGTATGTGGGGGTTGGGGTAAGGGTTTGGGAGGTGCTCGAGCCCTAAAATTGTTGAACTTGATATTAAGTCCAGAACGCCTGAGTTCCCACTCGAGTTCCCAAGTGGAAACTGAGGTGCTGCTCTTCCAATTTGCACTGAGCTTCCCTGGAACATTGCAGCAAGCCTGAAATAGAAATGTTGGCCAAGGAACATTCTGGTGTGGTCATATGGCAGGCAGCTGGAAGCTCAGGGTCATTTTTGCAGACAGAACATACATATTCTGCAAAGCAGTCGCCTAGTCTGTGTTTCGTCTCCCCAGTGTAGAGCAGACCACATTGCAAGCAGCAAATACAGAAGACTAAATTGAGCGAAGTGCAGGTAAGTTGCTGCTTCATCGGGGGTGATAGGTAGTGAGGAGCAAGGAAGTAAATGGATAGAGGTTATGCCTTCTTAGATTGCATGAAAAGGTTTCTTGGGGCTATGGGAGATGTTAGAAATGTCATAGGGTTTCTGCTATTGGTAAAGGAAGAGGGGTAAGTGGAACAAAACAAAGGCTAGGAAAAGGTTAATGTCCAAGAGAGATGAAAGATCAGAGGTATATGGAACAAAAGGCACAAGTAGTAGTAATGGTTATAAAAAGAAAATTTGTTGGAGAAACTCAGCAGGTCTGAATGTAGCTCCAGAGAGAGAAAAACAAAGTTAATGTTATGTTCAGACGAGGCTAACTTCAACAAGGGAGTTTCCGAAATGTCCACCTTCTTCCTCAACTGAGGATTCCCCAGCTCTGTTGTTGACAGGGCCCTCAACCAGGTCTGATCCATCTCCCGCATTTCCGCCCTCACCCCTTCTCTTCCCTCTTGCAACAGCAATAGGGTACCCTTGTCCTTACCTACCATCCCACCAGCATCCACATCCAGAAGATCATCAGAAGCCATTTCTGCCACCTCCAGCGAGATGCCACCATCAGAAGCATATCCCCCTCCCCTCCCTTGTCCACCTTCCGCAGGGACCGTTCCCTCCAGGATACCCTGGTCCACACTTCCTTTATCCCCAACAAACCCTTACAGCCCTATGGCACCTTCCCCTATAACTGGCGAAGGTGCAACACCTGCCCATTTACCTCCTCCCTCACCAATATCCAAGGGCCCAAACATACCTTCCAGGTGAAGCAACACTTCACCTGCACTTCCCAGAATCTAGTCTACTGCATTTGCTGCTCACATTGTGGTCTCCTCTACATTGGGGAAATGAAGCGTAGACTGGATGACCGCTTTGCAGAACATCTATGTTCTGCTTGCAAAAAAGACCCTGAACTACTTGTTGCCTGCCACTTTAACGCACCACCCTGCTCCCTGGCTAACATCTCTGTCTCTGGCTTGCTGCAGTGTTCCAGCGAAGCTCAATGCAAGCTGGAAGAACAACAGAGATAGTAAGAACTGCAGATGCTGGAGAATCTGAGATAACAAGGTGTAGAGCTGGATGAACACAGCAGGCCAAGCAGCATCAGAGGAGCAGGAAAGCTGATGTTTCGGGCCTAGACCCTTCATCAGAATTGGGGGAGGGGAAGGGAATTCTGAAATAAATAGGGAGAGAGGGGGAGGCGGATAGAAGATGGATAGAGGAGAAGATAGGTGGAGAGGAGACAGACAGGTCAAAGAGGCGGGGATGGAGCCAGTAAAGGTGCATGTAGGTGGGGAGTTAGGGAGGAGATAGGTCAGTCCAGGGAGGACGGACAGGTCAAGGGAGCGGGATGAAGTTAGTAGGTAGGAAATGGGGGTGCGGCTTGAGGTGGGAGGAGGGGATAGGTGGGAGGAAGGACAGGTTAGGGAGGCAGGGACAAGCTGGGCTAGTCTTGGAATGCAGTAGGGGGAGGGGAGATTTTGAAGCTTGTGAAGTCCACATTGATACCATTGGGCTGCAGGGTTCCCAAGCGAAATATGAGTTGCTGTTCCTGCAATCTTTAGGTGGCATCATTGTGGCACTGCAGGAGGCCAAGGATGGACATGTTGTCTAAGGAATGGGAGGGGGAGTTGAAATGGTTCGCAACTGGGAGGTGCAGTTGTTTGTTGCGAACCGAGCATAGGTATTCCACAAAGTGGTCCCCAAGCCTCCGTTTGGTTTCCCCGATATAGAGGAGGCCACATCGGGAAGAGCGGATACAGTATACCACATTAGCAGATGTGCAAGTGAACGTCTGTTTGATGTGGAAGGTCTTCTTGGGGCCTGGGATGTGGGTGAGGGGGGAGGTGTAGGGGCAGGTGTAGCACTTCCTGTGGTTGCAGGGAAAAGTGCCGGGTGTGGTGGGGCAGGTGGGGAGTGTGGAGCGGACGAAGGAGTCACAGAGAGAGTGGTCCCTCCGGAAAGCAGATAAGGGTGGGGAGGGAAAGATGTCTTTGGTGGTGGGGTCGGATTGCAGATTGCGGAAGTGCCGGAGGATGATGCGTTGGATCCGGAGGTTGGTGGGGTGGTACGTGAGGATAAGGGGGATCCTGTTTTGGTTGTTTTTGCGGGGAGGGGGTGTGAGGGATGAGTTGCGGGAAATGCGGGAGACACGGTCGAGGGTGTTCTCGACCACTGGGGGGGGGGAAGTTGCGGTTCTTGAAAACGAGGACATCTGAGATGTACGGGAGTGGAATGCCTCATCCTGGGATCAGATGCGGCGGAGGCGAAGGAATTGGAACTAGGGAATGGCATTTTTGCAGGAAGGTGGGTGGGAGGAGGTGTATTCTCGGTAGCTGTAGAAGTCGGTAGGCTTGAAATGGATATTGGTTTCCAGGTGGTTGCCAGAGATGGAAACAGAGAGGTCCAGGAAGGAGAGAGAGGTATCAGAGATGGTCCAGTTGAACTTAAGGTTGGGGTGAAAGGTGTTAGTGAAGTGGATGAACTTTTTGAGCTCCTCGCTTCCAGAGGGATCACCGGAAAGGTAGTAAGTGAAATGGCACTAATGAGCTATTATAATTTGAAATTCATGCAAGTTTTAAATATTCACAAAGGTCAAAGTATGAAAAATATTTCCAAATTTATTATTTCGTCTAGCAGCTAAAGGCTTGCGGTTGTGATAATGATCATCTGAAAACAAAGAGACATTGCAGCAAATGACTGAGTAATGATTTAGAAATGTGTTAAGATTATACTAATGAGACTGGCAGAAATTGGATGGATTTTGGACAGCACAAGGAGCTTTTCTAAATGTGTTTGTCTTGAACTTGCCTTCACCTGAGATGTGTATTAAGCAAGCCATTGGAAGACTTCCAAAGCAAATGTTTAATCAATAGCACAAATCAACATTAACTATACTTTTATTAGAGTAAGCTTGTAAAGTAAATTAAACTTTACTGTGAACATTTTGTAACTCTTTTCCTCTTCAAGATTATGAGTCCCATCAGCTCTACAATGCAGACACTTACAGTATATTTTAGTTTGGCTGCAAACTAAATAAAGATTTTCTTACTTACATATCATTTAAAACCTGTCAGTTTATTTACAAAATGCTGACTAGATCTTATGCATCATTTTGAGGCAAACATTGTAACAAGAGGGACTGGAACATGGGCAGAGGCCATCACTGTTCAGATTCTGTTCCTTTATCAGATACACAGATTCTAATAGGACTGGGGAAAGGTCATGGTGGTCAGTTTTGCTCAGTTGGCTGAATGGTTGGGTTATGAAGCGGAGTGATGCCAACAGCATGGTTTCAATCCCCATCATGAAGGATTGTCCTTTTCAACATCTCCCCTTGCCTGAGATATGGTGGTCCTCAAGTTAAATCTCCACTAGTTGCCTCTCTCTAATGAAAGAGCCGCCCTATGGTCTAGTAAGGCGATGGCAACTCAAAACGTTTTCTGTTTGTGGCCCCATCCCAATGTCATTTTTGATAATGGATCTGGGAGGTAACAGAGTCATTCTCAAATCTCATCACATAGGCTCCCTAAAAGCTAATTAAAAGCTTTCTTGCAGAAAACAGATTTAATTGCAGTTTTTATTAAGGCTACATATTTACCGCATAATGTAAGATGGAAAATCCAATTAATTCGAAAAGGGTCGAGTACTATTTGAATTGGAATTCTATCAGTAAGACACCAACAGTAGAACATTTGGATGGCATTCTCTTTAGTAGAGACCCCCTGTGACCAGCCACATGTCCATTTACATTCACACAGATCTTTCACAAATTCCGAACATCTCAAAGTGCCTTACAGCCAATGATGTACTCCTGAAATATTATCACTGTTGTTTGGTAGTAAATGAAGCATTCAATTAGCGAACAACAACTTCCAAAACAGCAACATGGTAATGACCAGAAATTTCTCAATTCAGCAACTCTGTCAATATAAAAGGACTTGCCACACACAACCTTTGAGGAGATGGGATCAGGATCACGTTAGGCCTGCTGACCTCAGAGGCAAATTGGAGGTTGACACTAGGCTGGGTGAGGGCTGGATTGGTTTGGTTCAAAGGGGTCTCTGCTCCTTCATCCCAGTTGCATCAAATCTGTTAGGTCTTCTAGTCTTCAAATTCTTTCACTCCTCTCCATGTGGAGGGGGATCCATGTATGAACTGCTTTTGCCCACAATAGAATCAGCCAGGCCAAGTGTGTGATAATCAGGCTTTTCCCAGTCAGCAAGAATTACTGGGCGTGGGGGCAGGAATCCCAGAATCAACTCTCACCCATCATTTTTAAATGCCTCTTAGAGCCGGCCCAGCTCTGCAAAGGTCCAGGCTGTAGTTACTCTGATGACAGAGTGAGACATCACATACATACTCATAGCAATGGGCATACAACTGTCATACCCAGCACTTCCAGTTCCATGAGTCAGAGTGCATGAGTTGCATAACTGCATATTTTAGTTGCAGTGTAAGACCTTAAAGCTTAAAATCACATTGTATTTATCTTAACAGTACAGGTTTGGGCTTTTATTCACATGGGGTGTGTCTACCAATTCAGCTCAATGCAGCTGCTCCAAGATCACTATAAAACCTATACAGAATACAGATTTCAACATACTCTCAATTCCTTAGTTACCATATGTGCTCAGAAACTAATCAAATACAGAGACATGGTGGTCATACCATAGACACAACCAGTAAAAGTACAAAGAAAAGCATATGGTAAATAGCCAGTTCAACAAACAAATAACATGAAGTGAAAATGTACACATCAAATAGAGAGGTAAGCTAAATACAGTAATGTTGGAAACTTTGAAGTTACTTATCATGAACATCAGTTTATGCTTGCATAGAGCCAACAGTGTTTCTGATATATGCAATTACCCACACTTTAATAATCCTTTTAAAAACCAACCTGTTGATGTTATACCTCATCTTTTAGGGATTTCAGTATTAGAGTGACATCTGTTAATTGGTAGATAAAATCATTAGTTCCTACACAATATGTGGAAGAAAACATTTTTATAAATGTCCAAATTTTATGGAACAACTCTTCCAATTTTACAAGTGTTTTGTTTGTATAAGAAAAGCAGATGGAATGCAAAGTATGAAACTTCTTCATGAAAGAAAACCTGAATTCCAACTCAGGGGTAAGGTGTGGAAAGGGACAGTGTTACATGTGTTGTGATATGAACCATTGCCAGCTTGTGGTTGGTGTAGCTTCCTTCCACCATCCTCTTTGACTGTAGTAAGGGTCTATTCAGTTAACAGTGGTTGAGAGAAACCACCAATGAGTCTTAATGAGTCAAGGTTTGTGTCTTAAATAATATTTACCTTGTTATGTGATAGCAACCAGGTACAAGCTACATTAGCAGCTTAGACATTATGACTAAGGGTATTGGGAGACCTGTTGATTTTCCTTTAAATATCCAAAGAGGTTGTATTTCTTCCCCACCTGGCCTTGTGATATCATCAGACTGGGTGGACCTTTACAGCCTTCTGGACTTAATATTGAGTTCAACACCTTCAAATTGAGAACCAACTCCCACTTCTTCAATTTCTTTCAGCTTTACTTCTTATATTCTGCCATTTCTTCCCTTTCTTTTAGCTTTACTTGTTAAATTCTCTGTCAGCATGTCCTCTCTCCCCTGTCCCCACCCCAGTGGGACTGTCTTCTCTTTCAAGTCTGGAAGTTAGACATACTATTGTTCTGCCATTCTCACTTTCCAATCACTTAATCTGAACTATCAACATCTTTTCTCCACCAGCACTCTAAACCCCACTATTGCCACACCCCTACTCTCAACTATGGCATAAATGCTACCCCCTCCACACTTCACCTCAGCCTGAAGAAGAGTTATCTAGACTCGAAACGTTAGCTTACGCTCTCTCCATGGATGCTATCTGGCCTGTTGTGATCTCCAGCATTTGTTGTTTTCTGTCAAATTCAAACTGTTTGAATTATCAACTTGCCCTAGAAATGCATTGGGTACCTTTTCTAATGCTGGTGTCTCTGCCTCACTAACTGCTTTCATGAAGAAGTTTCATACTTTGCATTCCATCTGCTTTTCTTATACAAACAAAACACTTGTAAAATTGGAAGAGTTGTTCCATAAAATTTGGACATTTATAAAAATGTTTTCTTCCACATATTGTGTAGGAACTAATGATTTTATCTACCAATTAACAGATGGCACTCTAATACTGAAATCCCTGGTCATTTGACATTCTGCTGTTCTCTAACTTGTCCCATTACCTCACATCTTCTGGAAGTTACATATTATTTACAGATATCACATTCTTTTCAATACCTGGACACTGCTCGAGACTGTGAGGTTTCTTTGTTTCACGTTATTGTTTCTGCTCTTAGCTATTGCTGTGTGGCTGTCTCTTTGTTTTGGCTTCTCACATGTGTTTGTAATGATTTTATACCTTAAAACTCAAAAGGAGTCTATTGCTTTTCTGTGATATGGTTGTCATTCTCTTCTTAGGATTTATCTATGATACTTCCTGCTTCGAGCACAAAATGAATAGTTTTCTCCAAAGTCATGTCTTCTTTGGACTCTAATAAATCTGGCAAAAATTCATCGTAATTTCAATAATTCTGTCTTCTATGAATTCTGATTTCAAATTTCCTTAGTTACAGTTTTCCATTAATCCATTAATGTCTAAAACTAGGGGGCATACATTTAAGGTAGGAGGGAGAAAGTTTAAAGGAGATGTGAGGGGCAAGTTTTCTTTTACACAGAGAGTGGTAGGAGTGTGGAACGTGCAGCCGAGAGTGGTTGTGGAGGCAGGTGCAATAGGGGCATTTAAGAGACTTTTAGATAAGGACATGAATATGCAATGAATGGAAGAACACGGAGCAAGGGCAGGCAGAAGGGATTAATTTAATTTGCTGTTATGTTCGGCATAGTATCATGAGTCAAAGAGCCTGTTCCTTTGCTGTACAGCTATACATTCCATAAAGATCATTAATGAACTCATCTACAGATTCTCCTGTATGCTTAACTCTTTTGTCGAGCCCGACTCTTTCAGAAAATATGATTGTTCTCATATTAAAATCATTACAGTCATAGAGTTATACAGAACAGAAATACACCCCTCAGTCCAACTTGTCCGTGCCAACCAAGTACCCTAAACTGATCTAGTTCCATTTGTCAAGATTTGGCCTGTATCCCTCTAAACCCTTCCACTTCATGTACCCATCCAGACGCCTTTTCAACGTTATAATTGTACCAGCCTCCACCACTTCCGCCGGCAGGTCAATCCATGCACGCACCACGCTCTGCATGAAAAAGTTGCCCCTTACATCCCTTTTATACCTTTCCCCCTCACCTTAAACCTATGGCCTCTAGTTTTGGACGCCCCTCTTCTGGGAATAAGACCTTGGCTATCCATGCCCCTCATGATTTTATAAATCTCTATAAGGTCACTCTTCAGCCTATGTCGCTCCAGGGAAAAAGACCCAGCCTATTTAGCCTCTCCCTTTAGCTCAACCCATCCAATCCCAGCAAAATCCTTGTAAATTTTTTCAGAAGGCTTTCAAGTTTAATAACATCTTTCCTATAGCAGGGAAACCAGAATTGAATACAGTATTCCAAAAAATGGCCTAACCAATGTCCTATACAGCCAAAACATGACATCCCCAGTCCTATACTCAATGCACTGATAAATGAAGGCAAGTGTACCAAACACCTTCCTTACCACTCGGTCTATGACTCACTTTCAAGGAACTATGCACCTGCATCCCTAAGTCTCTTTGTTCAGCAACACTCCACAGGGCTCTAGCAGTAACTGTGTAAGTCCTGCCCTGGTTTGCCCTACCAAAATACAACACCTCACATTTATCTAAATTAAACCATCTGCTACTCCTCGGCCCATTTGCCCATCTGAACAAGGTCGCATTGTACTCTCAGGTAACCTTCTTTGCTATCCACTACACCAATTTCAGTATCATCTGCAAACTTCATATTCACATCCAAATCATTTATATAAATGACAAAAAGCAGTAGACCCAGCACCGATCCTTGTGGCACACTGCTGGTCACAGGCTTGTGGTATGAAAAACAAGCTTCTACCACAACCCTCTGTCTTCTACCTGCAAATCAATTTTATATCCAATTAGCTAGCTCCCCCTGGATTCCATGTGGTATAACCTTGGTAACCAGTCGACCATGTGGAACCTTGTCAAACGCCTTGTAGACAATATCTACTGCTCTGCCTTCATCAATGCTCTTTGTCAGCTCGTAGTGAAACACAATTTCCCATGCACAAAGCCATGTTGACTATCCCTAATAAGTTCTTGCATTTTGTCAAAAGCTTGTAGAATTTCATCAAAAATACCTATGCATTCTTACATGCCTTGGTGATCTATAACGTCATCCTCTTAAGTCCTATTGAACAGAATAATGTGTTTACTTTTTTCCTTCTGTGATTTAGTGGAAAGCTTGGAAACAATTCTGTTTACTAAGAACTGTTTTTTCCATAACATCCAATCCTGCCTTCTATTTGTCCCAACTCTAATATTAAATCTGACAGGTAGCATTATTTCTTCCTATTGTAATTGTTTGTTCTTCTTCCTTTAAAGTTTTTCATACTGCAGTATTTCAGTGCTCAATTTAAAAGCTTTTAATCTTGCAGAATATTCAAGTTTCTTCAACCTCTTTCCAAAATATATTCTTACTTCTTTCATATAGCAATACTGTTTGATTTTCCTTGTCTTAAATGCTTGGTTTAACTTACTACTCTGACCGTTGGATTCCCTGCTGTAGCTGTGTTCCATTATGCCACAATGGTGGCAATGCTCATTATGAGCTGTAAGTACTTAACTTTAATTTCTACCCTTTTCAGCCCATTAAATTTTCCCCTTGCCCATTGGGATTTTTAAAATTTACTCACTGATCTCCAATAGCTGGTTGCTTTTTAACTGAACCCCTAATTGGGACGGCTCCTCCATATTCTCACTTTCTAATGGAATCTGTGTGACTACCTTCTGGCCCTTACTTGCTTCTGTGTTTCTCTTTCCAAATCTGCTGTAAAAGGCTTTCCCACTAAAGTGCTGTTTCTCCCTTGTTGATATTCACACATTTTTGTTTGCCGGCTGTTTGACTGTTCAGCTGTTGACTGTCTCTCAGTGTGAGTAGTTCTTAAAGGTGTAATGTATTTGGAGATGTGAATGTTTTGTACTGCCTCAGCGTCCACTAGAATTCTTGCCTTTGACATCATGTGTTATTAAGCAATAATGAGGTTGTTGAATTGCTCGCCGAGCTGGCTTGTTTTTATTCAGACGTTTCATCACCATGCTAGGTGACATCATCAGTGGAGCATCTGATGAAGCGATGTTATTCTACTCCACGTTGAATTTATATTGTCCAGTCCGTTATGGTGAGTAGTGTCATTTCCGGTTTTGATCTCAATGGGTTTAATATGGAGTCCACTTCTATGTGTTTGTTGATTGCATTACTGGTGGAGAACCATGGAATTTCTGTGTGAGTCTATGTTTGGCTTGGGCTACTATGGTCACTTTGTTCCAGTTAAACTGATGGCCTTCATTGTCTAAGTGTACCGATATTAAGGAAAGCTCGTCGTGCCGTTTAGCTGATAGTTGATGTTCATGTATTCTGATGGTTAGTTTCCTTCCTGTCTGCCCAATGTAATGTTTGTGGCAGTCGTTGCATGTTATTTTGTAAACTGTGTTGGTTCTGCATTTTGTGGGAATGGGGTCTTTAAGCCTTGTAAGTGTTTGTCGCACGGTGGCTATGGGCTTGTGGGTCACCATGATTCCTAGTGGTCTTAGGAGTCTTGTTGTCAGTTCCAATATGTTCTTGATATAGGGCAGTGTGGCCAGTGTGTTAGAGCGTACTGTGTCCTCCTGTTGTTGTCTGTTTAGTAGGCATCTGCAGATGAAGTTGCGGGAATATCCGTTTAAAGCGAGGATTTTATATAGGTGCTCTTCCTCTTTCCTGCATAGTTCCAGGGTGTTGCAGTGTGTCCTGGCCTGTTTAAATATTGTCCTAATGCAGCTCTGTTTGTGGACGTTGGGGTGGTTGCTGTGGAAGTTGAGGATTTGATCAGTGTTGGTTGCTTTTCTGTATACTGAGGTTTGGAACTCCCTGTTGGTCATACACTCAAATTTAACATCCAGAAACGGAAGTTGATTGTTGTTTCCTTCTTCCCTTATGAATATGCTGTTGATGAGGTGGTGGATCTCTTCTAATTTGCTGTGCTTAATAATGACAAATGTGTCATCTACATACCGGATCCACAGTTTAGGTTGAATGCAGGGGAGTGCGGTGTGTTCTAATCTTTGCATGACTGCTTCTGCAATGAGTCCTGAGATCGGTGACCCCATTGGTGTACGGTTGATCTGTTTGTATACTTGATCATTAAAGATGAAATGTGTGGTGAGGCAGAGGTCTAGTAGTTTATGTGTTTTGTCATTGCTGATGGAGCTGCTGGTCTGCGTTGCTGCTTCCTCTAGTAATGTGACCACTGTTTCTTTGGCTAGTGGCATGTCAATTGATATGAATAAAGCTGTGATGTCAAAGGATACCATAATCTCGTCAATGCTGATTTTTATGCTCTGAGGGTATCAAGGAAATCTTGGGTTGAATGGATGGAATGGGGTGATCCGTCGACTAGGTGTTTCAATCTCTGTTGTAGGTCCTTGGCCAGTTTGTGTGAAGGTGTGCCTGGTAAGGAGATAATGGGACTGAGGGGAATATCTGGTTTATGTGTATTTTAGGAAGTCCATAGAAGCAGGGGGTGTTCATGCCTTGTATTAATTGATGGGATTAGTCCCAGTGTTATCTTTGTAACATATCTATTACATAAGCCAACATGCAATAAAACTTTCCAAAACTGTAATGCATCTTACAAAGAGATAACAATCATCTGTAGTTTATGAGGAACTAATAACTGGAGTTTGTCTGTTCAAGAAAAATATTGGCAGGCACAATCACCTTTCCCTGCTCCTAAAAGTTATAGTTTTAAACTTTTAGTGTATGACTACTAGCAGCTGTATGCAAGCTATTTATGGACATCTGCTTAAGATCAGATTCAGCTCTGACTAACATGCCTCATTCTTTCTAGCTCTAAAAAAAATGGAAAATTTCACTAGGCACGATACCACCATTAACCTGCTTGAATCTTGATCAGAAAGCTCCCTCTTCTTAGCTCTGACTTTACCTCCTGTACTGGTTCTGGCAAATGGTTCACCTGCCTTTTCATGTTCTGTGGCACTGCCACATTAGATAATCTGTTCAATGTTTATGACGTCCAGGCTCATATGCCGCCATCCATGCCATAAATCACTCCCAGATTGGGGGAGATCAAGAACAACCCCACTACAATCCAACAAGCAAGCCACAGGTTTATCAGTCAGGAATGTCACTACCGTTCCTGCATGCTGGTAACAGAGTTCACCATGGAAGTGCTGTGAACAGGCTATTAGGCAATTGTTAATTGACCACATTAGACCCTTACTGGGCAGCAGGGTGAGAAAATCAAACTTGGGCATTCTCAATTACGGCTTAATTTCTGTGGCATCTTCCTAATGTCAAACCATCTGATTATCTTCCACACCTGCCACCTTCCCCTCTGCTTCTCAGGAGGGGAAGATTCTGCCCTGTAGTAAACAGAAAATGCTGGAAACACTGAATAGTTCAGACAAAGTCAACAAAGATTAAAACAGTTAATATTTCAGGTTGATGACCTTTCATCAGTCTTGACATATGTTGAAAAGTTGGTTTTCTATTTTATGTGTAAAGATGATAATTGTACAATCGCATAAGACCACAAAGAGAAATGACTGGTGGTGGTGCAGCCTGAGGATTTCCAAGCTTCAAGTAATGTAAAACCTTTATAGTGACCTCGGCTGGTATGGGATTTGAATCCATACTGTTAGCATTACTTTGCATTTTAAAGCAACTGTCCAGCCAACTGAGCTAAAAAAAGTTTGTAAAACTTAGATAATATAAATAATCAAACAACACTCAAACATAAAACAGTTAAATATTTCGGGCAAATATTCACTTTTTTCTCTTCTGAGAAAACTATTAGTCACAAGCTGTCACCTGGGCCTATCTGAGATTCCTCTCATAACAATAATGCTAATATAATAACAAACAGAATCCTTCTTTATACTCTGCATTCAACCTCATGCATTTATTCCCATTCATTCTGCACAAGAGTTGCAACAAGGGCGCAGTTGTGAAAATTGGCACTTACTTGCATCTATCAATGATAACTTAAATCATATGGTGACAGCAGAGGAGAGAGGACAATGAACCCACCTCAACTGGTGTAGCTCGCTCTCTTACTTGAGTTGAAAGCTATGTGTTCAATTCCTACAAGTGCAAAATCTAAGCCGAGGGAGTGCTGCACTCTGAGAGGTACTTTCCTTCAGTTGAGACAATAATTCAAGACCCTGTCTACCCTCTCAGGTGGCTATAAAAAAATCCCATGACGTGACTTTGAAGAACATGGGAGTGTTCTCTGGTGTCTTGGCCAATACTTATTGTTTAATCACCGTCATTAGATTAGAATACCTGGTCATTCTTTCATTGCCATATGTGGGAGCTCGTGTACATAAATTTGTGTAGCATTTCCTTTTTCAAAACAGTGACTTCAAAAAGTACTTCATTGGTCATGAAGCTTGGTGGGTTGACCCAAGTCCATGAAAGGCTGAAGTCTTTTTGTTAACCGTGCCCCTGAGACGGAGAAAACTTATGTTCCTGATTCTTGGTGACTGAGTTATAGGAGCTCCCTATACTCTACAAACTAAATAAGTTAAGGCCTGAAATTCCACTTGGTGAGTTGCTTTATTTGCAAGGATGGGATAAAAGTTGTTTACTCTAGACTGTTCCCATGGTCTCAAACCACGTGAAGCAAATCCAAGGCAGTATAGAATGCCAAAAAAAATCTTCCCTTGCGACAGGAGTTATGAATGAGGAGCAGTGACACCACCTCATGATTCCAACTTATCCAAACTGCACAGTGAATGGAGAATCCAAATTTTTGGGACCACGCTATCATTGGTCCTCATTGCCATATATTAACATACATTGTACAGATGGGCTGCTGCCAGCAGGTGGTTTGCAGCAAAGGACCAAATCATATTTGAATCTTTTTTCCTGAGACCAATGTTTTGGACACAAACTGTCAGACCACTGTCCTCTCTTCACTTTGCAAAAGAGAAAAATGTCCCGATTTTCCCTGAGTAAATTATTGGAATAAAACAGGATTCCCTTGTTGTTTTAAGAGGGATAGGAAGTGACTGCAAAGACAGTCTGAAGGAGAACTTTGTTCATCTCTTCATCTCCAAATCTTCCATAGAAACAGAAACTGATTTTCTTAATATCACCTTCATTATGTATTTTGCAGCACAGGTCACTCTGAAACTGCTGGCAAGATCATTTTTGTGCTATTATTTGGCATGGGCTCAACTGACATGTGTTGAGTCACATGTACCTTTTCCTGGATGGTATCTGTACCTGGGCACAACTTAAATCCTCTTGTCAGTACAGACCAAGCCTGAAGGAAGAACACATGAAAACAACCTTTATTCTTGTTTCTCATTGAACTGTTATCTTCACCCTAAAGAGAAAGCAAAGTGTACATTTCCCAAATAGACACCCCAGTTGGGTGGATGGATGCTGAGAATAAGGGCAAACAATTCTTTCAGCTCATTTTCATCCAAAGTGAAGCAGTTATACTTCCATCCCAGGCTTGTTGCAACACATTGGGTTTCAGTGTACATTTCATTGTGACAGCTTCTAAACTTTCACGATATAAATATCATTGGTGTCATTTTCCAGGTTTATTTCATTAACAATGTATTGAAGTTGTTATATAGTCAATAAGAAAGGATGCTGCTTTGAAAACACATTAAGTCTGTTCGGGGATTTCACTTTCAAAAGTGATTGTTATTATCACCTTCAGAAATTTGTTTTAGTGCAGCACTTGTTTTGATTCATTTTTCAGTTCTTCTTTAATTGAATTTGCTGGTTGCCTGGTTTTTGGTCTAGTTATGACATTGTTTTAAACTCAGTATTTTCCGTTTCTGACTTACTGAGAGCCAGCAATTCCATACCAGTAGTGCAATGGCACAATGCCACCTCCCTGATTACATTCCCGGGACTGACTAATAATGGTTTGGCTGACTTCTCCATGCAGGTGGTCAGTCAATTGTAGTGGCTAAGGCCTCAATAAGGAACAACTTTGTGGCGTCACCAAAGCTTCTCAGCATACAGTGGGCTCCATTGTGTGCAAAGATCGCCAGCTATGGAGCTGGCCCCCCTTTGAAGGGCTGAGGAGATCAGTATAGCCATCACTAATGATAAAGGAAGTAAAGTATTGGTGGCAGTCAGGGATTGGCTAACAGGCAGAAAACAGACAGTAGGAATAAACAGAGATAAGAAGGTGTAGAGCTGGATGAACACAGCAGGCCAAGCAGCATCATAGGAGCAGGAAAGCTGACGTTTCAGGCCTAGACCCTTTTTCAGAAATGGGGGAGGGGAAGGGTGTTCTGAAATAAGTAGGGAGAGAGGGGGAGGCGGATAGAAGATGGATAGAGGAGAAGATAGGTGGAGAGGAGACAGACAGGTCAAAGAGGCGGGGATGGAGCCAGTAAAGGTGAGTGTAGGTGGGGAGTTAGGGAGGGGATAGGTCAGTCCAGGGAGGACGGACAGGTCAAGGGGGCAGTATGAGGTTAGTAGGTAGGAGATGGGGGTGGGGCTTGAGGTGAGAGGAGGGGATAGGTGGGAGGAAGGACAGGTTAGGGAGGTGGGGACAAGCTGGGCTGGTTTTGGGATGCGGTAGGGGGAGGGGAGATTTTGAAGCTTGTGAAGTCCACATTGATACCATTGGGCTGCAGGGTTCCCAAGCAAAATATGAGGTGCTGTTCCTGCAACTTTCGGGTGGCATCGTTGTGGCACTGCAGCAGGCCCGGGATGGACATGTCGTCTGAGGAATGGGAGGGGGAGTTGAAATGGTTCACGACTGGGAGGTGCAGTTGTTTAGTGCGAACCGACCGTAGGTGTTCCGCAAAGCGGTCTCCAAGCCTGTCTGTCTTTGACCTGTCTGTCTCCTCTCCACCTATCTTCTCCTCTATCCATCTTCTATCCGCCTGCCCCTCTCTCCCTATTTATTTCAGAACCCCCTTCCCCTCCCCCATTTCTGAAGAAGAGTCTAGGCCCGAAACGTCAGCTTTCCTGCTTCTCTGATGCTGCTTGGCCTGCTGTGTTCATCCAGCTGTACACCTTGTTACCTCAGATTCTCCAGCATCTGCAGTTCCTACTGTCTCTGAAACAGTAGGAATAAACAGGCCATTTTACATTGGTGAACTGTCTAGTGGAGCACCATAAGGATCAGTGCTTGCATCCCAGCTGTTCACAACATACATCAATGATTTGGATGTGTGGCCTAAATACAATATTTCCAAATTTGCAGAGGATACAGAGCTAGGGAGGAATGTGTGCTTTGAGGAAGGTGTAAAACATCTTAGCAGGATTTGAATTGATTTAGTGATTGAATAGGAACATGACAGATGGAATATAATGTAAAAAAAGTGTGAGGTTATTCACTTTGGTAGGGAGAACAGATATGCAAGTATTTCTTGAATGATAAGAGTTTGGAAAGTGTAGATGTGTAAAGGAACTTGAGTGTCCATGTCAATAAGTCACTGAAGTCTAATGTGCAGGTGCAACAAGCTATTAGGAATACTAGTAGAATGTTAATCTTTATTACAATTGGATTTGATTAGAGTAGCGATGTCTTGTTTTCATTTTACAGGAATTTGGTTGGACTCCACCTGGAATGCAGTGTGCAGTTTTGATCTCCTTATCTCAGGAAAGATATTATTGTAATAGAAGATGTGCAATGATGATTCACCAGGTATTTTCCTTCGATGGCTGACAAGCCTTTGAAGAGAGGTAAGCAAACTGAGCATGTATTCTCATGACTTTTGAAGAATGAGAATTGATTACATTGAAACCTTTAAAATTCTAAAAGGTATAGTCAGGGAAAATGTTTCCCTTTGTTGAAGAGTCTACAGCCAGAGGATACAGTTTCAAAATAAAGGACAAACCATTCAGATCCAAGATGTGAAGAAATTCATTTTACTCAAAATTCTTTACCTCAGAGGGCTGTAGAAATTCGGTCTTTGAGTATTTTTAAAGTGGAGGATGATAGACTTCTGATTGCTATTGGCATAAAGGGTTACAGGGATAGTTTGGGTTAAATACATTGAAGTTTTGATCGACCATGAACATATTAAATGGTGAAACAGACTCCACAGTCTGAATAAACTACTCCAGTTCCTATGTTCCTATATTTCGTTTTGCACCGGTTTTATCCTGTTTAGCAACAAAGGCAGCAGACAACAGAGAAAGAAACAGACAGAGAGAGAAGCTATTCTCGATGTTTTCTGCATATGAGTAAATCTCATATCAATCCAAGTAGAGTCATCATTAAGTATTGCAAGGAAAAGGGAAATTTCAGACCTGCCAGTACAGTAAGCTGGAAATTTCTGAAACTACCAACTGCTTACAGACCATGCTTTAAATATGACAAATGCCTGTGAAACTTGAAATTAAAATATCTGTAAGTATTGGGATGTGCCTGGTACGTCACAAACTGCAACCCTGCTAGATAGCTCGTTTGCAGTTTCAATACAGTCTGTGCAGACTGAAAGTGTTAAGATCAGAGCAGCTGCTTGATGTTAATGATTCCCAAAGAAAATGTTGAGAATTCACTGACAGACAAAAATCCCCAGCATACAATGTAGAATAATAGTCCTTTCTTCTGTATTTTGGGTATTTAAAGGAAACGAACAGACATTTTGTATTACATAGTTCATTAGCAAAATAATTGGAAATTGAACACCTATAACTCAGATGTATTTTTAAATGTTGTATTATTTGATTCTTGATATTTGCTAAGAGGCATTCATTTTGATGATTTGTGGCGCGTTAAGAATTTCAAAGTGAGCAGGTCTGATCTTATTCGATGCATTTAGAGTGATTCAAGTTTTGATAAGATTGAGTGAAATTCTGAGAACCAAGGTCAATTAGAATCAACACAAAATTCAGCCTTTAATGTTAAAACTAGGCTCAAGAGATTTACCAGACAAACAAAAGGAGAATGGTCACTGAACAAGGGTTCAAGAGAATAGACTGTGTTATCACCAGTTTGGTCAGAGAAGGATTTTGTGTAGGTTTCTGAGGAACAGAGATAGGTAGAGGCCATTTGAGAAATACAGGTTAAAAGCAAATACAAAGTGGAACCAAAGTTGAACATGAGTGCGACAGAGCTTTGTGCAAGCTGGGGCTTATGGAGAGCGAGGGCACAGTATCAGAGCCTAGAAAGAGAATGTCCGGTTAGATGCTGTGCTAATGACATCCATCTTAAGGTCACTGATATTTCTCTGAATCCCTTCGGTGTCTCTAAATTACCAGACAGTTTACCTAATATCTAGGGTGGTTTAAGCAGATGTATCCTCCAATTAAATATTAGGAATACTGAAGCCATTGATTTCAATCCCTGCTCAAAACACAATTCCCAGCTACAGGCTCCTTCCTTCTCCTCGGCAACAAGCTTAGTGTAATATTTGACCACTGGAAGATAGAGTTTCCAACCGCATATTCACAATTCCACTAAGACCATTTATTTCCATTTCCTTAACAACGTCCAAATTTGTTCTTGACCCAGCTCATCTGCTGCTGAAACACACGGCCACACCTTTGTTTCCTCCAGACTAGACTATTCCAACACATTCCTGGCTGGACCCCCACATCCAATCTTCCTTGAACCTCAAGTCATCCAAAACTCTGCTACCTCCTTTTTTTTAACTCACATCAAGTCCCTTTCATCCATCTCCTTCATGCTTTTCAACTACTTCATTTAAAATTCTTATCCTTGTTTTCAAAACCCTCCATGGTCTCACCCCTTCATACTTTTGTAATGTCCGCAAACTTTATAATGTTCCAAAATATTCTAATTTTGACCCCTCGACATTCCCCATTTTAATTGATCTATCATTAGTGGAGTACCTGTATCTGCCTAGACCCAAGCTCTGGGATTCCCTTCCTACGTATTTACCCCTTACTAACTTGTTTTCCTCCCTTAAAACAACCTTAAAACTTACATTTTTGACCAAGTTTTTGATAATCTGACCTAATAACTCCTGATGTGGCTCAGTTTCATATTTTGTTTCATAATGCTGCTGTGAAATGCTTTAGGATGTCTTAAAGGTAGTTCTCCTGTAACACGATTGATGCATTCTTGTGTGATCTCGCGCTATAGAAAATCACGTTATAGGGAAATTGCTATGCCTCTATAGCAGTAAGTTTGCATTATCCAAGCAGCGTCCACTATTCATCAATCATGTTACAGCCAATTCGCGTTAACGAAACACACGTTATAGCAGAACTACCTGTATAACATTAAGGCACTGAATCAGTGCATTCCTGAATATGTTTTACATATAGTTTAAAAGCCTTTCTGCTTGCCTTCATCAGGATAGACACAAGAATGCTAAATTTCAAAGGGAGCAACAATTTATACTGCATGACAATAGGGTGCTGATTGGTTGGTGAATTGACTCTGACTGAATCATCATAGAATCCCTACAGTATGGAAGCAAGCCATTTGGCCCATCGAAGAGCTTCCCACCCACACCTACCCCCTATCCTATCCCTGCATTTCCCACCCTGGACACAATGAGCAATTTAGCATGGTCAATCCACCTAAACTGCACATCTTTGGACGGTGGGAGGAAACTGGAGCACCTGGAGGAAACCCACGCAGACACAGGGGGGTGGAGTTTGGAAACTCCACACAGACAGTCACCCGAGGTTGGAATTGAATCCGGCTCCCTGGCGCTGTGAGGCAGCAGTGCTAACCACTGAGCCACTGTGCCAAGGTTGAGGTATTGCCATGGTGAATGCACCAAGGAACAGTTGCCCCCAACATTTTGATTAATTCAAAAAATGTGCAATGCCTGGACATGTTCCTTCTTCCTGCAGAGGACACGTGCCTGCTTACATAGTTCTCGTAGGCATAAATGAAGCATTTTGTGATCCCTACTGACAATTTTAAATCAGTTGTTAGTGTAATTCTTAACACACTTCCAATTATTCAATAGGTGATGTCCAATCACAGAATCACATTATTAGACATATCATTTGAGTATCTAACAATCTAGCAATCACATTTTTATAGTTATCTTCTGGCTTTTGTTACCATGGGCTGGTTGAGTATGATTAGTACTCTGTCTATTGTGAACAGCTATGCTGTTTGATATATTTGTGACAGTGCATGGCCTATACCTGGCATCACACTAGAACTGAACTTCATATACCTCACCATTCACTTGTGTGATTGGCAGAAGGTCCATTTAGCTAGATAGCAGCATCTCTTTAGTGGAGAATATCTTTAATGTTGCTATTGCATAGTTGCAGTGTGAAATGACTAGCTTCATCTGCTGCTCAAAATTTTGAGATTTTTAGGGAGTACAAGATGAAAAGCTTCAATAGCATGTCCTGTTTTTCAGAAATACTGACGTTATATACTACCAAGCAACTATGAAAATATAAACTGTTATTGTTCCAGAGTCAAATACAGAAAATCCTGGAAAATCTCAGTAGGTCTAGCAGCATCTTTCGAGAGAAATCAGAGGTAACATTTCAGGTCCACTGACCCTTCCTCAGAATTGATATTAGATAGGAAAATGTCATTTTTTATGCAGAAGTTAGGGTGGGGGGAGGGTGTAAGGAGCAAACAATAGGTGGGGTAGAGCTCAAAGAAAGAGAACAGTTGGACAGACAGAGGGGAACTAGAAAAAAGATTGGAATGGAACTCCTGTCGGAGAGAGGAGCAGAACGTCTTCAAGGTGGACATGCCTAGAAGAGAAGTGACAGTCAGTTAAATACTAAATAAAAACCAGAAGAAACATGATGCTGTAAATCAGAAGCAAAAATAGAAATTGCTGGAAAAACTCAGCAGGTCTGACTGCGGAGAGAAAGCAGAATTAAAGTTTTTGTTCGAGTAACCCTTCCTCAGAACTGATGGTAGCTGGGAAAATGTTGGTTGTATGCAGAAGATAGGGTCGGGGAGAGGATAAGGAGTAAATAATAGATGGGGATAACGCCCAAAGAGAGAGAAGAACTCAAAAAGCAGAACTTCAAGTTCTAAGATTTAATTGCTTCACAACCAGGAAACAGCACTGATGGAGGATCACAGTCACTTTATACTTGATCATTACCACTTTTTTCCACAGTAGCCACTTAACAATAGGGGTCACAGGATTCCTGGGTGTGCAGAAGTGGTAGGAGGCAGCAGCGTTAAAATTCAAGCCTGAATGTAGACTGGTCAGTTAGCTGATTAGTGATGCAAAGTAATACCAATAACATGTTCAATTCTTGCAACAGCAGACATCATCGAGAACTTCTCTTTTCAACCTCTCCCTTTGTCTGAGGTGTAGTGACCCTCAGGTAAGACCACCTCCAGGCATCTCTCTGTAATGAGATAGCAGCCCTTTTCTCTGGTAGGATAATGGTGACTTTACCTGTCACAAGAGCCCAATGCCTACAATACTGGTCTTGCCAGATAGTCAACCCTCCAGGTACCATGCAGGCCTGAGTTTGCTTAGCTAACATCAACAGTACATGCTATTATAAGAAGGATTACATATTGTGATCTGTAAATGGGATAGATCCACTGAGGACCAACATCACTACCTTGACCCTTCCCTTGTCCACGTTGCTGGCCACCAATATCTATATGAATAGAACCAAAGCCCTGTCTGGTAGAATTCTTGTAAAAAGAGAACAGCAAGATATGAGTTAATCCTGAACAGTTGCTATAATTTTCAGGTGTACCTATTTCCATTCCACCTCAGTCTTGACTTATATTTGAACTTTTCAAGTATCCTATAAGAATTAAAGATGAATATATATCCTAACCCTAACTTATAAATCCAATGCATACAAAGTTCTTTGCAAATGATTCAATACTAAATGAAGGCTCATAATTAATTACCTTCCATTATCATTTAATAACCATTATCATGTAATAACTGTAACACAGCATTCATGGAATGTTTAGGCAATATTCAGCACAGAAAACAATAATAAATGAATAATAATGAACTGTTTAGGGGTTAGATTTTAATCAAATCAGCAGGAAATCTACCTTAGAACCACGGATATAGTCAACAGAGAACACAACATAGAATTAGCTTCTTGCACATAACATAAAATGTTGCTTTTCAGAAAACACATGTATCTCCAGATTACTTTAGCACACTACATCAAAATTAGCCAAATCATTCAAACAGATTTGGGGTTCAGATGCATTGATCTTTAAAATGCCTCAAAAAGGTGCAGAAAGTAGTCAAGAAAGCTAATGGAATGCTGGCCTTTGTATCCGGAGAACTGGACCAAAAGAATGCAGAAGTTAAGTTGCTGTTATACATAATCCTGTTTACCCCACTTAGAGGTCTGTAAGCACATCTGGGCACTACACCCTAGGAAGGATATAATGGCCTTGAAGGGATTACAATGTAGGTTTACAAGAATGATACCTGGACTTCAGGGGTTAATGAAGAGAGATTATACAAATTAGACCTGTTTTCTCTAGAATTTTGAAGGTTAGGAGGTGATCTGATCAAAATCTTCAAGATATTGATAAGGAAAGTCATGATAGATAAAGATAAACTATTTCCACTGGTTGGGGATTTTAGAACCAGGGGGCAAATTCTGAGAATTAGGACCAGACGGTTCAGGAGAGATGTTGGGAAGCATATCTATTCACAAAGGATGGTAGATGTCTTTTCCATAAATGGCGGTGGATGGTGAATCAGATATTAATTTTAAATCTGAGATAGATAAATTTTTGTTAAGCATAGTTTTAAGCGATATGGGCCGAAGGCAGGTATATGGAGTTTGATCACAGATCAGCCATCATTGAATGATGGATTAGTTTCAAGGGGCTGAATAGCCTACTCCTGTTCTGATGTTCTTATGTTACTGCAATTCAGTTGCTGTTATGTTAGTTTTTGGCCATTGACTGCTGTACAGAAAATCCCAGGAATAGTAATAGCATGAGATAAACTCCAGATTTATTTAAAATTGTTGACCAAAGAACCAAACCTTTCTGGAGCCATTGAATTTGTTGTCTGGGGAGCAGCAACATGTTTTGTGAAGAGGGGGGATCTTGGAGAGGAGTAGGGCAGGAAGATTAGCTTGTTCTGTGAAGCCCTGAGCCACATGTAAATACAACAATAATCATCTTGCAAAGGGATCCTCTTCCAAGGGATGAATGAAGGTATTTGGAACAGAAGTTAAAAGGGCAGTGAGGGGTCCATGTGGCTAAGTGGTAGTGCCTCACTCTCTACATCAAAAGGTCCAGGTTTAGGTCCCACCTGTCCCAATAGATTAATTAAAATAAACTTAAAGGCATTGAGGTGGCAGACTTCAAAGAACCATGAATTGTATGAAAGGCTGGTGATGTCTGTGACTGGGGATCAATTTAGTTTATTTTTTGCAACCTTTTGGAATCCTGTGGCACTTTAAAACAGTTCACAGCATATATTTTTAAAAAAGTACATCAGTCTCATGTCTTTGGAGTACCAAGAACATGCCCCAGATTTGTCTAAACATGTCAGTGTTAACAAGATAAAGTGCTCCTTCTAGAAGGCCAGGTGTGCATGAAGTAAGAAAGAGCTGGAATTTGGTGCCTGCAATTACTTAAAAACAAGTTCAAGGCTTTGAGTCTTGTCAATGTCATGGTCAGAGGATATCAGTTTCAGTGGAGTTCAGTTAGACAATGTGCATTTATACTATCCACATTTTATTTCTTATTTCAGGGTGGTGAAGATTAATACTTAATCAGTTTTCTATTTTAACAAGATGCTGTACAAAGATAGGTAACTGCTGGAACTGATCCCAAGTTAGGTACTTGTTAATTCTGTCACTGATCCATGATTACTGAAATGAACAGCACTTGTCCCAGATGCTTACATTATTGATGTATTAATGAGAATTTAATTCCTTAAACCAAACATTTTGCATAAATTCAATGTCCAGGATGGAAGTTCAATGATTCCAAAACAAAAATATTCAAACGGTATAAAATATATTCAAAGAATCTCAGGAATAAAAAGCTTCCACATTATCATATGTTGAAAAATTGACATCAATTTTTAAGTGGTCATGAAATTTTAAACCAAAAATATCCTGATAATGTCCCTCAATTAACTTTTATTTATAAAGTTAGAACCAAGAATAAACCTCGCGTAGGATCTGGGAATAAATTTAACTTTGGAAAGAATGAATCCACCAAGTACACTTTCAGTTTTGTTCTGAAATTTGAAACAAAACATCCAAAAATATGACTGTGTAAACACAGACCTAAGCCCCAATGGACAAAGATGCAATAAGCAAATTGTGACCCACGAATTGATTTAATGATTAACTAAGGTTGATAGGCTTTAGTATGCTGTCTCACTGTAAATTTTGAGCTTGCAAATTTAACAGCAAGAACCACTTCCCAAGTTTCACTACACTCAGAATTAGTATTGAGGATTTTTGTCGATTGACACTTACATCATCAAACAAATGGCATCATTTAACATGAAGCAGATTGTTACTTCCTAGTTTGGTGTAATTATCTTGACAGGATAATTAAAACTTTACATTTTGGAGAAGTCATCAGAATTGGAAGTGTTAAGATAGATGTCCTAAAAACTAAACTTCTTAGTGCCAGGAAAATATGTCTTTATCACCATAAATACTGCCTATCTTTCAGTAGGTAGGTAAGATGTTTGAAAATTAATACATTATTAAATAAATTAAACATACACAATAAATGATATCTTACAAGGGCTAAATGACATGGCCTACAGTGAGAAATGTAGCAGAATCACGCAAGACGTCCAGAGAGGACTATCAATATCACACACATCTCACTGCACTGTATTCTGAATGCTGAGGTAAGCTTCTTACTAAGCAGAGTTTCCCAGAAAGTCTTTCATTTGATTTCATTTATTATTGTCACATTTTTGAGGTACAATGAAAGTGTTGTTTTGTGTGCTCTACAGGCAGATTGTATCATACAAAGTGCATCAGGGAGCAGAATAGAGTGCAGAATACAGTGTTACAGCTGCCGAGAAGGTGCAGAGAGAGTCATCAACATTAACATTTGAGAGGTCCATTCAGAAGTCTGATAACAATGGGGAAGAAGCTGTTCTTGAATTTGTTTGTACGTGTATTCAAAGTTTTATATCTTCTGCGTGATAGAAGAGAGCAGAAGAGAGTATAACCAGAGTGGGAGGGGTCTTTGATTGTGTTCCCGAGGCAGCAGGAAGTATAGATGGAGTCAATGGATGGAAGGCTGGTTTGCATGATGGACTGGGCCATGTTCAAGACTCTGTAGTTTTTGTGGTCTTGGGTAGTGCAGTTGCCATATGATGCACCCAAATAGAATGCTTTCTATGCTGCATCTATAAAAATTGGTAAGAATCTTTGTGGACATGCCAAATCTCCTTAGCCTCCTGAGGAAGTAGAGACATTGTTGTGCTTTCTTAAGTGTCGCATCAGTTTGGGTGGATCAGGACATATTGTTGGTGACCATCACTCCCAGGAACTTGATGATCTCGAACATCTCCACCTCAGCACCATTGATGCAGACAGGGGTATACCCTCCACTCCATTCCGGAAGTCAATGACCAGCTCCTTTGTTTTGCTGACGTTGATGGAGATATTTTTGTCTTTATCGTTGCCACTAAGCACTCAGTCTCCTTCTTGTACTCTGTCTCATTATTGTTTGAGATCCGACCTACAACCATGGTGACATTAACAAACTTGTAAATGGAGTTGGGGTGGAATTTGGCCACACAGTTGTGAGTGTATAAGGAGTACAGTAGGGGGCTGAGTACGCAGACTTGCAGGGCACTGGTGTTGAGGATTATCATGGAGGAGGTGTTGTTGCCTATTCTTACTGAAGTCACTTTGTGGATCAGGAGGTCAAGGATCCAGTTACAGAGGAGGGAGCTAAGGGAGTTTGGAGATGAGTTTGTTTGAAAATTTGGTTTTGAAGACGGAGCTGTAGTCAACAAGTAGGAGACTGATGTATGTATCCTTGTTATCCAGATGTTCTAGGGATACATGTAGGGCTGGGTAGATGGTGTCTGCTGTGAACCTGTTGCACCAGTAGTCAGATTGAAAAGGATCAAGGCAATCTGGCTGGAATTGATGTGAGCCATGACTAACCTCCCAAAGTACTTCATAATTAGGGCGATCAGCGCCACAGGGCGGTAGTCATTGAAGCACGCTGCATGATTTTCCTTTGGCACCGGAATGATGGTGGTCTTCTTGAAGCAGGAGCAGACTTCAAATCGAAGTAAGGAGAAGTTAAAAATGTCAGCGAATATTTCCGCCAGGGTCCTGTTCAAATATACAGCAGCAAGTGAACACTAAAATGTGATATATCTTTAAGGAGGGCACAAGCACCCAGTCAGCTGGATGCTGCTAGGAGAGAGTGTTGGTTCAGGCATTATCCACCGTAATGTTGTACAGAGACCCTAATGAATGCTAGCAGGCAATTTAAGTGATGGCCTGTTCTTTAATGTTCCTCTGGCCATCTGTTCTTTAAGCTTCCACTTTATCGAAATGCCATCTAACACTAAATGAGGGCTTCCATTAGACACGTTGGACTCTTTTTAGCTGAAAGTATCTCTTGATATCCTGTCACCTCTCCAGGCAAAGTGTATTGGGCAAAATTCCAGTGACTGCGGGGGCTGTCTTTCTCATAGGAATCATCACCTCCATTGGTGGGTGAATATTGAAAACAAAACTCCTAAAATATTGCACCTACATCAAATTTGTCATGGAATAGATTACTGTTTGTTGTCTAGTCTATGACCAGTCAGGCTATTTTAAAATAAAATGAGACTCAGCCTATTAGTTAATATGACTAAAGCTTAAAAATTAAAAACAAAAAGATAAGAATTGAAGTTAGAACTTATCCTTTGTTGTGTCATGGCATAGATTCCAGACCAGTCAAGCCGGTAACTTTAAGACAGTTACACAACATCATGCTGTGATGGTCCAGTTTGAAGTACATTTCTTTAAATTCACTGATGGGACATGGGCATTCCTGGTTGGGTCAGTATTTATTGTCCAATAAATCAACCACATTGCTGCGGGTCTGGATTCATATGTAGGTCAGACCCTTAAGGATGGCAGTTTCCTTCCCTAAAGGGCTTTAGTGAACCAGATAGGTTTTTCTCCCCAAAAAAAATCATCCATGGATTTATAGTTATCATTAGACTCTTAGTTCCAGATATTGTTAAAAATCAGAAATCTACCATCTGCATTGGAGGGTTTCAAACCCAAGTCCCCAGGACATTACCTAGGTCTCGAGAGTAATAGTCTAGCGACAATACCACTAGGCCATCATCTCCCCGAAACCTGCTTTTCATTCAGCCAGTATAGTGTCTTCAATCAGTTAGCAATAGAAAGTCTGTTACACCACTAAGCACAGAACCCAGGCTATGTGGTAAGTCTGTAATATTGTAGCAATGTAAACAGTTAATATTGCTGATAAACTTCAAGATATCTGTCTCAACAAGAGCCTGAATCTCTGTGGTATATCTTTTGTGGACAAACATATATAAAACCACAAACCCCATCATCCTTGCTTTAAATGATCAAAAATACAATTTGAATTACAGAAATAGTTTTGTTATATAGATAAAACAAATTTCATTTTAAGTTTGGAAAAGCAATTACAGTGCAATTTTATTTTCTATCTGTTTGCTGTAACTGGCAGTGTGGGTTGAAGGGAAGACATAGCTGTAGAATTTACTTAGTCAGCAAGTTCTATTACACAAATGGAAAGATCAAAAATAGTCGTGTGAAAATCAAATCCGCTGGGTATCCTAAACACTACAGATCTGAATAGAACCAGACCTGGAGGGCTGAGTGAGCTTGGAATGATATCAAATTCCAAAAATGTAGAATTAATGCAATAGCAGTATGAAGTTATTCATGCATTTTTATTTCTTGCACAACAAAAATCAAAAGACTGGACGGTTTCTGGATACTTGACACTCTTTAGTGATTATTTGCAGTATTTTATCAGAGTTAATTGCATTATAGGCTGCTTACTATTGCTGACAGGTAAAAGGCAACAGCTCTGTACTCGTTCATAGTTCAGTTTTGCAGAGTTCAGGATGGTACAACTCACCCTCATATCTATTGCAATATTACAAAAATATTATCTAGCATAAAATTGCATGAAAAGCCATCCTATATTGACATTATGGTTTTCTTTTTGCCCCAAAATCTGAGCTCTGCTTCAGCCCTGGGTAAATGTTAATCGGTAGAGTGGTGTAGTTGTTAGTTCATGTGGGGGTGGACTGTGGTTGGCCTAACCAGTAAGTAAATTTCAATGGGGTGGGCAGGGGTGGGACATGGTGAGGAAGGGAGGGACAGGAGGTTGTTGGAGGAGCAGGCATGATGGGGATTTCAGCAAAATCGGTGTAGTTAGTAGGGGGTGTAAATGGATAAATCTTACACCCATTCCTTCATGACAAGTCCATGTCTTGGGGTGATCCCAAAAGGTTCCAGAAAAATTAAAAGTAGAACTCTGAATAGATGCAACAATTGGAAGAGTTGGCCAAGATGTTTTCACAAGCATGCTTTTGTTCTAAGTACAGTTAAGTTAGATCATTGCATGCCCAATCTTGCAAGAGAGAATTAACATCAAAATTTACTGCAAAATTGGTTCGAATGCATCACAATGAGCAAAGTGACAAATCAAAATACTGCCACCAATATATAGTGACTGGTTTTAATGTTATGGAACTTGCATGAGCGCCGTTCCCTGCAAATCTAAGTGACTGTGGAATGAAATTGACTTAAAATGCAGGAAGATGATGACCATCATTGATTTTAATGGGAAGAAAACTTAGATTTTAAAGCTTCTGATGTTTCAAGACAGCAGCTCACCATCACCTTCTCAAGGTCATTAGGGATAGGAAACAAATCTTGCAGCAACACTTAAATCCCATGAAAGTCTTTCTTAAAGTCACTTACTCAGTAATTTCCTCCTTGATTTAAGCTGATCAAGGATTCTGGTTCTTTAGATGGATCATCAGAGTGATGCAAGTTTCCACAAAAATCTAAGCCATTATGTCTGCATTCACTTCGCGTCTACAAAATCTTACTTCCTGTCATCACAATTTTGCGATACTTTGGATAATTTCCAAAACTTTATAAATTTACATTTATAAAGTGTCCATGAACTGGTTGCACGGTATTTACAGTCTTCTGTCTAGATTGCCACTGTGATTCTTGTTTTTTCACGTCCCGGTTCCTGCAAAAAATGTTGTGTTCCACACAAAATCATATCCCTGATTTCCAACTCACTATTTAATTATAAATAATAACAGAACATATGAAAATAAGGGTAGACATTTGACACTAAAACGTTTTCTAGTTTTGGTACCTTTAAACTCTGACTTCAGAACTCTCCTCGACCAACTGCATTTAGCTGAGACTTTTGGTTTAGATCCAAACTAGGAATGATAATGGCAGTACATCTGTAATGCCTGCCAAAGGTCCGAGTAAGGGGCAACCACTCTTAAGGTTTACTTGGCAAGCAGCAAGTGTCAAATTATTGCTTCATTGTACCTTGCTATTTTGGTGCCATGCATATTCAGACAGCTTTAAGCTTTGTTACATAGCCAACCAGCCTGCATCACCTTATGCAAGTGGGTTTGGAGGATAGGCAGCAGAAACCACTTGTGAGAATTGTGGATGGAAATACTTTTATGGGTCAAAAGAAATATGATTGCAAACCTCAGATCTATGATTTTTATTTTAAAAATCAATTTTTTTATGCAGTTGCTCATGCATTGACATGTGATGATTACAAAAGGTTGAAGAATCTCATTCTATGCTGTAACCCTTTTATGATACTGTCCATCATCATCAATATGTAAACATATTTCTCTGTTCTAGTACCCTGTTATAACCAGGTTATTAGGGATGAATGAATTCTGTTCTTCATCCCACTCCTCAATAGTCACAACAAAGTTTGAATCTAAAAGGGAGGTGGTAATGTCAATGTATAGATTCGACTATATATATAGCTCATTATCAATTTCCTTAAGTTAGCAAATAAAGAATTACTTTTTATTGCAAAAAGATTACCCTAGCAAATAAACAACTATTAACAAAAAGCTTAAAATCGGCAGATGTGTCCAACTGTCTTTCATAAGAAAAGTAACACACATGTGAAAAACCCTTCCAAGCTTGAAAAATATAAAACTCTACAGGGTATTATCTTATTTGGCCAAAGTCAGAAGTCACACAACACCAGATTATAGTCCAACAGATTTATTTGAAATCACAAGCTTTCGGAGTTTAGCCCCTTTGTCAGGTGAAGTGGCCAAGTAACTGTTAAATTGGGCCAAGTAACTGTTAAATTCAGAGAAAAAAAATTCGCAGATTGTTCAGATTCTGGCCTGGAACTGAAGTCACTTTCCAAACAGGCTATTAGTACTGGCATTTCTCCTTCAATCATTAATCCTGGGTGAATTCTCTTTCTCCGGAGACAGTAGTGTGGAATCAAAAGTCTCCTTTATGGACCCTCCACTTGTGGTGATGAGATCTTCTAGTGGGCTTTGAACTCAAACTTTGCAAGGGCTTGGCCTATCTCCCTCTCAACCTTGCCTATTCACGGACTTATTGAAATATCTTTTAAACATTGTAACTATATCCTTCACTTTCTCTGGCAATTCATTCCACACATGAACCACTCTCAGTGTAAAAAAAAGTTGCCCCTCATGTCCTTTTTAAATCTTTCTCCTCTCATCTTAAAAATATGCCCATTAGTTTTGAACTCACCCACCCTAAGGAGAAAAAGCTTATCATTCACCTTATCTATGCCTGTCATGATTTTATAAACCTCAATAAGGTCACCCTTCAAGCTTCAGTAGTGTGAACTGTTTTCAAAACTTCAATATTTTATTTCCCTGAGTTCTCTAGCCTCCATTTCCATCTCAACAGTAAAAATGGACTCAAAATATTCATATTCACAGGAGTATTGTGTGAAATTCTGGTCTTCCTGCTTTAGGAAGGATGTTGTGAAACTTGAAAGGGTTCAGAAAAGATTTACGAGGATGTTGATAGGGCTGGAGGGTTTGAGCTATGGGGAGGTCCTGAATAGGCTGGGGCTATTTTCCCTGGATTGCTAGAGGCTGAGAGGTGACCTTATAGAGATTTATAAAATCATGAGAGGCATGGATAGGGTAAATAGACAAGGTCTTTTCCCCAGGAGTTGGAGAGTTCAAAACTAGAGGGCATAGGTTTAAGGTGAGAGGGGAAAGATATAAAAGGGGCCTAAGGGGCAAATTTTTCACGCAGAGGGTGGTGAGTTTATGGTATGAGCTGCCAGAGGAAGTGATGGAGGCTGG
The DNA here is from genome assembly GCF_021869965.1 of Rhincodon typus. Lineage (NCBI taxonomy): Eukaryota > Metazoa > Chordata > Chondrichthyes > Orectolobiformes > Rhincodontidae > Rhincodon > Rhincodon typus. The sequence goes on from NC_063338.1 coordinate 45,223,948, forward strand.
TACGATTATAACATTTAAAAGACACCTGGATGAATAGCATGGGTTTAGAGGGAAAAGGGCCAAGTGCTGACAAATGGGACTAGCTTTATATAGGATATCTGGTCGGCATGGACAAGTTGGACCGAAGTGTCTGTTTCAATGCTGTATCTCTCTATGACTCTATTACTCTATATCACTCCCGTCTCCTGAGGTTCAACACATAGACAACTTCACTGATCTTTAAGGGGTCCTACTCTCTCTCTAGTTCCTGTCTTGCTCTTAATCAATTTGTAGCATCCTTTTGGACTATCTTTAACCTTATCTGCCAAGCCTATCTCATATTCCCTTTTTGCCTTCCTGATTTCCTTCTTAAGAACTCCCCTACACGCTTTATATACTCTTAAAGAAATTATATCTAACATGTTCTTTTATTCCTGATTAGAACTTCAATATCTTTATTCATTCATTGTCCCCTAATCTTACCCGCCTAACCTTTCACTCAAACAGGAACTTAATGCTTCTGAACTCTCATTATCACACTTTTGAAGCCACCCACTTGTCAGTTCTAAGTGATTTACGTGATAGAGAAGAATATAACCTAAGGCAAGTGGATTCAAAATGTCATCATAATTCTTATTGGAAATGATTATTTTCAATGTGAGTCTTTGTGATAGGGTGTGGTTGTTTCCTGATGTTTGAGTGCATCTCCACAATGATCATTGGTTTTATGTACAATTGTTTTCTTAACGAAATTCCAGAGCATCTCATCCATGCATGGCTCATTTGGGAAGATTTTACCAGAAGGTTGTGGGTTCAAAGCCTCTCTCCAAGATCTGAACCCATGACCTTGGCTGCCACTACCCCTAAGTGCCATGGTGATCTTTTTCCCTTGAGGAATTTACAGGTTCCAACTGCTATTAAAAAAATGGCATTGTTCAAGCATTTCTCTTCACCTGAAGTAAAATAAAATTTTACTTATGTGGGACCTTTTGCTTAATTGGCTTATATTTGAACAGACACACCAAAGAACCTTAAAAATCAATCAATTGAATAGAAGACACTTTAAGATGTCCTGAAGATGTGCTGAGGTGTCATATAAAACAAAGTCTGTGAGAAATTTAAAGGGACACTGGATGTTCATGTGACAGAAGTAATTGTGATAGAATAATATTAAAACAAATATACAATAGCAGGTTTAAACAGAAAGTAACAATTAATTCAGCCCTTTATGACAAGTGAAATTGTTGGCAACTAGAACGAGAAGGAAATATTTTATTTATTCAATTTCCAATCTGTAAACTTCAGCATTGTTCTACATATCATTTTTTCATTGCTGGAAGTGTTTGACCCATAAAGAAAGCACTTGGCTCTAATTTGTAACAATAATATCTTTCACGTAGTTGCCACAACAGTTTGGTATATGATTTATAAAGATCCATTTCCAGCATTGAAGATAGTAGCTTTGTGGAAACACTCTGTCCAATGCATCCATAAGGTTTTTTTTTATTCTTTCATGGGATGTGTGTGTCACTATCTAGGCCAGCATTTGTTGCCGTTTCCTAGTTGCCCTCGAGAAGGTGGTGATGAGCTGCCTTTCTGAACGTCTGCAATCCATGTGCTATAAGTAGACTCACAATGCCATTAGGGAGGGAATTTCAGGATTTTGACCCAGTGACAGTGGAGGAACGGCAATACATTTCCAAATCAGCATGGTGAGTGCCTTGAGGGGAACTTGCAAGTGGTGGTGTTTCCATGTATCTGCTACCCTTGTCCTTCTGGATGGAAGTAGTTGTGGGTTTTGAAGGTGCTTTCTGAGGATCTTTGGTGAATTTTAGCAGTGCGCCTTGTAGATAGTACACACTGCTGCTACTGAGCATTGGTGGTGGACAGAATGGATGCTTGTGGATGTGGTGCCAATCAAGCTGGTTGATTTGTCCTGGATGGTGTCTAAATTCTTGAGTGTTGTTGGAGCTGCACTCATCCGGGCAAGTGAGCAGTATTCCAACACACTCCTGACTTGTGCCTTGTAGATGGTGGACAGGCTTTAGGGAGTCATCGCTGCAGTATTCCTAAGTTCTGATCTGTTCTTGTAGCCATTGTGTTTATGTGGTGAGTCCAGTTGTTTGCGATCAATGGTAACCCCCAGGATGTTGATAGCAGGGGATACTGTGATAGTAACACCATTGAATGTCAAGGAGCAGTGTTAGATTGTCTCTTTTTGGAGATGGTCATTGCCTGGCATTTCCATAGTGCAAATGTTACTTGTCACTTGTCAGCCTGTCTGGATTTGTCCG
>NC_063338.1:45226620-45242764 GCF_021869965.1 Rhincodon typus
CGGACAAATCCAGACAGGCTGACAAGTGACAAGTAACATTTGCACTACGGAAATGCCAGGCAATGACCATCTCCAAAAAGGGAGGGAAGGTGATTGATGAAATATAATTTCACAAAGAAATTAACCACCCTGTCCACCTATGACTCCACTTTCAAGGAACTATGGATCTACTCCCCTAGGTCACTTCGTTCAGCAACAGTCTCCAGGGTCCTACCACTAACTGTATAAGTCTTGCCCTGATTCACCCTACCAAAATGCAACACCTCACATTTATCTAAATTAAACTCTATCTGCCACTCCTCTGCCAATTGGTCCATGTGATCAAGGTCCCATTGTACTCTAAGGTAACCTTCTTCACTGTCCACACCACCGAATAATGCATTCTCTAAGCAGCCCCTTGAGAGGAGGCTGCTGTAACTATGGTTGCCAATATTTCTGACCAAAAGCTACCTTAGAAGTAAAAATTGGAGTGCATCGCTCCCATATTTGGGTGGTAACACAGACCCAAAACACACTAATTCAGTAATGGGACAGGCACACCAAATCTGTATTGAAGTTAGTTCTATCTCTAAATTCATTGACCTTTATTTTAGGCATCCCAGAGAGACAGATGCTGGGCCACTTAAATATCTTAAGTTGGGGCCCAATGCCTGTTGATGGATCCTATCCTGAAATTGGTGATCAGTAGGACAGTTGGTAGATCCACGTAGGATTTCAAGACATGCCTATGGCCACCAATAAAAGTGAATTGCTTTTTTAAAAATCCACGCCATGAAGTCAGGAGCAGCAGGGATATTAGTCAGACAACACAGAAGTCAGATGACTCCTTCCCACACCAACCACAACTCTCTCTAACTGCCCCCACCACCCAACCCCCACTTACTGAGATATACCTGGGACTCTTGTCAGGAAGTTAGATGGTTTGACATTGATGTTTTTTCTCCCAAAAAGATATTATTCATAAAATTTATAGATACAGTGATATTTCCAAAAAAGGAGTTTCAGAGATAGTAGGAACTGCAGATGCTGGAGAATCTGAGATAACAAGGTGTAGAGCTGGATGAACACAGCAAGCCAAGCAGCATCAGAGGAGCAGGAAAGCTGACGTTTCGGGCCTAGACCCTTCTTCAGAAATGGGTTCAGAACCCATTTTTGAAGAAGGGTCTAGGCCCGAAACATCAGCTTTCCTGCTCCTCTGATGCTGCTTGGCCTGCTGTGTTCATCCAGCTCTATACCTTGTTATCTCTTTTCCAAAAAAAGATGTGTTTTGTTGAAGGTTTTTGCCTTGTACACATTAGGACATTATACAAGAATGTCAAATCAAAGCGGGTAAACCAACTTTTATGCTGCGTGAGAGGAGACTGTTGATCGATTGTCAAGTGAACTCGAACTGGTAGAGGCATTGCTATGGAGAATGTACCCATTAATGCCGATTGGCAGTTAACTGCCAGGCTTTGTTTAAATTTCAAGCTGCACAGTTTGATTCTAACTGATCATTTCCCTGAGAAATGCATTAATGAATGGTTGTCACCTTTGTGCCAAGTTGAAACTGGTGCTCTGTGTATGTGTGTGTGTGTGTGTGTGTGTATGCGTGTGTGTGTGTGCATGCATGCATCCTCTACATGTCTACAAAGAGGTGAGCCATTTGAATTAATATACGTAACCTGCTTCCACCCCCCAGTATGTGCAATTGCATTACCTACAGGCCTGACTGACAATCCTAAATTGGTCGATAGTGTAATCCTTCATGCACACAAGATTATCAAGCAAATGTTGTTGAATTACAGAATCACATATAATGTCAGACACTGTGCTGCAGGTTTTGCAAGTATGGGCATGTTGGGTCAGTTCAGAACCTTGCTTGTTGTGATCCGCCAAGGGAAATGCTCTCTGATCTGATCTGTCAATATATGGATTACACTGTAAAGGCTACATGTAATTTTTAAAAATATAAACAGGGAAAAATTGAAGGTTGGATATTGCTGTGTTGAAGAGAATGTGCACACTTGAACATCAAAATTGGAATGTGTGACGTTCATTCATTGATTGTACAAAGGCATGTAAGATTTGGAGACAAAACAGAAATTGCTGGAAAAGCTCAGCAGGTTTGGCAGCACCTGTGAAGGAAAAAACAGAGTTAGCATTTTGGGTCTGGTGTGATACTTCTGTGAGGTAAGATGGCACCAGGTGCCTTGGATTGAAAAATTGCTTCACAACAGCCTTTAGAGTTTTAAATTTTGTTTGTCACAGGGCTGAGAAGGTGCAGTTGATGGGCATTCCTCCCATCAGATTATGACAGTATGACTTACATATACGGCATCACATGGTCACTGAAATTCATACACTGCATTACACAGTTGTGTGATAGCTGAATGGCTGTTCAGTTTGATGATAACATCCTATCAGTGGTGAACACCACTTGTATTTCTGCTGCACTGTAGCTGCATGAAACAGCTAAATTTATCTGTTGCTCAAACATTTGAGATACTGGATCCATCCAGGGTAATCTGATGTAGACTAGTTTCTTTCCAGAACCAAGAGTTAATGATCACCTTAGGGCTTTTCCTGAGTTTGTGTAATATACAGTGAGAATTGATTGGATCAGACTAGCCATTTTCCAGCAGGGTGGCTTTCATGTGCCCTATTTCAGCAGTAGGTTTATATAGAGAACAAATATTCAATCAATCAGTGCTGTCCTCTCATGTAGTACAAATGTTGGCTTTTCCTTGAATTGATCTTCTTGCAAAATGTCCTGATTAATGCAAAACGAACAAAATGTGATAAAATGTGAGATAGCAAGAACTGCAGATGCTGGAGTCAGAGATGGTCACCATCCCACCTATCTTCCCCAGCCCCACCCCTCCTCTCACTATTTATTTCTGAGCTCCCGTCCCCCTCCCCAGTTCTGAAGAAGGGTCCTGACCTGAAACGTCAGCTTTCCTGCTCCTCTGATGCTGCCTGGCCTGCTGTGTTCCTCCAGCTCCACACTTTGTAATACGTGATAAAATGTGCCTTGTTTCAGCAATACAGAACCTTCATAGTACAAACTGATTATTAGATGTAGTTGTTCAAAGCTGACAAGACATAATTTTTTTTTTCCTTTATTCATTCAGGGTATGAAGGTGTCACTACTTATTGCCCATCCCTAATTGCCCAGAGGGCAGTTAAGAATCAACCATATTGCTCTGGGTCTGGAGTCAAATGGATGTCAGACCAGGTAAGGATGGCAATTTCCTTCCCTAAAGGACATTAATGAACCAGATGGGTTTTTCCGACAGTTGGCAAAGGATTCAGGGTCATCATTCGATGCTGTCGTGTTGGGATTCAAACCCAAGTCCACTACCCAGGTCTCTGGATTAACAGTCCAGCGATAATACCACTAGGCCATTGCCTACCCCCTTGCAAACTAAATTGTTGTCATCCGATACTCTACGTTACTCACTACGTTTATAATTGCAGTTAATATTTCCAATATTTCTAAACTATGTAACACTCACCTGGAGGAGTTTTACCCAGTCTGAAGCCTCTCTGTGTACTATGACTGAAAGACCTTAGCAGACAGCCTTTCCTCATTATACCCACACTGCTGCTGCTACCAGCTTCAGGATGTCCATCACTTGGCCTGTGTCAGAATGCAATATCCGGGAATGGGGGGCAGCTCCTTCCTCCTTCTGTAGGCAATTAGGAATGGGAAACAAATATTCACCTAACCAGTGATAGTCACAACCCATGAACAAATAAAGACTGGCTTGTTTTGGGCAGACCAAAGAATGTTATTTGCCAAATTGATGGTCCTCCAACAACAATTGATGTTAATCTCACTGTGCATTCTAGAAAGAGCTCACAAAGCAGGGAATTGCTGCAACAAACTTGGATAAGAACCATTGCAACTCTTTTCAGGCTTCCTTTGCAAAGGCACATTGCAGAAAGAGGAAGATGATGCCCCATTTCAACCAGCTTGAGAGCAATGTTGGGTGGGGTGGGGGAGAACGGCAAGAGTCCGGCTGTGAAAGAAGAATCTGACACTGATGACCTTTCTCGGGACCAAGCAAGCATGATATTGACATCTCTCATTGGGTGAGCTGCCTGGACGCACATCTCAGATTGACATCTCATGCCGAGTAAATGGATACCAATGATGACTGATTTCCATCAGTCCTCAAGCACCTTTACTTGTATGCACTCTAGTTGTGTGCTGCCAAGTCTGAACTCAGGTGTGGTCTCAGGTCAAAAGCTAGTTTGTAGAGTGGTATTATCGCTGGACAGTTAATCCAGATGCCCAGATAACATTCCGAGGACTCGTGTTTGAATCCCGCCATGGCAGATGGTAGAATTTGAATTCAATAAATATCTGGAATTAAGAAACTAATGATGACCATGAATCCATGATCAATTGCTGGAAAAACCCACCTGGTTCACTAATGTCCTTTAGGGAAGGAAACTGCCATCCTTACCTGGTCTGGCCTACATGTGACTCCAGACCCACAGCAATGTGGTTGACTCTGAACTGCCCTCTGGGCAATTAGGGATGGGCAATAAATGCCTAGCCAGTGATGTCCTCATCCCATTAATGAATAAAAAAAATTCAATGGTTGCATGGTTCCAAAGAAGTTTGACATAAAGACCTGATCAGCAGTGACAGTAACAATTTTTTGTTATGATGACTAAAGCAGATTGCTTTCTCATATAAAGTACAGAAATCAATATTTTAAATTACGACTGCAAATAGTTCTTAGATGAAAGCTCTTTATGACTAACACATTGATTGTCTTGCAAATCTATAAACCCATCAGATGGTTTAGATAATATGATTCTAATTCTCGGTATTTAGCTATTTAGTTCTTTTACACATGTTCAGAGAAGCTCATTCTTCAAATTATAGATCTTTGTGCCACCTGAATCAGATACTTTCTGGCAATAAATACCCATTCCTTTATGAATTAGATAATGCAAAATTTCACCAAGTATCAAGCATGATGAGCAGTTCCCACAAGACCGTAAGAAATAGCAACAGCAGTCGGCTGTTTGGCCCCTTGAGTGTGCTCCACCTTTCAATAAGATCATGGCTCATCCTCACATCCACTTTCCTACATTTTCCCATAACCCTTGATTTCTCCATTGATCAATAATCTATCTCAAGCCTTAAATATACACAATGTTGTAGAAATTTTTATTTCTACTTAACTAATAATAAGACTTGACTCCAGCTCCTGTTCGAAGCAGTTTATTTTCTTACTTGGTACCAAGGAGAGTGAGTGTCGATCTCCACCAGCACCTGACTCTGCTAATACAGAGTATAACAATCTCCTTTATACCATTAACTTCAGAGCAGGGTGTTCCTGTGACATCTTGTGTTTGTCGATTCATTCATTGTAAGTTTAAAGAAAACAGACGCTGCTTGAGGTAACAGGAATGCTGTCTTACAGATACCTTAATAATTACTTCTTCAACTAGCATAGGGAGTGATATACAGTTTGATTGAAGTTCTAGCTTATCAGCAACTAGGCTCCACAGGGATACAAGGGACATCTCTAATTCAGCCTAAAACCTCGGTATAGTGACAATATATCAAAAGATCCTTCTCTAACTCTAGCTAAGATAACATGCACATAGTGATAACACAGTCTGAGTAACTACCTCCCGACTTCTGCTAAGCCCATTAAAATCCCGCATGCTAACTAATTAAAATTCTTTCTCTATGCCATCAGTTTCTCCCAAGGCTGCCTTTTTTGTCTTGGCCTAAATTCCCATCTACCCTTGCGATGTAATTTCTGTCTTGGCCTAAATTCCCATCTACCCTTGCAACGTAAAATTTTTCTTCCACACACAAGGACTCTGCCCCCACAGCTCTCATTCCATTATTAAATTGGAGCCCCTTAATTCTGAGACTATGGCCTCTGGTCTTAGACTGTCCCATGACAGGGAACAGTTCTCAACATTCATCCTGTGAAGCCCCTTAAGAATCCAATATGTTTCAATGACATCATGAGTGTCGATACCTTATACCATTAATAAATTCCTTTGCTCACCTGAGGTACGGTACATCTTCTCTCAGGATCTGTCCATGAGTTTTTCAGGGGGTTTTTCTCCCAGCATAATTTGAATAACTTTCTCAATAACTGAATTTTTCTTGGATTAAAAAATCTGATGAAGCTCCATCAAGAATTCCAACAACAGTTCTATCTCATGAATTCTGATTTCAAAGCTCCGTATTATCAGTTTTCCACTAATCTTCTGAGGTCATTAATGAAGTTTCCTACAGATTCTCCTGTAAACTAAACACTTTTGTTCAATATTGCTCAATCAAGAATGTCATTGTTCATAAATTGAGTCATTATCAAAAGCTTTTAGGACGTCCGCAAATGCATCTATACTTTCTTTGACATTTGTTCATACCATCATCCACATTGAACATGATTTTGAATTTATTTGATCAGATTCAGTCCTAGTGTTTAATTTTGAAGTTATGCTGTATCATAAGAATTCTATGATGTTTAATCTTGTGGTCTGTCCGGTCCTTCTCTGACCTTCAATTTGCTGGGGCGTAATATTTCCTTCTCCACTTATTGTCATTGTGCTGATTAGTTCTATTACTGAAAAGGTATATGGAGCTAGGCCACAGATCATCCATGATCTCATTGAATGGTAAAACAGGCTTGAAGAATTGAATGGTCTATCCTGTTCCTGTTCCCATGTATTTTAAATCTGTGCCATTTCAATTTTGCTTTAAATCTGCTGATATTTAAGCTTGTATTCTTCCTGTAATTTTTAAATTGAATGAATACAGAGCTGGCTAGACTCTGTACCATAAGTAATGTTGCAGTATTTCCTTTATTTGCTCATCTTTCTAACTCTGTATTTCTGTGATACCATGTTCAGTTCTTCAAGAAAGCTTCAAATTGTATTACTGTAGTAATGTATTGCATTCAAGTGTTTAAAATCTGTTTATTTAAATATATTGGAATAGAAAGTGCTTGGTACTTCAGACCATGAAAAGCTGTAAAATGACCATTTTACTCAGGATGAAGTGGGAAAACTTCATAGATAGTAGGAACTGCAGATGCTGGAGAATCCGAGACAACAAGGTGCAGGGCTGGATGAACACAGCAGGCCAAGCAGCATCATAGGAGCAGAGAGGCTGACTTTTCGGGCCTAGACCCTTCATCAGAAAAGGGGGAGGGGAAGGGGGGTTCTGAAATAAATAGGGAGAGAGTGGGAGGCGGATAGAAGATTGATAGAGGAGAGGATAGGTGGAGAGGAAACAAACAGGTCGAAGAGGCGGGGATGGAGCCAGTAAAGGTGAGTGTAGGTAGGGAGTTAGGAAGGGGATAGGTCAGTCCAGGAAGGACAGACAGGTCAAGGGGGCGGGATGAGGTTGGTCGGTAGGAGATGGAGGTGCGGCTTGAGGTGGGAGGAGGGGATAGGTGGGAGGAAGAACAGGTTAGGGAGGCAGGGACGAGCTGGACTGGTTTTGGGATGCGGTAGGGGGAGGGGAGATTTTGAAACTTGTGAAATCCACATTGATACCATTGGGCTGCGGGGTTCCCAAGCGGAATATGAGTTGCTGTTCCTGCAACCTTCGCGTGGCATCGTTGTGGCACTGCAGGAGGCCCAGGATGGACATGTCGTCTGAGGAATGGGAGGGGGAGTTGAAATGGTTCGCGACTGGGAGGTGCAGTTGTTTATTGCGAACCGAGCGTAGGTGTTCTGCAAAGCAGTCCCCGAGCCTCCGCTTGGTTTCCCCGATGTAGAGGAAGCCACACCGGGTACAGCGGATGCAGTATACCACATTGGCAGATGTGCAGGTGAACATCTGCTTGATGTGGAAAGTCTTCTTGGGGCCTGGGATGGGGGTGAGGGAGGAGGTATGGGGACAGGTGTAGCACTTCCTGCGGTTGCAGGTAAAAGCAGCCGCTGTACCCGGTGTGGCTTCCTCTACATCGGGAAACCAAGCGGAGGCAGTCTTTATAAATCCTTCCACTGAAATTCAACTTGATTAGTCCCAGACCCTTTATAAACTTTCATTTCTCCTGACTTTTCTTCTTCTGCTCGGTTCTTTCACTGTATTTCTTTAAATTTGTTTGTTTTCAGCTTACACCAACCCTGAAGCCTTCCCAATTCTGTCAGTCTGGTCGAAGTATCATTTCCAGCTCTTTTACTATTCCTTGAGGTTGTGACTTGTGGAGCCCAATGCTGATGGCAGCCAATGCTTGTTGTGAGAGGTAACAACTCTCTTTTACACTTCTTTGGTTCCCTTTCTGGTCATTGCATTGTTTAACATTCATCAATATAGTAATAGCCCGAAGATTCCTACATTTGAGGATCCTATGCCTGTGATATAATTGACCCTGGCATGAGGGAGGCAACATACCATCCTGGAGTCACATCTATGGCTGCAGAAACATCGATCTGTCCCCAAACTAAATACCTAGCTATCACTATGATCTTCCTTCTTCTTCTCCTCCTGTGCTGCTGAGCTGTTGTTCATGGTGCCATAAACATGGCTCTGACTGCTCCCTAGAGGAATCTGTGCCTTCATAAGCTTGCAAAATAAAAAAAACCTAACTGCCATACATGTGAAACCTCAAGATAGTGTTGGTAGGAACGACTGCTGCACAATTCTTTTCGAGGCAAATTCTAATCTTCACACAGGGGCATTCGCACCAAGTTCAATAGGATAGATTGAGATTTAATAGCTGAAAACTGGACATCCATAAAGCTCTGTGGACTATGAATAATGTGCTCTCTCATATTATGTTATCTCTTGTAGAATGAACATGGGCTCTTTTTAAAATCAAATATCTGAAGGTTTATTCACAAAGCAACTATGTACTTTGCAACAATCAGCCTGGTCTAGGCTCTATCACGTGGCTAATTAGACTTGGCTCACTTGATTGACTAATTGACTTTTGTGATGGTTTACAGAGTACAACAGCAGTTATTCAAGGTGGGGCTAGCACCTTGATGCAAGAATATCACATGGCACATGGATATCAGCACTTTGCTCTCTTGAAGGTACATGCTTGCCTGATCATAGATACATGCACTGTTAGAACAATCAGCTACAGCAGAATTGTATTTAACTTTAATCTCAAACATCAGACCCAGCTTATTCTTCACTTTACTTTTTTTTTCAATCCTGAGGACTAAATCTGCGTCAATGAATATTGTAGTAATCTATGTCATCAGTAGCAACAGGCTCACCTGAAAATGAAGTGCCAAACTCATGACGCTATAACAAAGGACTACACCAGAAACAGTATGCAATAGACTCAGATAATCAATCCCACAACCTATAGGTTCAGATACGAGTTCTACAAAACTGTTACATCCAGTCATGAATGTGCTGAATTAAATTATTCATAGAAGATCTCATGGAAACCCCATCCTCAATGATAACAGAATCCAATACATGAACGTAAAATGTGAGACTGAAGATTTTGTAACTCTCTTCATTCCAAAGTCCCAAGAAAATAGTATCAGCCTCCTCCTCCTCAGCATACATGTGAGACTTCCGCCAACTCAATTCACGCCACCTTGCATCAAGAAACGGCTTAATGTGCTCAATTCAGCAAAGGCTATGGGCCCTGATAGCATCCTGCTTATGGTGCGGAAAACCTGCGCTCCAGAACTAGCTGCAGTCTAGCCAATCTGTTCCAATACAGCTATCATTCTGGCTTCTACCTGACAAAGTGCAAAATTGCCCAGCTCGAGCCGGAAATATCCAATCTTGTCAATGATCACCCCACCAACATACTCTCAATCATCAGCAGAGTGGTAAAAGATGTTATTAACAGTGTTAACAATCACTTATCAAAGCAATTGTACAATTTGGGTTCAACAAGACCATTTGCTCCTGATCCTTTTAAAGTCTTTGTCTAAACAAGGATAAAATAATTGAAATCCAGAGGTCAGGTGAGAGTGATGCCTTCGATATTAAGGCAGCATTTGATCAAGTGTAGTACCAAAGATCCTTAGCAAATTGAATTCAAGGGGAAACAGGAAAATTCTCTTCTAGGTTAAAGTCATACCTAGCACAAGTGAAGATGATGTTCTTTGGAGGCCAATCTTTTCACTTCAAGACGTTGCTGCAGGAGTCCCTCAGTTCTGAGACCAGACCATCTTCAATTGCTTTCCCAGTGACCTTTCCTCCATTGTAGGTTAAGAAAGATTGCATAGTGTTCAGTTACATAGGTTATTTGATGCATAATGAAGCACATTATGTCCACAAGTAACATGGCCTAGATAAATGGCAATGGTAAGTAACATTTGAATCACAAAAGTGCCAGAAAATAAAACAATGATGGTCATGAAAATCATTCTTAAATACCCCAGCAATACTCTGTGTGTGTGTGTGTGTGTATTTAGGTGCAGGATGCTTGTTGAAGGGAATTAAAACTCATCCTTGATTTTCCTTTGAATGTTACACAGTCATGTGCAATATTCAATTACACTTGAAGATTGCATTCAGAAAATATGCAATTCGTCCTTAACATTCTTGTTAGTGCATGGATTTGAGATAACAATCACAGTTCTGAATAGTTCAGGCCCTGTCAGTTACAGACAGTTATACAGCTGAACACACCTCCTTTGCTGTGAATCTGGGCGATTTACTTTCTTTGGACATAAATGTAAATCTTCAATTGGGTCTGGTTCTGCGGTTAGCAGATCAGTAACTATTGATTTACATGGAATCACATTGATCCTGATATTACAGGGAAGTAGAAAATGAATGGGGGTAACTCTCAGGAGATGGGAAATCTGAAATTAAGAGAAAGATTGATGCACTGCTAAATGTGATGTCAGGATTTCATTAGGAATTTTCCATCCAGGTTACAGTCTAGCAGGCAGTCATATCTAGCTGCTAGACAAGAAAGCCTGACGTACATGAATGGAGGGAGTGTGGCTCAGGAAGGAAGGGTCTATAGATCCCATAGTCAGAAGTCTAGAGCTCAGATTGTCTGAGTATATAGAGATCAGGTTGTGAGGGATCTAGTAATTAGATTACAGGAAGTCTCTAGATATCAGATCATGGTGATCAGATTGCAAGATTTGAGTGAGGGGTTTGGAGATTTGGAGTACACTGGGAGGGGTTTGACAATCATAGGGAGGGTACCTCGAGATTGCACAGTGCCAGACTGGTTGAAGCAGGTTAACTTAGGGGCCAAGGACTTTCTGACTTGAAACTTTAACTCTGTTTTTCTCTTTGTAGAGGCTGAGTGGTCTGCTAAGTATTTCCAACATTTTCTGCTTTTATTTCAGATTATTAGCATCTGCAGAATTTTGCTTTTGGTTTAGGTTTTAAAGAATGCTCGATTTGATTTGATTTATTATTGTCATGTGTACCAAGATATAGTGAAAAGTTTTGTGTGCTTTCCAGGCAAATCGTGCCTTGCATCAGTACATCAGAGTAACAGAACAGAATGCAGAATATAGGGTTACAGCTACAGAGAAGGTGCAGAAAAAGATCATCTCTAATATATGAGAGGTCCATTCAAAAATTGGATAACAGCAGGGAAGAAGATGTCCTTGAATCTGTTGATACGTGTTTTTAAACTTTTGTATCTTCTGCTCAATGGAAGAGGTTGGAAGAGATTATAACTGGGGTGGGCGGGGTCTTTGGTTATGTTGGCTGCTTTCCTGAGGCAGTGGGAAGAATAGACAGAGTCAATGGATGGAAGAAAAATAGAAGTTGCTAGAAATGCTCAGCAGGTCTGGCAGCATCTGTGAAGAAAAAAATCAGAGTTAACGTTTCAGGTCCGGTGACCCTTCCTTGGAGCTGATGGTAGCTGGGAAAATGTCGGTTTCTATGCAGAAAATAGGGAGGGGGATGGGGTAGGCAGTAAACAATAGGATAGAGCCCAAAGAGAGAGAAGAACAGTTGGATAGACAAAGGAGTTGATAATGATCTGGCTAGGAGGGTGAATAGTTGTTAATGGGGACTGTTAGTGACTAACAATAGGTAATGTGTAATGGCAGGCTATGTGATAACAAAGCCTGGCATGTGGGGTAGGGGGCTAGGACATAGGAGAGGTTAGGCCCTAAAATTGTTGAACTCGATATTGAGTCCAGAGGGCTGCAGGGTCCCCAAGCAGAAAATGAGGTGTTGTTCTTCCAGCTCGCGCTGAGCTTCGCTGGAACACTGCAGCAAGCTAGAGACAGGGATGTTGGCCAGGGAGCATGGTGGTGTGTTAATGTGACAGGCAACATGTAGTTCAGGGTCTGTTTAGTGAGCAGACCGTAGATGTTCTGCAAAACAGTCACCCAGTCTACACTTTGTTTCCCCAATGTAGAGAAGAAGGAAGGTTGGTTTGTGTGATGGACTGGGCTGTATTCACAACTTTCTGTAATTTCTGGTGGTCTTGTTGCAATACCATGTTGTGATGCATCTGGATAGGATTGTTTCTCGGTGCATCTATAAAAATTGGTAAGAGTCATTGCGCATGCATCAAATTTGCTTAGCCTTCTGAGGCTGTGGAGGCATTGGTGTGCTTTCTTGACTGTAGCATCAATGTAGATGCCCCATGATAGATTGTTGGTGATATTTATTCCTAGGATCTTGAAGCTCTTGACCATCTCCACCTCAGCACCATTGATACACCTTCACTCTGCTTCCTGAAGTCGATGACCAGCTGTTTCATTTTGCTGACATTGAGGGAGAGATTTTTGTCTTTGCACCACACCACTAAGCTGTCCCTTTCCTGTATTCTGTGTCATTGTTTGAGATCCAACCCACTACAGTGGTGTCATCAGCAAATTGTAAGTGGAGTTAGAGCAGAATTTGGCCGCACAGTCATGAGTGTGTAAAGTGGAATAGTAAAAGGCTGTGTATGCAGCCTTGCAAGGCACCGGTGTTGAGGATTATTATGGAGGAGGTGTTGTCACCTATTCTTACTGATTGCAGTCTTCAGGTCAGGAAGTTGAAGATCCAGTTGCAGAGGACCAGAGGTCTCAGAGTTTGGTTCGAATTAAGGTATTGAATTTTGAGCTAAAGTCAAAAAATAGGAGTCTGAGGTTTAAAGCAAAGTAGAGACCCAGAGCTAAGTCCTACCATATTTTGGCTGAATGTCACTTCCGTCGAGTTTCATGGAGGGTCTCTCACCATGAGGCCTGATGAGTTTTCTCACATAATTCTCTCAAACTCACTGCTTTAACTCGGTACACAGCCTCACGGTGGCCCTCTTATCTGTTGCTGGCCCAGTTCTCCCACTTGCTGAAGTTCAAAGTACCCACTACTGCCGCCCAATTAAAAAGTTGGCGTATACCTGGTCATGTGCCGGCAGTCTGGAGCTGCCCTGCACGTTTGCAGACATTTGCCCCAGACATGCCAGAAAATGGGCAATTGGTGCCCCACTTTGCAGACAAGGACCTAGAAACTGAGGTGGACAGAGTGGTACAGACTAAGGATGTTCTTTTTCCCACAGGACGAGCAGAAGAGGCCTGGTCACCTGATAGGAGGTTGTTTCCTGGATCAGTGAGGTGTCCACAGTTGGTAGGAATGCGTAGCAGTGAAAGAAGAAGGCCTTAAACCTTCTTCGCTCTGCCACCATCTTCCCTTGGCTACATCACACTGCCTCTGTCTCTGCTACTGCACCCACATCCCACCAAGGTTCATGCTCTATCACTCTCATTGTTGCCTGAAATGTCTTCCCTCACTCACGCTCGTTCACCCCAACCTCCTTTCCCCAACTAACTTTGCACAGCCTCTGCGCTCTATCTTCACTCACTCGAGGCATCCTCTCCACGTCTTCCCCCAACTACACCAATGCTAACAGCTATATCACCCACTTTCACCTCACTCAGTCCTTCCCTTTCTCTCATTACAGGGGACGAATAGGGGAGGTGGTGCCACTGAGGGAGGCAATGGCCTAGTGGTATTATTGCTGGACTGTTAATCTGCAGATCAAGATAACGTTCTGGGTTCAAATCTTGCCACAGCAGATGGTGGAATTTGAATTCAATAAAAAAAATCTGGAATCAAGAATTTAATGATGACCAAGAATCCATTACCGATTGTCAGGAAAAACCCACCTGGTTTGCCAATATTCTTTAGGAAAGGAAACTGCCATCCTTACCTGGTCTGGCCTACATGTGACTCCAGACCCACAGCAATGTGATTGACGTTTAACTTCCCTGTAGGCAATTAGGGATGGGTAATCAATGCTGCCTAAAAGTGACGCCCTCATCCTGTAAAAATGAACAAAGAAAAAAAGTTTTGTGGGGATATGAGTTCAAATCCCACCATGGCAGATTGTGTAATTTGATTTCAATGGAATGAAAATCTAATGCAATGGCAGCTGTGTAACCATTTCCAATTGTCCTATAGTGAAAAAAAAAATCTGGTTCACTAATGTCTGTTAGGCAAGAAAATCTGATATCCTTGCCTAGTCTAACTTACGTGACTCCAGACCTACAGCAATGTGGTTAACTCTTACCTGCCCTCTGGGCAATTAGGGATGGGCAATTAATGCTCACCTGGCCGGTGATGCACGAATCCCATGAATGAATTTTTAAAAAAAAAACACATAAACAACATTTGCTTGAAGCTGCACTGCAGACTCTCTGTTAGATATATGCACAGACAAGCACTCCATCAGTCTTGCCATCAACGTCAATGACAAGGTGCCTTTCGTTACCTATCCCCATAACTCTGTATGCCACTGGGAATTGGAAACGTCATACTCAAAGACTGAGTCTCCACAGCCCTCTGTGGTAGAGAATGTCAAAGACTCACAATCCTCCAAATAAAATAATTTCTCCTCATCTCAGGACTAAACAGCATACACTTCATTTTTAAATTGTGCCTCCGAGTCTTAGATCTCCAGTCAGAGGAGACATCTTACCTAAAATTATACTTTTCCTCCATTTACACATATTGTTTGTTTCAATTGATCATCTGTCATTCTTCCAAACTCTAGAATATACAAATCCAGTTTGTCTAATCTCTGTCTATAGGACAGTCCAGCCATCCCAAGACCAAGACTGAATCTTCACTGCACACAGGCAATAACATCTTTCCTGTGATGAGGAGACCAAAACTGCACAGAGTACTCCAGGTGTGGTCTATTCAAGAGAAATTGCTGGCAAAACTCAGCAGGTCTGGCAACATCTGTGGGAAGAAAGCAAATTTAACATTAACTCTGCTTTCTTCTGACAGATGCTGCCAGGCCTGCTAAGTTTCACCAGCAATTTCTGCTTTCATTTCAGATCCTTAGCATCTGCAGTTCTTTGTTTTGTTCTAGTAGTCTGACCCAAGCTGTTTTGTGAACAGGTGGGGTCCAAGTACTGATCCTTGCGGTACCCTACCACTCAGCTGCCTGCCAACATGAGAATGACCCTTTGTTCCCACTCTCTGCTTTCTGCCTGTTGGCCAATCATTAATCCATGCCAGTACATCAACTCCTATCCCATGTGCTTAAGTCTTCCTAACTAGTCTCTGGTGGGGACTTTGCAAAAATCCTTTTGGAAGTCTATGTCTACTACATCCACCTTTATCAATTTTATTAGTAACATCGTTAAAAACTCCAACAAGTTTGTGAAATACAATTTCCCATTCAGAAATCCATGTTGACTATGCCGAATCAGATGTCTGTTTATCCCACCCACTATGATGGATCCTAGCATTTTGCCAACTACTGACATAAAGCTAACAGATCTGTAGCTGCCCATTTTCTCTCTCACTCCCTTTGTAAAGAGTGCAGTGGCATTTGTTACCTTCCAATCTACAGGAATCATTCCAGGATCTACTGAATTTTGGAAATTAATCACCAATACATCAACAATCTCCATAGCCACTTCTTTCAATGCCCTGCGGTGAAGACTGACCATTTCTGCATGATGTGGTCAGGAGTGCTTGGGGCAAGGATTTGAAATACACACAGTAGGCTATTGCTAAGGATCACAAAGCATTTATGACTCACAGCAATGTCTCAGATTCAGTGTACGAGTGTAATGGCGTTGTCGTATAATTGGCTTCACATTGCTCCAAGCAGAAGCTACGTCCCTCACATAACAAAGCATTTACCCTGCCCTTCAGGTATGCCTGATGCCAGTCCTGGCAATGCCCTCCTACACTCTGCATGAATCAGGGTTGATCCCCATCCATCTTCTATCCGCCTCCCACTCTCTCCCTATTTATTTCAGA
>NC_063338.1:45242774-45250332 GCF_021869965.1 Rhincodon typus
CCATCCATCTTCTATCCGCCTCCCACTCTCTCCCTATTTATTTCAGAACCCCCTCCCCCTCCCCCATTTCTGATGAAGGGTCTAGGCCCGAAACGTCAGCCTCTCTGCTCCTATGATGCTGCTTGGCCTGCTGTGTTCATCCAGCCCTGCACCTTGTTGTCTCGGATTCTCCAGCATCTGCAGTTCCTACTATCTCTGATCCCCTGGCTTGATGGTAATGGTTGAGTGGGGGAATATGCCAGGCCCTGAGGTTACAGATTGTGCTGGAGTACAATTCTACTGCTGTTGATGACCCACAGCGCCTCATGGATACCCAGTCTTGAGTTGCTAGATCTGCTCAAAATCTGTCCAATTTAGCATAATGATAGTGAGAATAACACACAATGGGTGATATTCTCATTATGAAGGCAGGACTTTGTTTCCACAAGGACTGTGCAGTGGTCACTCCTATAGCACAGTGGAAGGCAACAGTGGTCACAGTTCAAACTATATTATGCCTCAGTGGGGTAACATGCTGGAAACAAGGCCCATTCTATTCGTAGATTCAGTACAAAAGTTAAAGAATTTAATGTGTACCAAAAGAATCCTCAATTTTACAGTCTTGTAGACCCAGTATGACAGAAAGCATTGACCAGGTTTATTACTGAACAAATGACTATTTCTTACAAGTAATTAGACTCTAGAGCTACAGGTAAACAGTTATGAACCAGCGGCATATAATTCTACCAAATCAAAACACTAATCCCTTATAAACACCCCCCTGACAGACACACACACACACACAAGATTAAAACAAAGGGTGTTATGGAGGAAGGGAAAGACTAAGAAAGCAGTTCAGTCGTTTCTGAGATGATTCTCATGATTCTTGTGCTTGTCAGAATGCTGCTTCTCATTTGTCCTTCTCGGGATGATTCCACGGCCTGCAAAAGGCACAGGGTTGCTGATTCACTAATAAAAGGTCTCTGATGGCATGATAGCTCCATTGTTAGCATTGTTATCTCACAGCACCAGGGACCTAGGTTTGATTCCAGCTTCAGGCGACTGCCTGTATGGAGATTGCACATTCTCTCCATGTCTGTGTGTTTTTCCTCCAAGTGCTCTAGTTTCTTTCCACACTCCAAAAATGTGCAGGTTAACTAGATTGGCCATGATAAATTGTTCATAGTGTCCAGGGATGTGCAGGCTAGGTGGATTAGCCATGGGAAATGCAGTGTTACAGGTACAGGGTAGGGGAATGTATCTGGGTGGGATGCTTTACAGAGGGATGGTGTGGGCTCAATGGGTCAAATGGCCTGTTTTCACTCTGAAGGGATCCTATGATTCTGACTCATCAATTAAAAGTCACAGTTTACAGCAACTGCTAAAGAAATGGTAAATGGTTTTCTTCAGGCTTGAAGTGGCATTTACTGTAGAGAACCAAAGGAGCTCCTGAGCAATTTGAGATCCGCTATCTTCTGTGTATCTTGGTTATAGCCCCAAGCTGCTTGAGAGCCAATCACAGAGTTGTCGGCCAGCAGAAGGCCTTTGTCATTGATAAGTTGTCACTAATCAACAGACCAATCAACTACCTGTGCCAACCAAAGCTCCATCTGTACATAACCCCTTGGCTCCAGTCCTTCTGCAATCTTACTTTAACCATTGTTCAAACAGGCAGCCGTGTAAACAGTGCTTACGATAAGTATCAGGTTACTTGCCTTCAAAACATGCAGCAATCCTTGTTTTTTTAAAACATTTGTCTTAAATGATAAGGTTTTGGAACTTGCAAAACATTACCAATAGTCACTTCGTAGCTCCAGTAGTGTCTCGAAAGGCAAAAGCTTGGAATATATTTGAAATAACTTCTAACACTCTATATGAATAGCCTGTCATAAGCACTAAGGCTTTTCAGGTGTGTAGTTTGCATGCAGGATTTTCTTGGGAACTTACATCACATGAATTGAAAGGGGTCAGATGTAAGTTATCTTATTGATCTTGTATTGTCACAGAATTTACAGCAAAATTATTCCCGTACTTTGTTTCTTGAAATCAATATCTGTTCTTGTACAAAACAAAACATAATTGTTAACTTACTGACAAAGTGATTGGTTTCAGTAATAAGCATGTCTTAGAAAACATTTTACATTTCATTTCACAGTGAAATGTGTGATAGTAAATCATTCTGTCTTCTGAGAATAGTGCTAATGGAGATAGAGGAGAAGCATTTTAAAGCAGTATTGCAAAATTGATCTACTGACCAAAATACTAAAGCCTTCTTTTGAAAACAATATGCAGTTTAAAAATAAGAATTTCATCCTTAAAATTGTTGGGAACTCTAAGACGACAACCAGACTTAATTTTAATTTTCTGACACATGATCCATTTGGACTTTAGATTCACAATTGATGATAAAAAAATACTGAAAGAAGTGTGGATGCTGGAAATCAGAAACAAAAACAGAAATTTCTGAAAAAACTCAGCAGGCCTGGCAGCATCTGTGGAGAGTTAACGTTTTGGGTCCTGTGACCCTTCTTCAGAACTGATGGTAGTTAGGAAAAAGTTGGTTTTTATGCAGAAATTAGGATGGGGAGAGGGGTTGAGGAATAAATGATAAGTGGGGATTGAGCTCAAAGAGAGCGAATAACAGTTGGACAGGCAAAGGAGTGGGTAATGGTCAGCCTAGGAGAATGAATGGCTACTAATGGGAACTAATAGTGGCTAACAATGGGTTGTGTGTATAGAATGTGATGACAAGGCCTGGTGTATGAGGGTGGGGGCAAGCATGGGGAAGGTGCTCAAGCCCGAAAAAAATGTTGAA
The DNA here is from genome assembly GCF_021869965.1 of Rhincodon typus. Lineage (NCBI taxonomy): Eukaryota > Metazoa > Chordata > Chondrichthyes > Orectolobiformes > Rhincodontidae > Rhincodon > Rhincodon typus. The sequence goes on from NC_063338.1 coordinate 45,245,569, forward strand.
CTGAGTATTGAGTCCAGAAGGCTGTAGAATGATTTGATTAATCTGTAGAATAATCTGATTTCTCTCCACAGATGCTGCCAGATCTATGAGTTTTTCCAGCTTTTTTTGTTCACTGTTGATGTTGTCTGGTTTAGGCAGGTGCTACATTTTCTCTGCATATGCATGCTTTCTTCCTACTAACATGGTAACATATTTTCTAATGGAAGAGAGCAGTGTACTAATTGAGTTTACTATAATATACGACAAATATAATTATGTCTGATCCTTACTACAAAACTACACTAGAACAGATTCATCTGGTATTCTCTTAATTAAGTAAATCTGCTTCTGCATCATGGGTAGGATTTAGGGCTGAGAAAAAATCGTACATTCTTTGATAATCAATGACATTTGCAAAATGTATTTCAAATCCTCTGTTATCCCACTGAATATAGACACACATATTCAATGTAATTAAAGCATACCAATTATTCCCTTTGCTAACATATTTTATGCCAGTGTTTGATAAATATGTGTAAAACATAAAACTTCAGGTAAAAGGGCATATGACAGTTCCTTATAGCTGAGTTAGAGTTCCACAAATTGCACCAATAAAGGATGGAGATTAAGAAATGCTAGCATATCTTTTTAAGCACTGGTCATGACCCAATTCACATATTAATCTAAATTACAAAATATGAACTAAATATACACACTGCTTCCATAAACAACAAAACAACAGTTTATATTTACATAGTGCCTTTAATGTAATCAAATGTCTTAAGGCACTTCATGAGAAATTATAAACCAAAGAATGACACTGAGGCCGGTAAAGAAATATTGGGTGAGATGACCAAAGTTTGGTTAAAGAGAAAGTTTTTAAGCCGCATCCTAAAAGAAGAATGGAAGATTCAGATGTGGAGAGGTATAGGGACAATATTCCAGGGCTTGTAGGCCACAGAACTGTAGGTACAGTCACCAGTAGTAAAGCAATTAAAATTGGGGTGCTCAAGAGATGAGAATTAGATAAGGATGGATATTTTGGAAGGTAGAGGTTCTTGAGAAGATTATAAATGTAGAAAGGGACATAATCATGGGTTGATTGAAAACATAGAAGACAATTTCCAAATCAAGATCTTCATTGATTGGAAGCCAAAGTCAGTGGACACAAAGGTGAATGGGAAATAGGACTCAAGAGAGTTAAGACAGCGGAAACAGAGATTTTGGATGTTCTCAAGTCTACAGAGAATGAGAGAATCCAACCAGGACTGCAATGGAGTAGTTGAGTCTAGAGGTAACAAAGACATGAATCAGAGTTCCAGCTGCAGATGAGCTGACATGAAGCAAAGTCAAGTAATGGTACAGGGATGGAAATAGGCAGTCTTAGTGATGACACATACTTGAGGTCAGAGACTTATCTCAGGAACAAATGTGACAACAAAGTTGCAAGCAGACTTGCCTAATCACATATTGGCGTCAGGGAAAGGAATGGATTCAGTATCTACATAATGGATTTTGGTGTGTGGACCAAGAAAAATGGCTTCAGTCTTTTCCAAATATTTAAGTGTAAGAAGTTTATGCTCATTTAGTTTTGGATGTTAGATATGCAGTCTGGTAAGTCAACAACCATGGTAGAATCATAAGAGATGGCAGTGAGATAGATCTGAATTGGATAAATGGGAAAATTACTGTCATGCCTTCAGATAATGTGGCTAAAGAGCACTGTGTAAATGAAAAATAGTAAGAGGCCAAGGATATATCCTTGGAAGACACCAGAGGTAATGATGCTGGAGCAGGAAGGGAAACTATTGCAGGAGATACTCTGGTTATGAATAGATAGATAAGAGTGGAACCAGGTGAGAGCTGTCTCACTAAGCTGGATAAACTGTGGACAGATGTGAGAGAGGGTTGAAGTGATCAAATACGTCAATGGTTGTCGGACAGGTTGAAAAGGAGAGGAGGGAATAGTACTTTTATCACAGTTATGTAGAATGTCATTTGTGACATTGTTCAGAGCTGTTGCAGTACTGTGGCAGGGGCAGAAACCTTAATGGTTTCAAACATGTAATTCTGAGAAAGTTGGGAGCACGTTTGGGAGGTCATATTTTTTAAGGACATTTGAAAGGAAAGATAGGTTCAAGATTGGACAGTGTTTGCAAAGATGCCGGGGTCGAGTTGGTTTTGTAGGGAGAGGGATGATGATTGCAATGTTATAATGATAATACATTTTAGTGATGTCAATTGATGTTTTACAAAAACAATGAGGTAAACTTCCCTGCATTTCTTCAAAATGGGAACTTTTGCATTCTTCTTTGAATGTATCACCTGGAAGAGTAAATCTCAAACAGTGCAATACTCATTCATGATTGCACTGGGGATTCATTTTAGAACTTAAGTTGAAGTCTCTGGAGTGGGACTGGAGTCCATGACATTTGGATTCAGAGGCAAGATCATTACCCAAAAAAATCACACCTTTACTAAATCTCAAACAAAATTTAGAGAAACAATCTCTGCATCATCATGGGGTAATGTCTTCGGTGACAGTGGGTGCAAGAGGACAAAACCTGGAACAAAAAAAAGTCTGAAAAGATTTAATAACATCATGTTGATTCATGTTGCCAAAAGAGAACAGCTGTATTTCTGGAGTTAACATAATTGCACAAAAAGAAGGTCATTTTTAATTGAACAGCAGCCATGCAATTCAATTACATCCAATAACTATTTATTCTATTGTGCTGTGCTGGTTTTGAGGAAATGAATGCATCCTATTTCAGGTACCTTGGGCTAAACTTTCAAACTGAAGTCAGGACGATAAGATATAGGAGCAGAATTAGGCTATTGAGCCCATTGCGTCAGCTCCCCCATTCAATCATGGCTGATATGTTTCGCAACCCCATTCTCCTGCCTTCTCCCTGTAACCCTCGATACTCTTTCCAATCAATCTATCTCTCTCTTAAATACACTCAATGACTTGGCCTCCACAGACCTCTTGGGCAATGAGTTCCACAGATTAACCACCCTCTGGCTGAAGAAATTCCTCCTCATCTCAGTTCGAAAGGGTCGTCCCTTCAATCTGAGGCCATAACCTTGGGTCTTAGTCTCTCCTACTAGCAGAAACATCTTCTCCACGTCCACTCTATCTAGGCATCTCAGTATTCTGTAGTTTTCAATGAGAATTCCCCCTTACCCTTCTAAACGCCATTGAGTGGAGACCCAGAGATCTCAACCACTCCTCATTTGACAAGTTCTTCATTCTGGGATCATTCTGAGATCATAAGCCTCCTCTGGACTTCCTTCAATACCAGAACATCCTTCCTTAGATACAGGGCCTAAGCTGCTCACAGTAATCCAAAAAGGGTCTGACCAGACCCTTATTCAGCCTCAGCAGTACATCCCTGCTCTTGTATTCTAGCTCTCTTGAATTGAATGTTAACATTGCATTTGCCTTCCTGACTGTTAACTGAACCTACATGTTAACCTTAAGAGAATCCTGAACAAGGACTCCTAAGTCCCATTGTGCTTCAGATTTCTGAAGCCTTTCCCCACTTAGAAAATAGTTGACACCTCTATTCTTCCTGCCAAAGTGCATAATCTCACACTTTCCCACATTATATTCCATTTGCTACTTCTTTGCCCACTCTCCTGGCCTGTTCAAGTCCTTCTGCAGCCTACCCACTTCCCCAACACTACCTGTCCCTCCACCTACACTTGTGCCATCTGTAAATTTAGCAAAAATGCCCTTGGTTCTTTCGCCTAGATTATTAATGTATAACATGAATAGTTATGGTTCCAACACTGACCCCTGCTCCACTAGTCACCAGCTGCCATCCTGAAAAGATCCCTTTATCCCCACTCTTTGCCTTCTGCCAATCCTCTACCCATGCCAGTACCTTGTCCTAACACCATGAACCCTTATCTTATTTAGCAGCTTTCTGAGTGGTTCCTTGTCAAAGGCTTTCTAGAAATCCAAATAGATCATGTTCACTGGCTCTGCTTTGTCTAACTTGTTCCTCCTCAAAGAATTCTAACAGATTTGTCAGAAATGAACTCCCTTTGACAAAGCCGTGCTGACTCAGCACTATTTTACCATACAATTCCTAGTACTCAGCAATCCCTTCCTTCCAAATGGACTCTAAAATCTTACCAATCACCAATGTCAGGCTAACTGGCCGATAAATTCCTGTCTTCTGCCACCCTCCCTTCTTAAACAGGGGTGCTATATTAGCTCTGGGATGCTCCTTGATTGTAGTGACTCCAGAAAGATCACTACCAATGTCTCTCCTCATCTATTTCCCTCAGAACTCAGGGGTGCAGTTCTTTCAGTCTGGCTGAATTATGCACCTTCAGCTTCCTCAGCACCTTCTCCTTAGTGAGCCCATAGGAATCTGATTGATTTCAGGGTCTTAAATCCACACCACAATTGTGTCAACTGCATTAAAATGTAAAAGACCTGATTGGTCCATTTCCGAAGAAGGGTCTAGGCCGGAAACGTCAGCTTTCCTGCTCCTCTGATGCTGCTTGGCCTGCTATGTGCATCCAGCTCTACACCTTGTTATCTCATGGTTCTGAAACAAGTTGAATTATTAATTCAGAGATAGTAGGAACTGCAGATGCTGGAAAAGCTGAGACAACAAGGTGCAGAGCTGGATGAACACAGCAGGCCAAGCAGCATCATAGGAGCAGTAAGGCTGACGTTTCGGGCCTAGACCCTTCATCAGAAATGGGCGCGGGGAAGGGGGTTCTGAAATAAATAGGGAGAGAGGGGGAGGCGGATAGAAGATGGAT
>NC_063338.1:45250732-45306022 GCF_021869965.1 Rhincodon typus
ATCCATCTTCTATCCGCCTCCCCCTCTCTCCCTATTTATTTCAGAACTCCCTTCCCCTCCCCCATTTCTGATGAAGGGTCTAGGCTCGAAACGTCAGCCTTCCTGCTCCTATGATGCTGCTTGGCCTGCTGTGTTCATCCAGCTCTGCACATTGTTGTCTCTGAATTATTAATTAGTTCCTCCCTCCCCAGTGCAAGCAAGGAGTTGTGAGATGCCTACAAAACATGAGCAACAAAGGCCAAGCTTTGCCTTAGGCTGTCTTGCCGAACAGAGAGGGTAGCAATCAGAGTGCCAGAAGCTTCACCATGTACAAAAATGTCCACACCACCAGTACAATCCAGTGCAAAAACACCAGCTCCTAAAATTATTCACCATCAAAAACTTTAACTTTGACCTGCTTTGAACACAATAGCTATGCGCTAAATTCCACAATATTTTTAGGTCCAACCGAACAGGCAGTTGGAGAGGCAGTTGAACATATTATCAGAAAAGTGGTGCCTCCCACATTCCCTCAGTCCAGCATTAAGTTCAGCTTTGTTTTTGTACTTGAAGCCTGGGGTAGGAATTGAATCTGGAGCTGTGTGACTCTGATGGTGCTGACAGCTCACACCAATCCTTGACTAATTTGTTTATTTCTATGCTACACTGAAAGTTTAATCTGAGTTCGGTCCATGGATTGGGAGATAAAGGAAATAGGACAAAGGATAAAGCCATATGTAGCGATTGTAATGAGGTCACCAGGTGGACCTCATAGAATATGAATTCCTGATTGCTGCTGTTAATCTGGTCCAATCAGGGATCCCTGGTGGACAGAGAAGAACAGGAATGTCAGACATCCGAACACTCTGAGGAGCCAGATCAGTGTCAAGGACTCTCCATGTATAAACAAAGGGTGACATAGTAATGGGATATCAGCCTCTGTGAAGTTATAACACAATATATTTTGCCAATACATCTCTGAAAGTCTTTACTGACATGATTTTGTGTGATCTTCACCTTTCAACCCCAGCTGCTTCATTTGATTCATAGAACATAGAACATAGAACATAGAACATTGCAGCGCAGTACAGGCCCTTCGGCCCTCGATGTTGCGCCGACCTGTGAAACCAATCTGAAGCCCATCTAACCTAAACTATTCCATTATCATCCATATGTTTATCCAATGACCATTTAAATGCCCTTAAAGTTGGCGAGTCTACTACTTTTGCAGGCAGGGCATTCCACGCCCTTACTACTCTCCGAGTAAAGAATGGGATTAGTTTTTGGATGGCTTGTCCTAGCTCTTGAACAACCTTTCTGCATCACTCAAGTACTGTATTCAGGCTTATATTTCAATACAGAATTTCCATGTCTTTCCATCAAGCTTTTAAGAGGATTGTTCTGGATTCAGTTTATGAATACATGATAGATAACGTAACATGTGATTTGAAAGTCTTATAGCCCGTTTATTCCAAAAGGTATACTCTTGGGATTTGATAATTAAATTGGTTTTAGTCTGCAGAATACTAAAGTAATTACAGTATGCATTCATATTGCTCAGAATATAAAACACTGATGGAAATGTCACCACTAATACATTTTTGTTGATGTTAACCAGCAAGATAAAACGAGCAGAAAACCACTTTCTGTGTAATAAAATTGTATGTATCTTGCTCTTTTTTTTAGTTTTGAATAAATACAGTCAAATCAAATTTCTTTCCCCTCAATGCGATGTAGCAGGGTTTTAAGATCTGAAATGTTGACTAGTTTGTTTTTTCAGCAGGTATATTGAGTATTTCCAGTCCTTTGGTGTGTTTTTCTTTCTCCATTGTTTAGTTTAATCTAGTTAACATCTGCCAATTAATGGAGACCAGAGCTTGCATTAAGATTATATTCCATAATATCACAGACAGCCATTCTGAGCTTCATCTGTCATTGTTCAGATTGTTCAGGATGTTTCTATTCAGAACTAGAATCAAAGAAAAAGCACAAAGTGAAGAAACAACATTTTGTCTGTTAAGATCTTTATAACCATGGACAATCTGTGTAGGAGAATAGAATTACACTAAACAGGATAGAATTCCTTTAAATCTATTCACTGGGTATGGGTGTCACTGGCTGGGCCAACATTTATTGTCCATCCACAACTACCCTTGAAAAGATGGTGGTGACCTGCCTTCTCAAAACATTACATCCTTGAAAGAAAAATTGAAAAGTGGAAAGTGAAGAATAGATAAGGGTCTAGGCCCGAAACGTCAGCCTCCCTGCTCCTGTGATGCTGCTTGGCCTGCTGTGTTCATCCAGCCCTGCACCTTGTTGTCTCGGATTCTCCAGCATCTGCAGTTCCTACTATCTCAGATACAAAGTGTGTTTTGTTGTCACAATCACATTTAGTACCTGCAGCCTGAGTGAAGAGCCAGATATTAAAGAATCACCACAGGTTTCAGTGTAATGTAAAGCATGAAGGAGCTTTCAATCATGCATGGAATCATAAGAACGTAGGAACAGGAAGAGGCTCATCATCCTGTCAATGTCATTTTCCTGCATCATCCCTATATCCTTCAATTTATTTTACAAGTGATCTTCCACAACTAAGCATTCCAGGGATTAATCTGGTGATCCTGTATGGTACTCCCTCTATGCCACAAATACCCTTCCTTAGATAAGGAGACCAAAAGTGTATGCATTATCCAGGTGAAATCTCACACGGCTCTATGCAATTGAAGCAAGATATCTTTATTTCTGTACTCAAATTCCTGTGAAATGAATGCCAACATATTGTTTGCTTTTCTAATTGCTTGTTACAACTTTTTTCTAGTTTTTAATGACTCATGAACAAAGACCAAATCCTTCAAGCCACGCATACTTCCCAACCTCTTGTCATTTAAAAGAAATATTAGAAGAAATATTCTGCTTTTCATTTTTTTTACCAAAGTGAATAACTTCACACTAATTCATATTATATTCCATCTACCATAATCTAACCCATTCACTTAGCTTGTACAAGTCTTCTTGAAACCTCTTTGCATCCTCCTCACAGCTTATGTTTCCACCTAATGCCACCAGCAACTTTGGTAATATTACAATTGGTCCTGAAATCCAAATCATTTATATGGATTATGAAGATTTGTACACCTAGCAGATTCCTGCATTTCCCCAAGTAGCAACAACTTCCCAACCAGAGAATGACCTATTTATTCCTACTCCCTGCTTTCTGTCTACTATTCAATTTTTAATCCTTGTTAGTATATTAGTTCCAATCTCATGCACTATAAAGTTATGTATTAACCTCCCGTGTTCTTAAAATCCAAATATATCATGTCCACCAATTCTCCTTTATCAATACTAAAAGCAGCATCCTCAAAAAAATACAAACAACTTTGTCAAATATTAGTTTCCTTTTGTAAATCTACATTAACTCTGCTTAATTTTGCCATTAGTTTCTAAATGTTCAGTTATCATATCCTTTATAATAGATTCTAACATTTTCCCCACTATAGACATTAAACTAATAGGTCTGTAGTTCTCTACTCTTCCTCCTTTCTCAATTACTGTGTTTGCATTTGCTACCTTCCAGTTGACAGGAACTTTTCCAGAATTGAGAGAATTATGAAAAATAACTACCAATGCATACACTATTATTACTTCCTTCAACAGTCTGGAATGAAACTAATCTGACCCAGAAGTTTTTTCAACCCTCAATCCAGTTAATTTTTCAAGCACTACCTCTTCACTAATACTAATTCCTTTTTGATCTTCAGTTACACAAATCCCTTGGGCACTTAGTATTTCTAGGAGATTTTCTGTGCTTTCTTCCATGAAGATAGACTCATGATAACTGTTTAGTTTCTCCACCAATTTCCTATTCTCCCTTATAAATTCTCCTGACCCCTCTCGTAAAGGGCCCTCGTGTAGCCTCACTATTATTTTCCTTTCACTAATAAATAAAAGCTTTTACAGTCCACTTTTATTTTCCTTGTTAGTTTCCATTCAGATCCTCTTTTTGCTTTCCTTGTCAGTTTCTTGGCTCTCCTTTGCAGCTTTCTACATTATTCACAATCCTCATCTTTAACTCCTTCCGTTTCAATGATTGACTCACCTACCACATTAGGTTTGTGGCTTAGAGAAGTGTAGACCTTATAGTATTTCTTCAAATACTAGCCATTGCCAGTCTACCATCAAATCTTTTAATGCATTTTCCCAATTCATCCTAGATAACTTGCTCCATTTGCCCTCTGTTTCCTTTGCTCAGATCTAAGACTCTATCTTCAGAATAAATTATGTTGTATTCAAAATATATGTAAAATTCTTTTATATTATGGTTACTATTTCCTTCTAGCAAAGTCTTTAATACGTGCTTTTCATGTAAAATTCTATCATAACATGGTCACTATTTCCTTATGACAAATGTACTAATAAGCCCTTTCTTATTCCACAATATAAAATCCAAACAGCTTGACTCCAGTTGGCTTCTCAACATAAGATTGCTGTCTTAATATCATAAGAGGAGCAGCCCCAGGTCTTCGCAGCTAGAAGGCCTGTCCTCCATCTCGCTCTCTCTCTCTCAAAAATCTTGGCTCCATAACAAATCGCAGACTCCACCTGCCAGACTGGATTAATTCTGCATATAGGAAATATTGCTGTACCTTTGACTGCCATCCATCTGCATCCCAGCTGCCAGAAAAAGAATTGCTACAAGCATAGCCATCTAACAGACTCGCAATTAATCATTGACTCACTGGACTCTAGGTCATGTAAACTAATGTGTTACATAACCAATGTTCTTTTAAAGATTTTCATAAGTTGTAACTTCTTTATTTTTCTCTTGTAACCTTGCACGTTCTTTTGTTCAAACAATAATCCAATTCCCTCTTGGATGCTTTGATCTAATTTGCCTGTGCCCCACAGATAGTAACTATTCACTGTGCGAAAAGGCTTCTCATCATGTCTGCATTGCTTCTTTTGCCAATTACTTTAAATCTGTCCTCACTTGCTCTAGATCCTTCGATCAGTGGGAACAGTTTCTTCCCATTTTCTTTGTACAGATTAGTCATGATTTTGAACACTGTAGCAAATCTCTGCTCAATCTTCTCTTCTCCATGGAAACTGTTCTCATCTATACACATAGCAGAAGTTCCTCATCCCTGGAACCATTCACACAGATCTTCTTTGCACTCAGTCTAATGCTTTCACATCTTTCCCAAGGCTTCCCCTATATTCTCACGTTAAGCCAATTTAGGGATTACAGTCAAAGGAAATGTCTAATTTACATTGCCGACGTTAAATCCCTTGAGATGGCCAATCGGAAGAAGATAGTTTACCTCTCAAGTTATTAAAATCAGCAAACAGAAATGCCGAGAAGACACAGAGCAAGGTTCAGCAGTCAGAAATTGGGACTCAGGAATTTGAAAGCAAATACAAAGATCTCCAGGCAGCATTTAGAGTATTGTATCAAGCACAGGTCAAGCAACAAGTGCAGAATGTTGATCATTCTAAATGTTGACAAGAAATCGATGCCTTGAAGTCGCAGATTTCCAGCCAGAAAAGGTTTTGTTGTGCTTTGGAACCTGTACAAAAATCAGGGGATGAAAGGGGTGACAAAACAAAAATTGCTGGAAAAGCTCAGCAGGTCTGGCAGCATCCGTGAAGGAAAAAACAGAGTTAATGAATCGGATCCGGTGACCCTTCTTCAGAACCTCACCCCTTTCCTCAGAAAGGGCTGAACCTGATTGGGGATTAGATAAGGATGAAACTGTGTACTATTCAGATCAGAGTAGGGAATATGGTTATCATGCCCACCCGCCATACTCAGATAAAGGTTCCCTGTATCTATCTATAGCAGTGATATTGTCTGAGTCACCGCCCCTGGCCATTACACCTGTACTTCAATTTCCAGAGGCATCTCAGACTCCAGGACTGGAGGACAAGATGGAACATTCCCTACAGACTCCTGTAAATCCCTTTGGGACTGGAGGACAGATGGAACATTCCCTACAGACCCCTGTAAATCCCTTTGGGACTGGAGGACAAGATGGAACATTCCCTACAGACCCCTGTAAATCCCTTTGGGACTGGAGGACAAGATGGAACATTCCCTACAGACCCCTGTAAATCCCTTTGGGACTGGAGGACAAGATGGAACATTTCCTACAGACTCCTGTAAATCCCTTTGGGACTGGAGGACAAGCTGAAGCACTAAAGCAGCCTCCTTCCATAAAGCCGGTGAATCCCTTTTATAAGCCCAACAATCCAAAGGGTTGCATGGTGGGAACATGTAGCAAGATACCACTTATTCTGTAACGAGATATTGTTAGATACGTGCCTACCTTTACACCAGGTAGGTACGTATCTACATGACCCACATGAGCTGTTTGTTGCCACTCACCATCAGAGAGGTTATGTGGTCGCGATGAAATGGAGCAGGTGAAGTTTTTACTTGCCTGCTCAAGTAGTTCAATATGAGATGCTCTTTCTCATCCACAAAGTGCAGGGTAAGGTGGGGTTGGGGGCGGGCGGGAATATCTAGCAGATATGGAGAAGACAATACTGACATCAATAGGATGTAATAGAAGGGACCCCAGAGATGGACTGAATAAACGTAGATAAAGTAAAGGGGAACACCCCGATGGCATTTGGCTCCCATCTGTGGCCCCAGTTTTTAAGTGTTTTTGGGACCCAGCAAAGAAACAATCTTGATGATAGACAGCACAGTGTTTGCTTGCAAATCCTAACAGAACATTCTACTGAGGCACCTCGTGAAGCTGTGAAGCCTTTGATCTAGGGAATATCACCTACTCAGATTCATGATTCCTTAGGCAAGTGGCTCTGGCATGGGAAAGGGAAGCCCAGGATAAGAATGAGAGAAAAATGGGGAAAATGAACCCTGTTAAAGCATAAGGGCCTCAGAGAGATCCACCTGTCCAGTGGAATGAAGGACGTGATTCCGGTTGACGGGGAGGTAACTCACCTTTTCCATTCCCTGGTGGAAGGGGCAGAATACTGCCACTGTATTTTAACTGGAAGAAGAGTGGACATTTTGCCAAAGTGTATTCCTGCCCAACGGTACAACTCCCCATATTGACAGGGTCAAGCCTCTCCACAATGGGTGGGTAATGCCAAATGGGATAATACAAGAAGACCATTCTTTGAGGGTGAGGTAGGAGGCCACTTTGTCAAATTCCTATGCGATATAGGAGGGTCCCAAACAGCTAATGGTTTGCAGTTAAATGGATGCAGTGTGAATACAGTTATTTTAAGTGGCTTTAAAGGGCAATGAGACCTACCCATTACGTATTCAAATTATTAATATACAATGTAAATATCCGATCATCCTGTTAAAACTAGACCGGGAAGCAGAACCTATTTTGGGCTCAGATTTTATGAGAAACCGTGATCTAACCCTCGATCTGGCAGACTGCTATAACTGGCAGGTGCCCTGGTTAGAGGGACAGGGAACACTCGAGGTTGCTACTGGTAGGACCACTGACTCTGCACAATGGAAGCATGGTGGGCGACCCCTCTGAGGGCTAACTGATGACCAAGTTGCTCAGAGTTTTATTGTACAGTGTAAGAACATATTCGCTACACACAAGCAGCATGATTGTGAACGTATGACAGAAGAAGTAGTGATAGATGACCCAGACCTTATGCCTCAGAGACAATAATCTTTTCCAAAACAAACAGAAGGAGAGGTAGCCAAAGTAATCAATAGTCTGCATAAGCAGGGAATTTTGTGCCCAAGAGCCTCCACTAATAATTCCACTATTTGGCCAGTTAAGAAGCCGATGACTCCTGCAGACTGACAATTGACTATAAAACGTTAATTAAAACCACTCCTTGCACAGCATCCACTGTAGCCTCTAGTTCCGAGATTATGATGAAATAGACACCTCAGGTAAAGTGTTTCAATTTGCTGGATAACAGTACTGCATTTTGGTCCATTCCTTTACTGCAGGCATATCAGTATAAGTTTGCGTTTGCCTTTCAAGGACAACAGTACACTTGGACTTGTTTACCATAAGGATTCCATAATACCCTGCCCATTTTCCATCAAAGATTAGCAAAGGAATTAGAAAGTTTTTCCAACCCTAACTGTCTAGCACATTATGGAGGTGATTTGTTACTACAGTTGGAGACCAAATACAAACACTGGGTTCTGCTACACGAGTTTTTAACTCTCCTCACAGATCTAGGATGGAAAGTTAACCCTAAGAAAGCGCAGATCATGAAACATCCAGTGTCTTATTTGAATACTGTGATGGCACCTGGTACATTGAAGATAGACAGGAAACAGATTGATGCTATGTATAATCTGCCTTTACGCAAAGACATGAGCACCTTAAGATCGTTAAAGCAACTGATAAACTGCAAATAAGAGCAGAGGTAACCTTTATATTTTGTTTTTGTGCTATAGATAAGCTATGAAGCTGATTGTTGTGTAGCTGACTTTTGCACAGGAAGCACAGAATCAGCAGCCAGGATCCATCACTCAGTGTAAGTAGGCCCGGTGTGTACAATGTAACTGTAAACCTCTCCAAAGCTCTGTGCAGATCATGATACTACTACAGTTGTCACCTCCTTGGTCAGGAATGTATATGTCTATGTATTCAACTGGTCCATCAGCTGGACCCATTACAGTTTCTGTCCTGGTTAATATGACAATTGTGTGTTATTCTACGAGTAATCAAACATTGATGTGTACGGACTAACAGCATTCGGAGACACCTCTGCCTACAACTTCATGTATTAATTTTTGGTGCAATGGTAACATGGAAGTCAAGTCCATTTGTGCTAAGGTAGAGTGTCCTGTTGGCAAAAAAGGGACCCAGAGCTGGGATAGTTATGCAAAGCACGAATAAAGCATTGTATGAGAATGTTCAGGATGAATTGGTACTGGTAATTCTGAATCTCTCAGGCGTTCCATTACCATTATGGTATCCAAAACCTTTATCTAGCATTTATAAGGAATTTATAAGGAATTATAAGCATTGCTTAATCAAGAGGGTTACAAAATTGCGAGGAAAAGTAGGAAGCGCTGAAGTTTGATGGGAGATGCTGCAGGCGTTTACAGAGTAGGACACAATTAATATCCTAGACATCAGTGCTATAAGTGATCGATTAAATCAATTAACTTCTCAAGTTAAAGGTATATTAGGTGCAATGAATGATGATGCTAAACTTGGTAGTCAAGCAGGGAACGCCGCTAACCATGTTGCATTTCATCTTAGAATCACATGCAGGCGCAATTAACAAGTTAATAAAAGCATGATCAACGTCAAATAAATGTAACTTGTGTAGTCTGTATAGCAAATAGATGTTAGATCACTACGGAGAAAAAGCAAATCAAATGAGGAAGGGAGAAGTTCCTACATGGATTGATGACAGTAAATTGAGGGATTTAACTGATGGGACAGGAACTTTTAAGTAATTTTGTTTGTGAGTTAAGGAGATTAACAAAAGTATGGAGTAATGATATGGTGGGACAATATCTGGAATTGGGGAAATATTTTCACATGGCCACCTGGGTTCATATTATTTCATATCTTAGTCATAGAGATATACAGCACTGAAACAGACACTTTGGTCCAACTGCTCCATGCCATCTTGTTATTACTATTCTGTGTATTTGGATATATCTTGTTCTTATTATGATTATGTGTCACCATTGGCATCAGCAACAAATGCAGCAACTGAAAATGGAATTAGCTGGTTTAAGACATGATGATCTTAAAAATGCAATGGGTATAATGTAGTGTTATTTGCAAGTAATGGTTTCTTGTCTTTATTGCAATGTTTATTACTCCATTTTGTTTTGTGATTTATTTCCTGATCATTCTTTTGTAATTCATTTATTGATTATTGGTTTGAGTATAACTGTATCACATATTGAAATGATGCATTTTGTTTAATTTGTGCACAATGCAGCAACTCACCTTAGATGTGAACTGATGTGGTGGAAAATGGCTAATTAAAAATAATGAACAAAGAGGAAAGACTGTGAAAACTTTAATAACTGTTCAGGGTTTGAAAGAACCAGCAATAATTCTTTCTGGAATAAAATGTTTCCTGAGAAGAAAGGAACAAGGAGAATCTGTTATAAAACAATTCAAAACAATATGCCAATTAACTATCCCTGGGAAGAAGGAGTCAAATCCACGTAAACAAGCTGCTTCCTGGGAGAGAGGAGACAATTAACACTGAATACAGCAAGGGACAGGGAAGCTACTCCTGATAAGTGGCAAGCTACAGACTTGGTGTCTTCACAAATGTAATCAACATTGTGGATCAACGGATCTAAAGGGTCATCAATAATGTCACATCAGAAACTTCACAAGACAGAAAATCCTATAAGAATTCAACTTCAAGATTCTCCAGTAGCAGAATTCCAGAGAACAAGGCGGCACAAGGATCAAAACCTGGACATATCTAGAGACAACAAGGTGTAGAGCTGGATTCTCCAGCATCTGCAGTTCCTACTATCTCTGAAACATATCTAGAGACAGATGCTGTTGGTTAGAATCGTAGCTAAGTTCCACCATTAATCAGGTAATAGCTAAGTTGAGACAACAAGGTGCAGGGCTGGATGAACACAGCAGGCCAAGCAGCATCATAGGAGCAGAAAGGCTGACGTTTCGGGCCTAGACCCTTCATCAGAAAAGGGGGAGGGGAAGGGGGTTCTGAAATAAATAGGGAGAGAGTGGGAGGCGGATAGAAGATGGATAGAGGAGAGGATAGGTGGAAAGGAAACAAACAGGTCGAAGAGGCGGGGATGGGGCCAGTAAAGGTGAGTGTAGGTGGGGAGTTAGGGAGGGGATAGGTCAGTCCAGGGAGGATGGACAGGTTTTGGGATGCGGTAGGGGGAGGGGAGATTTTGAAGCTTGTGAAATCCACATTGATACCATTGGGCTGCAGGGTTCCCAAGCGGAATATGAGTTGCTGTTCCTGCAACCTTCGGGTGGCATCGTTGTGGCACTGCAGGAGGCCCAGAATGGACATGTCATCTGAGGAATGGGAGGGGGAGTTGAAATGGTTCGCGACTGGGAGGTGCAGTTGTTTATTGCGAACCGAGTGTAGGTGTTCTGCAAAGCGGTCCCCGAGCCTCCACTTGGTTTCCCCGATGTAGAGGAAGCCACACTGGGTACAGCGGATGCAGTATACCACATTGGCAGATGAGCAGGTGAACATCTGCTTGATGTGGAAAGTCTTCTTGGGGCCTGGGATGGGGGTGAGGGAGGAGGTATGGGGGCAGTTGTAGCACTTCCTGCGGTTGCAGGAAAAAGTGCCGGGTGTGGTGGAGCTGGAGGGGAGTGTGGACAGGTAAGGGAGTCACGGAGAGAGTGGTCCCTCCGGAAAGCAGATAAGGGTGGGGAGGGAAAGATGTCTTTGGTGGTGGGGTCGGATTGCAGATGGCGGAAGTGTCGGAGGATGATGCGTTGGATCCGGAGGTTGGTGGGGCGGTACGTGAGGACGAGGGGCATTCTTTTTTGTCGTGGGGCCTGGGATGGGGGTGAGTCTTGGGGCCTGGGATGGCTAAGTTGAGTTGTGAGGGTTAACTTGCTTACTTGAGGGGTCTTATTTTGGTTGCTACATGCAATAAAGTTTAAGCAATTGTTTCAGTATTTGATTGTGACATTTCTTAATGAGTAGCTGACTTAAAGGTAGGCTGTGGTAATTTACACATAACAACATCAACTCAGGGAACCTTGTAGAAGTTACCATAAACATATGTCTAGCTGCGTGGACTAGCACTGGGATTCTCTGGACAATATTAATTTGTCATATCCAAATTTCCTTTAATGCTTAATAGAAGAAAATGCAGTAAACTTTATTTATTTAAACTTGATTTATTTCAATATCACTATTGACATTAGCCAAATGTTAAATCCAATGTGGTTAGTGTCAATAAAGGTGAGGGACATGTGAGCACCTATTTTGCTGAAAGCCTTCATGCCTTGTGGTCATGGGCAGCAGAGATGGTGACAGTTTCCAACAAAAGGCCAATAACCGACACTTCTGAGAAGGAAATACTTTATTCCACAATATCCTGTACTTGTGTTGAAGTGTAATGTCTACCGATCCGAATCTGAATCAGTGTGATGGTGTCCTCTTGCTTGGTCCCCCCTGCACTACCATCATTAAGGGGAATCCCATGAGGCACCACATGGCCCTCACCCACTTGGCTTTTCTGATGGTTGCACCTGATTCCATCTGAACAAGGTACAATAATGAAAATGCAAGTAACTGGCAGCTAGTTCCACAAATAGATTTCCTGTAATAGTGCTATAGAGTTATAGGGTTATACAACACAGAAACAGACCCTTCAGTCCAACACACCCATGCCAACCAGATATCCTAAACTGATCTAGTTCCATTTGCCAGCATTTGGCCCATATTGCTCTAAACATTCCTATTCATGTACCATCCAGATGCCTTTTAAATGTTGTAATTGTATCTGCCTCCACCACTTCTTCTGACAGTTCATTCCATAAACAGCTCATCCTCTGCATGAAGAAGTTGCCCCTCAGGCCCCTTTTAAATCTTACCCCTCTCACCTAAAACCTATTTCATCTAGTGTTGGACTCCCCTACCTCGGGAAAAAGACCTTGTCTATTCACCTTATCTATGCCCCTCATGATTTAGAAACCTCTATAATGTCACCACTTAGCTTTCAACAAAAGTCCCAGCCTATTAAGCCTCTCCCTATACCAAAATGCTCCAAACCTGCCAAGCTCCTTGTAAATCTTTTCTGAACCCTTTCAAGTTTAAATCAGGGGAAGACTGTTCCTTAATAAAACCTGGACATTATATGAATATATATTGTTTTTGTTATGCGAAAAATAAATCTGTTCCATTGGAGATGTTAGTGCTGTATGTGATTTTGTTTACTGTAGCAACCATTTTCTAAGAATGCCAGGTATCCTCTAGTTTTGAATCACAAACCAATTGTATTTGCAAAATATTAACCAGCTTAGCATCCATATATACATCACCAACTTCTGGCAATATGACAAATGCATATATGAGATTCTTTTCATTCATAGAATGTGTACAGCACAGAAAGAGGCCATTCAGCTCGTCATGTCTGTGCTGGCTTCATACAGGATCAACTCAGCTAGTCACCTCCCTGTCCTTTCAGCATTGTCTGATGATTTTCTTAATCTCCATCTTCTTAGACAATTCTCTTTGAAAGCCACAGTTGGAATTGCCTCTAGTCCACTATTAAATAGTGCATTCCAGATCCTAACTATTTCCCACTTATTTGGTTGGTCCTACTTGGTGGTAGAAATTATAGCCTTGAAAGCCACAAATGAGTCTGCCTCAATCAACCTTTCAGACAGTGCATTCCTGAAAGTAACCTCTCAATTTCCAGAAGAAACGTTTCCTCATAGGATTTTTAGCTGTTTTGCCAATCAGTTGAAATGTATCCTCCTGCCAAAGGGAACAGTTTTTCCCTATCTATTCTTCGTGTCTCGTGATGTTGAACACCTCTATGAAATCTCCTATGAGCCTGCCACTGTCTAAGGAAAGTAGCCACTGTTTCTTCAATCTATCCATGAAACTGTGGTTCCTCATCCCCAGACCATTCTCATAAACCTTTTATGCACTCTCTCTCATGCCTTCACATCTTTCTTTAAGTATGGTGCAAAGAGTTTGACACAATGATCCAGTTAAGGTCAAACCAGTGTCTTTTTGTACTCCAAACTTCTATTCATAAAGTCTACAATTGCTTATGTCTTTTTCGCCACTTTCTCATCTTGCGCTGCCACCTTCAATGATTTGCCTACATATTTCTCTGTTCTTGTACCTAGTAACACATCACACTTTGTTTCATTAGCTTTCATCTATCACATGTTCAACCATTCCATCAGTCCATCTATGTGCTTTTGAGGTCTTTCATTATTGACCTCAAAGTTCATAATTCTTCCAAGTTCTGTGTCATTTACAAATATTGAAACTGTCCTCGGTATACACAACTCAAAATCTTTAAGTACTTATTAAGTTGCGCAATAATCCTGTACCCCATTGTACATTTTTCTCAGTCAGAAAAAGAACTGTTCACAATTACTGTAATGAAAGCAAATACTGCAGATGCTGAAAATATGAAGAAGTCAGATCGGACTTAAAACATTAACCCTGTTTTGCTCTCTACAAATGCTGCCAGACTGGTTAAGATTTTCCTGCATTTTCTGCTCTTACGTTCACCACTACTATTTCCTGTTGCTCAACCTTTCTAGCCCTGAGAGAATTTTGTAAGCTTCACTCACCTTTCATTATATTGGCCCAAGTCTCCTCAATTTCTCCTCATAGGACATTTCCACAATCTCAGGAATTAGTCTGGTGAAACAAAAACGGAAATTGCTGGAAAAGCTCAGCAGGTCTGGCAGCATCTCTGAAGAGAAGTCAGAGTTAACGCTTTGGATCCAGTGACCCTTCCTCAGAACTTAGTCTGGCGAATCTTCACTGCATGCCTTTATGGAATGTATATCCTTCCTTAGGCGAGGGGACTAAATCTGTACACAATGCTCCAGATGTTGTCTCACTGAGGTTCTACACAATTGAAGCAATTACTCTTAAATGCAAACCTTCTTGTGATAAAACCACATACCATTTACCTTCCTAATTACTTGCTGCAACTGCATGTTAGCTTTCAATAACTTTTGAACAAGACACCCAAGTCCTTTTGGACATCAATTTTCTCCAATTCATCTCAATTTAAGAAACACCCTGCTCTTATTTTTCTTCTTGACAAAGTAAATAATCTCACACATATCTACATCATATTCCATCTGCCATGCTTTTGCCCACCTGCTCAGCCTGTCTAAACCACCTTCAAGCCTCTTTGCATCACCTCTACAATTCACATTCCCACCTAGTTTTGTGTCGTCTATTAACCTGAAAATATTACATTTGGTGCCCACCTCTAATTCCAACCCATTCTAGTATATTACCTCCTACTCCAAATGCCCTAATTTTGTTTTCTAATCTCCAAAAACCTTTTGAAAATCCAAGTACACCACATCCTCTGTTCACTTTATCTATTCTGCTAGTAATCAAAAAATTCGAACAAGCTTGTCATACATGATTTCCCCTTCATAAATCCATGTTGACTCCACACAAACAGAATTTATTTTCTAAATGTCCATTATCACTGCCTTTATAATTGATCCTCATAAATTCCCTTTTACTGACATTAGGCTAACAGGTCTACTGTTATCTGTTTTCTTACTCCATCCTTTCTTAAATTGTGGGATTACATTTGTAACCTTCAAACTGACAGGCAGCTTTCTAGAATCTGTAAAATATTGAAAGCTGACCATCTCTATATCCAGCTGTTGCAAAACTCCGGGTTTAGATCATTGGGTCCCAGCGACTTATCAGGCTTCACACACATTAATTTCTCCAACACTACTTTTACTTAACACTTATTTCCTGCTCTCCTTCATCCCTTGGATCTCCATTACTTCTTGTATTTTCCTATTTCTTGCATTTTCCTCTGTGAAAACAAGCACAAAGTAATTATTTAGCCTTGCTACAATCTCCTTATTTCCCATTATAAATACTACTGTTTCTGTTTGTAATGAATCCAGATTTGTCTTTCCTAATCTTTACCTTTTGACATACCTCTAGAAACATTTACATTCTGTTCGTATCTTTCCTGCTAGTTTACAAGCATATCTGTTCACGTTTTCTTTATCTGCTTCTTGGTCCTCCTTTGTTGAAATCTCTAATGCTTTTAATCCTCAGATTTAATAATTAGCCATTTTTGATCTAATAGAATCCTTAAATTACTCTGTTAGCTGAGCATTATTCACTTTCCTGTTGGGTTTTTGTGCCTTCATGAGATGTATTTTTGTTGTAAACAAAGGTATTAATTCTTTAAAACCAGCCTATAGTCCTACGTTCTAATGCATTTTCCCAAAACTCCACAGCCAACTTGTCCCTCATACCTCCATAGTTTCCTTTGTTAAAATTGAAAACTTTAGTTTCAGATCACACTACACTATATAACAGGACTGACTTCACTAAAACTGAGTGACAAGTCTATGGAATTCTCTGCCACAGAAAGTGGTTGAGGCCAAAACATGGAATGTTTTCAAAAGCGAGTTAGATATAGTTCTTAGGGCTAAAGAGATCAAAAAGAAGGTGGGATGAGGGGAATGAGTTGGATAATCGTCTATGATCATATTGAATGACAGAGCAGGCCTGAAGGTCCAAATGGCCTCCTCCTGCTCCTATTTTCGATGTTTCTATGTTTTCAAACTTAATGGAAAATTCAATCATACTGCAGTCACTCCTCCTGAAAGGTTTTTTTACAACAGGATCATTAATTAGCCCCTTTTCATACCACAATACTAGATCTAATATAGCCTGTTTCTTAGTTGGTTTCTCAACACTGCTCTAGAAAACCACTTGATATGTATTCCAGGATTTTGTCCTCCACAGTATTGGTCCTCGTTAGATTTACCCAGACTATGTTTAAAGTAAAAGCTAAAATTGCCAGTCTTACTGGACCATGGGCTGCTCTCTCATTATCGAGAGAGAATGGGAGAGAGAGAGAGAGACAACTGGTGGCGATTTTACCTGAGGGTAACCATGTCACAGGTGAGGGGAGAGATCGATAAGGAGAGTCCCTCATATTAATCTCCATTGGTGTGTGAGTTGAACTCACACTGTTTGTATCGCTCTGCATCACAAACCAGCTAGATCCTTCAAAGGGTCCAGGCCCGAAACATCAGCCTTCCTGCTCCTCTGATGCTGCTTGGCCTGCTGTGTTCATCCAGCTCTACACCTTGTTATCTCAGATTCTCCAGCATCTGCAGTTCCTATTATCTCTGCATTTCCATAGAATTACTTTAATTCTGTCTTTTTAACACTATTGTATCTTTTGATTTTATTTGGTGCTGAAATTTGTTTCTGCTGTCCTCCACTTTTGTTTACTACTTCCTACTGCCAGCTATGCTTCACTCCTGTTGGAAGTCTTTCTCAGGTTTCTATTCCTCTGACAAGCTAACTCAAAGTGTCCCCTACAGGACTAGAAAATCTCCCTGTGAGGATATTAATCCTGGTCATGGAAAGGTGTAGCCTATCCACTTTGTATAAGTCTCACCTACCCCAGTACAATTCCCAATGCCTCAGGTACTAAAGCCCTTGCTCATACACCAGTTCTCTAGCTGCATGTCAATTTGCTGCAATTTGCTTATTTTTATACTACCACGATGCTGGATTAGAACCCCAAAGTACTTCCACACAATTTTTACTTTTAATTCAAAAATGTGTTTTTTAAAAGATGCAGCTTATAAAATTCTCTGTGAAACAAATCTCTTTGAGGAGTTTATAAATTCCATCTCCTTCCCAATAAGAACACACCCTGAGGAGCAGAAAGTGACTGGGTCAAGGCAAACAGCCACATTGGCTGATGATCATATAATTGTGAGTTGATCCAGAAGAAACCCTTCCCTAGTAATCCCCACGCAACTGGAAAGGATAGTGATAGGGAACTGAGCACCCATGAGAGGGATTTGAAATGCTGGCAGCTCTCCTCAGGAGAGAAAGGATGGTGCTGAGACAAAATGTGTGTTCAAAAAGTCTGTGCGTTTTAACTGCCAAATGTAGGTTATCGCCAGGCAACTGCTAGAGGCTATGGAATAAAAAACAATGGGATTTTTTGAGGCACACACAATCCGTGGAAAGACAATAGGAGTCAATATACCAGACCAGGCTATGGCTCTGATTGTGAATGAGAATCCCCATAAAGGAACTCCTGAGGGTATAGTTGAGGTTAAACAAATTCCGAAGAGTTGACAGGGTTTTGTATTCAAAGAAAGGGTGGCCACATTTACCAGGATGAAGCAAGCGAGCCTCTAGTGATACTGAGGGATAGTGGAACCAGACAACCTCTACTGCTCAGAAAATAACTTGACCTTCCCAACAGAGTGCAATAAATGCTGAGATGCTGGTCAAAAGGTTTGAGATTGGTGCATGCCATCCCCTATCCCTGATGCATCAGGGGTGTGACCTTAGTTCAGGCCAGTAACATGAGATTCGTTCTCATTCTGCCTGTGGATGTGATGCAGCTGCTCCTTTTATTTTATTGGGTATTACTGACTTGGCCAGTGTTTATTGCCTATCCCCAATTTCCAAAGGGCAGATAAGAGTCAACCACATTGCTGTGGTCTGGAGTCACATGTAAGCCAGACCAGGAAAGGATGACAGTTTCTTTCCCTAAAGGACATGAGTGAACCAAATGGGTTTTTTTTGAAATAATCAGCAACGGTTTCATGATCATTGTTAACCTGTTAATTCCTGATTTTTATTGAATAGCAAGATTTGAACCAGGTCCCCAGAACTTTACCTGGCTCTCTGGATTAATACACACACACACACACACAATCTCAGTTCTGAGGAAGGGTCACTGGACCCGAAACGTTAACTCTGATTTTTTTCTTCACAGATGCTGCCAGACCTGCTGAGCTTTTCCAGCAACTTCTGTTTTTGTTCCTGATTTACAGCATTCGCAGTTTTTTCGATTTCTCTGGATTAATAGTCTACCGATAACACCACTGGGCCATTGCCTCCCTTGTTAACAATAACTTGTGGGATCAAAGATAATCACATCCCCAGTGGTATCTGAGAAGCCCACTGAGGTGAGGAAGACAAACCAACTGCAGGAAAAAGTGCTTAACATTTTCCCTGACTGTATGGTCTCGCAGTCTCTGGTCATACAAGCTCAGACAGTGAAGGTTAAGGTCACACTAAAAGTAGAAGACCTTCCAGTCTGGTTATTCCAAACCTTTGTCGGGAGTCTTGAAAACCTCAAGGAGGTAATAAATTCCTAGGGTCAGAAGGTCCAAGGTTCACATCTCACCAGCCCTGGGAGGTGTGTGTCATAATATCTCTAAACAGGTTGCTTTAAATACCTGGACTGGTAGCAGCATTCCCTCTAAATTGCTATTCTCTGCACAGACCTCTGAGATACTGGGGCAGCAGCAACTTTGGGATCTGATATTCAGGGCTGTGATCCACATCCTTAAAAATACTATTGTACTGCTACCAAGGAAGTTTAGGTTGTGGGAAAATCCAAATGTTCACCTATGATCCCTGTGCTAGCATTTAGGGATCCATTCATTCCCACTGGTGTGTGTGTGTGTGTGCGCGCGCGCGCGTGTGCGCAACTGTTCTGACATTCCCCACACAGCGATTAGCGTGCCAACACAGATCTTGGAGAAGAAAACAAATTTAGAGGGAATACTGCTACCAGGCCAGTTTTTAAATCAACCTGTTGAGGGATGTTATGTCCCACTTCTGGGACTGGTGAGATTTTAACCTGGTCTTTCTGAGCCTAGAAACCTAGGGACACTACCACTGCACCACAAGAAGCCAAAAGTCTAAGGACTTGAGATGTAGCAACTACCAGTGTATTCTTAACAATATGTATGTGGCTACCTGATTCCCAGAGGCTGTTCCCCTGAGAACCATATCTGCCAAGACAGGGATGAGACAATTGACCCAATTCTTCATCCAGTATGGTCTGCCCATCAAAGTCCAATCAGATCTGGTCTCAAAGTTAATGTCCAAAATATTCTAGGAACTCACGGTTAACCTAGTGGGCATCTTCAGTGTATCACCCAATCACAGGGCTATTAGAATGGTACCACCAGACTCTAAAAACAACCGTTGAGGCAAACTACCACAAGTATCCCCATGATTAGAATAGAAGATTTCTTTCTTTTCATTATCAAGGACTCACCTAATGAGCTCACTGGCTTTACTCTACTTGAGTGGGTTCATTGATACCAAGTGTGAGGGCCTCTGATACCTCTGAAAGGAGAGGTTTTCAGAACAGGAGGAGGAAGAATCCAAGTCAGACTCCATAGCTTTCATGAGTGTGTGAAGTGGCTCAAGACAATCTTCTGAACACGAAGACAAACCTGGCAGGACCCAAGCCTTTCAGCCAGGAGATTACATATTAGTATCAGCAACAGTATCGGGTAAACCCATTAAGACCCAGTTCACTAACCCTTATAGAGTAGCCAGCAGGTTTAGGGAAGTGAATTACCTGAACGAGACCCCAGATTAGACAAAAAATGCAGAGGCTGTGTCACAGCCACATGATAAGGCAATAAGACCACCGAAAGGGAACAGGAAGTTAATAGGCTGTCACATTGCCACCAGATTACAGCATCAATGTAATAGCAGGGATGAATGGAAGGAGATATTTTTGAGGCCCACATTGAATCCTCTACCACTCGGTTAATTAATGCAGAAATACCAGCAAACCTTGAGTCATTATTCACCCATCTAGGTGCAGAACAGTGAGCAGGTTAGCAAAGCTTTCAGGGGCTATTGCAGAGATAGTAGGAACTGCAGATGCTGGAGAATCCGAGACAACAAGGTACAGGGCTGGATGAACACAGCAGGCCAAGCAGCATCATAGGAGCAGAGAGGCTGACGTTTCGGGCCTAGACCCTTCATCAGAAAAGGGGGAGGGGAAGGGGGCTTTGAAATAAATAGGGAGAGAGTGGGAGGCGGATAGAAGATGGATAGAGGAGAGGATAGGTGGAGAGGAAACAAACAGGTCGAAGAGGCGGGGATGGAGCCAGTAAAGGTGAGTGTAGGTAGGGAGTTAGGAAGGGGATAGGTCAGTCCAGGGAGGACGGACAGGTCAAGGGGGCGGGATGAGGTTGGTCGGTAGGAGATGGAGGTGCGGCTTGAGGTGGGAGGAGGGGATAGGTGGGAAGAAGAACAGGTTAGGGAGGCAGGGACGAGCTGGACTGGTTTTGGGATGCGGTAGGGGGAGGGGAGATTTTGAAACTTGTGAAATCCACATTGATACCATTGGGCTGCAGGGTTCCCAAGCAGAATATGAGTTGCTGTTCCTGCAACCTTCGGGTGGCATCATTGTGGCACTGCAGGAGGCCCAGGATGGACATGTCGTCTGAGGAATGGGAGGGGGTGTTGAAATGGTTCGCGACTGGGAGGTGCAGTTGTTTATTGCGAACCGAGCGTAGGTGTTCTGCAAAGCGGTCCCCGAGTCTCCGCTCGGTTTCCCCGATGTAGAGGAAGCCATACTGGGTACAGCGGATGCAGTATACCACATTGGCAGATGTGCAGGTGAACATCTGCTTGATGTGGAAAGTCTTCTTGGGGCTTGGGATGGGGGTGAGGGAGGAGGTATGGGGGCAGGTGTAGCACTTCCTGCGGTTGCAGGGAAAAGTGCCGGGTGTGGTGGAGCTGGAGGGGAGTGTGGAGCGGACAAGGGAGTCACGGAGAGAGTTGTCCCTCCGGAAAGCAGATAAGGGTGGGGAGGGAAAGACGTCTTTGGTGGTTGGGTCGGATTGCAGATGGCGGAAGTGTCGGAGGATGATGTGTTGGATCCGGAGGTTGGTGTGGTGGTACGTGAGGACGAGGGGGATTCTTTTTTGGTTCTTATTGCGTGGACGGGGTGTGAGGGATGAGGTGCGGGAGATGTGGGAGACACGGTTGAGGGCATTCTCGACCACCAAGGAGGGGAAGTTACGGTCCTTGAAAAACGAGGACAACTGAGATGTACGGGAGTGGAATGCCTCATCCTGGGAGCAGATGCGGCGGAAGCGAAGGAATTGGGAATAGGGGATAGCGTTTTTGCAGGAAGGTGGGTGGGAGGAGGATTTCACAAGTTTCAAAATCTCCCCTCCCCCTACCGCATCCCAAAACCAGTCCAGCTCGTCCCTGCCTCCCTAACCTGTTCTTCCTCCCACCTATCCCCTCCTCCCACCTCAAGCCGCACCTCCATCTCCTTCCGACCAACCTCATCCCACCCCCTTGACCTGTCCGTCCTCCCTGGACTGACCTATCCCCTTCCTAACTCCCTACCTACACTCACCTTTACTGGCTCCATCCCCGCCTCTTCAACCTGTTTGTTTCCTCTCCATCTATCCTCTCCTCTATCCCTCTTCTATCCGCCTCCCACTCTCTCCCTATTTATTTCAAAACCCCCTTCCCCTCCCCCTTTTCTGATGAAGGGTCTAGGCCCGAAACGTCAGCCTCTCTGCTCCTATGATGCTGCTTGGCCTGCTGTGTTCATCCAGCCCTGCACCTTGTTGTCAGGGGCTATTGCAGAGACTGGCCAGGCTGAACCACATTAACTTGACTTGATGTGGATGTGGGAGAAGGCTCTACATTGACAGCTGAAAAGTTAAAGCAGTGACCAGAGCCAACTCCTAATCAATGGGTTATTCCAGAGTACAGTTTAGATTCAGAAATAGCCCAGCCTTTCAAACACTAACATTTTGATGTGCCTGAAGCCAACAAGGCTTCAGTCTGCCTGTTTGAAGTACACTGGTCAGTGAACATATGCTGAACTTGGGCCAAATAGGATTCTCACTTTCGGTTTTTATTGCACTCTCTGTAAAAGGCCACTGGCCCATTCAGTGAGATATTTAAATAAACAATAAATCTATTTTCTATTTTAGGTTGCTGCAGAATACTGTAAAGACCTGACGCACAAGTCAACATGTTATAGATTGGATGAGGTGTTCGGAAGCCATTTTTATCTTACAAACAAATCCCTGTTTTCTGTGATTTCAAAAGTGATTCTGCTGCCAAATCATTCAAACAAAGATGTGACACACCCTCATATCTGATTTTTTCCAAGAAATATAGAACATATAGAAAGCAAACAGCATGATGCTTTTATTTGTTGCTGTCACATGCCACACATTCATCTGTAACAGTGAAATTATTATTGTTCTGTACACCGCACATTATTTGCAATTTTGGAGATCATTTTGTTTTTATGGCCAATGAAAAATTACAGCATTGGTTACCTATATAAATGTGTGCTACACTGGAATAATCCAGATCATCAATAATCTAAATTCATCTCCTGGAATTTGTTCTTTTGTGTAACCCAGGTGAAGAATTAAGGTCCACAGTGCCCATTCCCACTGTTACTGAATACAGAAGTGAATCTGAATGCTCAAGTTGGCGATAGGTGATGACAAGTTCGGATTTGTAGAATCAAAGAGTAAAAATAGTCAATTGCTTCAAGGTTATCATAGAATCATAGAATCATAGAATCCCTACAGTGTGGAAACAGGCCCTTCGGCCCAACAAGTCCACATAGACCCTTGGAGCATCCCATCCAGACCCAACCCCCTATAACCCACACACCCATGAACACTACGGGCAATTTAGCATGGCCAATCCACCTAGCCTGCACATCTTTGGACTGTGGGAGGAAACCGGAGCACCCGGAGAAAACCCACGCAGACACGGGGAGAATGTGCAAACTCCACACATACAGTCGCCCGAGGCTGGAATTGAACCCGGGTCCCTGGCGCTGTGAGGCTACAATGCTAACCACTGAGGTTATATCAGCAAATATGTACAAGAAACATTTAGCCTTATTTCCTGTGCAAACAAAACAACTCAAGGTGAACCTTGAAATAATTATAGTGCATGTAGTGAATGACTTTCTGATTTTATAAAATATCAAATAAGATAATCTAAGTCAAAAAGTGGAATACAGCCATTATTAATATCATCAATTCCATTTAATATGGTGCTCATGAAATGTAAGCAAAACAACAACATTCAGTTAATCAGTTGAACCGACCCACTTCAGAGTTTGTGTAGCCCGATTCTCAATCTTTTAGATATCATTGATGATTTGTATCTGAGATGCAGAAGCCTGTTTCATTCTTTTGTGAGTTTCATTGAACAGATGTGACCATCTTTGCAAGCTGCTGAGCCCTAACAGAACTGCAACTGGTTGCTACCCAGGACTTGTATCTTCAGCAGATCCATTATAGCCTGAAATATTTAACCACCAACTCTGTACTATTTGCACGTATATTTCTACTACCTCTGTTACATCTGTTTTGTCATGTCTCATTATTTCTTCCAGTGCTTCTCTTTTGTTGCTGACAGTCTATACTTTGCTACGTTAGCAATTCACCTTACGTCCTGACTTAAAAAAATTCATTTCTTTGTTATACAGTACCACATTCTATTAGATTTATAAAGAGCTTATCTACTTAAGATGTTTTTTAATGTGCCATAAGCTTGAACCTGAAATGTCTAGTTGTGCACTTCTACACCATCCAGCTTTTTCTCCAAGTATAATTATCATTTTCATCAAAATGCATCATCTCGCATTTACTAACGTTGAATACTGTTTAGATAATTCCACCATCATATCAATATTCTTTGCAGCAGCAACTTATTGTTTACTATTGGCTGGACAACCTGTCCCACGTCTGGGAAATAAAGAATGAAAGTTAAAAATGAGATTTTTTAAAAATATTGTTATGACGGAATAAACTGAGATATTTGTCCAAACAACCTATGGCTTGAATAGCCGACTGATTCCATTCAACAACTCTCTTCATTGTCTTCTTTCACACATTCATATTAATTAACAATTTTAAATCCATAATTATGAAATAATAAGTGTATTATCTCAGTGGTGAGAGATTGCAGAGCCCTGAGATGCAGAGAGCGCCCGGTGTCCTAATGTGTGAATCATAAAACGTTACTATGCAGGTACAGCAAGTAATTAAGAAAGCTAATGAAATGTTATTGCAAAGGGAACTGAATGCAGAAGTACAGAGGTTATGTTTCAGTTAAACAGGAAATAGGTGAGAACACATCCTCTGGAGAGGTTATTGCCTTGGGAGTGAGAGAATTAAGAAATAGGGGTCATTGTTTAAAAATAAAAGGTCGGCCATTTAAGTCAGAGATTAGGGGAATTCCTTTTCTCAGAGGGTTGTGAACCTTTGGAACTCTTTTCCTCAAAAAGCAGCAAAGGCAGAATATTTGAATATTTTTAGGGCCAAGGTAGATAGAATTTTAATAAACAAAGGCGCGAAGTGTTATGGGGTATAGGTAGTAATGTGGAATTCAGGTGAAAATTAGATCAGCTATTATTTTATTGACTGGTGGAGCAGGCTTGCAGAGCTGAGTAGTTTGCTTCTGCTCCTAATTTATATATTCATGTGTTGGTAAATATTTAACTTCACACAAAATTACAACTTTTGACAAAAAATATTTATTTTCACAACAAATATATTTTACACATTCTTTACTTAGCTTGGGACTCGAGTTTAATTAGATTCAAAAGTTTTACTAAAGGATCTCAACTAATCATTCTTTACATTCTCAGTGTCACAATATCATCATCAGGAGCAAAATCTACATCAATACTTTTTCTTCAAAGTTTGTTAACACTCCAAACAATTCTATCCATTTTTAGCTTTTGACTTGATTTGATTTGATGTGATTTAATTTATTATTGTCACATGTAGGGCGATACAGTGAAAAGCATTGTTTTGCATGCTAACCAGACAAATTATACCTTACATAAGTACATCAGGGTAATAGAACAGACCGCAGAAAATATGGTCACAGGTACAGATAAGGTGCAAGAAAGATCAGCTCTAATACATGAGAGGTCTGTTCATAAGTCTGACAAAAGCGGGGAAGAAGCTGTTCTTCAATCTGTTGGTGCGTGTTTTCAAAGTTTTGTATCTTCTGTAGAGTGGAAGAGAGTATAACCAGGGTGAGAGGGATCTTTGATTGTGTTGGCTGCTTTCCTGAGGCAGCTGGAAGTGTACACAAGTAAATGGAAGGAAGGCTGGAAGGAAGGTGGTTCACAACTCTCTGTAATTTCTTGAGGTCTTGGGCAGAGCAGTTGCCATACCATGCTGTGATGCATCCGAATAGGATGCTTTCTATGGTGCATCTATAAAAATTGGTAAGAGTCATTGCGGACATGCCAAATTTCCTTAGCCTCCTGAAGATGTAGAAACGTTGGTGTGCTGTCTTGTCTGTAGCGTGAATGGACCAGGATAAATTGTTGGTGATTTTTACTCCTAGGAACATTATAAATCACTTTGGCCAGACCTTGGTTAGTGTGGTTTTTTTGTGTTGGGGGAATAGTCAGATTGGATTGGCAGGGTGGTTGCAGATGGGGTTTGCTATGAGTCAGGGTTGAGTTACACCAGAGATTAACTTGTGCAATATTTCTAAGTTAAGTACTTTGTTCAGTATATCAAACTGAAACCTCCAACATGGAATTTAGTGAAAGCAATATTTGGAGAATCCGAAGCAACACAAATCTGTCCACTGGAAGTTTAAACTTCCTGGGCAAATAAAACACCCATGTGAGAGTCATTATCTCGTCAATGTGCCATTACATATTGGACATAAGTTCAGAATTTATCACTCTACATCTCAGATGATTCAGATCTAAATTTTACTTTATGGATTACATCAGATGATCTTTCTTCTGGAGCCACAATTCAGACATTTCTTGGTGTTATATTTTCTGATGTATTTTCAAGGAATGATTTGGTTTTTTTTGTTGCTCACATATGTCAATCAGGGCATCTCTCCTTTGTCCCCCATCTGGCATCAGTTCAATGGCTGTGCCTGAAACCCTGGAGCTCTGCATTCTATTGCCTTCTGCGGTCTTTGAACAAAACCAAAAGAAAATCTAATGCATACGTTTTCCAGTAGAACTGGGCCATCTTTGAAGGGCTATTGAGGCCTTTTAAATTGATTCTGACTGGTACATATCCAACACCAAGCATGTACCCGGTCAGTGGTGAAAGAATGGAACTTGATTGGGATTAGATAACATGTCAGAAGGTAAATCAAAATCAGACATAGAAGATACCTTAATGTTTTTCACATCTGAGCAAATGACAGACAATCAACACCCATTTCATTTTTATCAGTCAACAGATTATCAAATGCAAGTCATAGAGTAATACAGCATGGAAACAGGCCCTTCAGCCCAAACTTGTCCATGCTGACCATGGTGCCCACTCAGCTAGTTCCAATTGCCCGCATTTGGTCCATATCCCTCTGAATACTTCCTGTCATGTACCCACCCAAATGTTTCTTAAATGTTACTATTGTATCTGCGTCAACCACCTTCTCTGGCAGCTCATTCCGTATACACACCACTCTCTGCGTGAAGAAGTTGCCCCTCAGGTCCTTCTTAAATCTATCCCCTCTCACCTTAAACCTATGCCGTCTAGTGTTCAATTCCCCATCCCTGGGAAAAAGACTATATGCATTCATCCTATCTATGCCCCTCATGATTTTATACACCTCAATAAGGTCATCCCTCATTCACATACATTTCAAGGAATAAAGTCCTACCCTGGCCAGCCTCTCCCTATAACTCAGGCAATATCTTCGTAAATCTTCTTTGCATACTTTCCAGTTTAACTATGTTTTTCCTATAACAGGGTGACCAAAACTGTATACAGTACTCCATGTACAGCCTCACCAACGACTTATACAACTGTAACATAATGTCCCAACTCCTATACTCAATGCCTCATCCAATGAAAGCCAGCATGCTAAAGGTCTTCTTCACCACCCTGCCCACCTGTGACGCCAATTTCAACAAACTGTGTACTTGTACTCTTAGGTCTCTCTGTTCCACAACACTCCTCAGGACCTTACCATTTGCTGTATCAAGTCCTGCCCTGGTTTGACTTTCCAAAGTACAACACCTCACACTTATCTGTATTAAATTGCATTTGCCAATC
This sequence comes from Rhincodon typus, assembly GCF_021869965.1. Taxonomy (NCBI): domain Eukaryota; kingdom Metazoa; phylum Chordata; class Chondrichthyes; order Orectolobiformes; family Rhincodontidae; genus Rhincodon; species Rhincodon typus. The sequence goes on from NC_063338.1 coordinate 45,278,257, forward strand.
CTCAGCCCACTTCCCCATCTGATCAAGATCCTTCTGTAATTTTTGACAACTTTCCTCACTATCAATGATACTTCCTAATTTTGTATCATCCACAAACTTACTAATCATACCTTGTACATTCACATCCAGATCATTTATGTAAATAACAAATAACAAAGGTCCCAGCACTGACCCCTGTGATGCATCACTAGTCACAGGCTTCCAGTAAAAAAAACCTTTAACCATTACTCTCTGCATCCTACCATTGAGTCAATTTTGAATCCAATTAGCTAGCTCTCCCTGGATCCCATGCGATCTAACCTTCATGACTAGCCTGTCGTGCGGGACCTTGTCAAAGGTCTTACTCAAGTCCATATAGACAACATCCACTGCCCTACCCTCATCCATCCTCTTGGTTACCTTTTTGAAAAAGTCTAAAAGATTTGTCAAACATGATTTCCCTCGCACAAATCCATGCTGACTATCCCTAATCAGAACTTGACTATCCAAATGTTGGTTGATCTTGTCCCTCAGTATTCTCTCCAATAATTTGCCTACCACTAATGGCCTATAGTTCCCTGGCTTGTCTTTGCTACCTTTCTTAAATAATGGAACAACATTCACCACCCTCCAGTCTTCCGGAACTTCACCAGTGGCTAAAGACGAAGCAAAAATCTTTGCAAGGGCCTCTGCAATTTCATAGAACATAGAACATTACAGCGCAGTACAGGCCCTTCGGCCCTCGATGTTGCGCCGACCTGTGAAACCAATCTGAAGCCCATCTAACCTAAACTATTCCATTGTCATCCATATGTTTATCCAATGACCATTTAAATGCCCTTAAAGTGGGCGAGTCTACTATTTTTGCAGGCAGGGCATTCCACGCCCTTACTACTCTCTGAGTAAAGAACCTACCTCTGACATCTGTCCTATATCTATCACCCCTCAATTTAAAGCTATGTCCCCTCGTGCTAGCCATCACCATCCGAGGAAAAAGGCTCCCACTGTCCACCCTATCTAATCCTCTGATCATCTTGTATGTCTCTATCAAGTCACCTCTTAACCTTCTTCTCTCTAACGAAAACAGCCTCAAAACCCTCAGCCTTTCCTCATAAGACCTTCCCTCCATACCAGGCAACATCCTGGTAAATCTCCTCTGCACCCTTTCCAATGCTTCCACATCCTTCCTATAATGCGGTGACCAGAACTGTACGCAATACTCCAAGTGCGGCCGCACCAGAGTTTTGTACAGCTGCAACATGAGCTTGCAACATGAGCTTCCCTAGCTTCCCACAATATCCAAGGATAGACTTGATCAGGCCCAGGAGATTTATCCACCTTAATGCGCTTTAAGGCTGCAAACGCCTCCTCTCTGGTAATATGTATGCAGTCCAAAATATCCCCACTTGTTTCCCTTATTTCCTTAGCTTCCATGATTCTCTCCTCAGTAAACACCGAGGAAAAACACTCATTAAAATTCTCCCCCATCTCCTGTGGCTCCACATGTAAATGGCCATGCTGATCTTTAAGGGGACCCTTTCTCTCCCTAGCCACCCTTTTACTCTTAATATAGCTATAGAACCTCTTGCGATTATCTTTAACCTTACCTGCCAGATCCATCTCATACCCTCTTTTTGCTCTTCTGATTTCCCTCTTAAGTGTGCTCCTACACTTTTTATAGTCATCTAGGGATTCACTTGAGCCCAATAGCTTAAACCCAATGGATGCCTTCTTCATTTTCCTGACCAGAGCCTCAATATCCCTCATCAGCCAGGGATCCTTAACCTGCCAGCTTTTCCCTTCACCCTAACAGGGGCATTTTGTCCCTGGGCTCTTGAGATCACACTTTTAAAAGCATTTCATTTGCCAGTCATTCCTTTTCCTTCAATCAGATTCACTCAATTGACTGCTGCTAAATAGTGCCTAATGGCCCCAAAATTGACCCTGCTCCAGTTTAACACCTTAACCGCTGGATCTGTCCCATCTTTTTCCATAACTATGTTAAAACTAAGAGAATTATGATCATTGGACCCAAAGTGCTCTCCAATTGACACTTCAGTCACTTGCCCGACCTTGTTTCCTAAGAGGAGGTCCAGTGTTGCACCCTCCCAAGTAGGGCCCTCCATATATTGATTTAGGAAACTTTCTTGGACACATTTGACAAATTCCTGGGCATATTACATTCTGGGTGGCCCAGTCAATACAGGGGAAATACTACTCTGTTATTCCTACAGGTATCTGCAATCTCTCTACACATCTGCTCCTCTAGTACCTGCTGGCTATTTGAGGGTCTATAATACAGTCCCGACAGACTGGCCATCCCCTTCTTGTTTCTTAGTTCTAACCATATGGCCTCGTTTGATGACCCCTTTAGAACATCCTCTCTAAGCACTGTTGTTATGTCTTCCCTTGTCAAAAGGGCAACTCCCCCTCCTCGCTTATTTGTACTTCTGTCACACCTGTAGCTTCTGTATCCTGGAACATTGAGCTGCCAGTCCTGCCCTTCTCTCAGCCATGTTTCTGTTATGGTTATAATATCCCAGTTCTCACAGCCAATCCATGCTCTGAGCTCATTTGCCTTTCTAGTCAGGCTTTGTGCAATGAAATAAGTGCACTTTAAACCAGAAGTCTTTTCCCTCCCTTTACTCTGCCCCTGGCTATCCTGAATAGTAAACTTGCTCTCGATGGCTAATGTATTTTCCCCTGACTTCTTGATGACCTCTCTCTTATTCAGAGTCCCACCACCATCCCCCAGCCCCCAACCCCCCGTGCAACCTCTTGTACAGGTCACCTCTACCCCAAAAAAGATCCCAATGATCCAAGAACTGAAAACCCTGCCCCCTACACCAGCTCCTCAGTCACACAATCATCTGGCCTATCTCTCTATTTCTATCCTCAGTGGTGCGTGGCACTGGGAGTAATCCGGAGATCACTACCCTTGAGGTCCTGCTTTTTAACTTCTTACCTCACTCCCTATACTCATTTCGCAAGTGTTTACCCTCCCCCTTCAGAATGTTCTACAACTGCTCAGAGTGAAGAAAAGTACTATCCCACATCTGATATATTGTGCATTGTAGTATAATTCCCTACAGTAAAGCTTTGCTTACAGGGAAATATTGTTTGGTGGAAACTATTTCTAGCTAATTAAAGAATGAAGCTTTTGGTAGAGGCGGATAAGTGATATCCTCACGATTCAGACTTCACACAGGCAAAAGCCCGAACATTCTAACTATGGCAGTCAAGTCTGTTCAAATAAGATGCAGGGCTGGATGAACACAGCAGGCCAAGCAGCATCATAGGAGCAGAGAGGCTGACGTTTCGGGCCTAGACCCTTCATCAGAAAAGGGGGAGGGGAAGGGGGTTCTGAAATAAATAGGGAGAGAGTGGGAGGCGGATAGAAGAGGGATAGAGGAGAGGATAGGTGGAGAGGAAACAAACAGGTCGAAGAGGCGGGGATGGAGCCAGTAAAGGTGAGTGTAGGTAGGGAGTTAGGAAGGGGATAGGTCAGTCCAGGGAGGACGGACAGGTCAAGGGGGCGGGATGAGGTTGGTTGGTAGGAGATGGAGGTGCGGCTTGAGGTGGGAGGAGGGGATAGGTGGGAGGGGGAGGCCTCCCCTCACCACATCCCAAAACCAGTCCAGCTCGTCCCTGCCTCCCTAACCTGTTCTTCCTCCCACCTATCCCCTCCTCCCAGGGGGAGGCCTCCCCTCACCACATCCCAAAACCAGTCCAGCTCGTCCCTGCCTCCCTAACCTGTTCTTCCTCCCACCTATCCCCTCCTCCCACCTCAAGCCGCACTTCCATCTCCTACCGACCAACGTCATCCCGCCCCCTTGACCTGTCCGTCCTCCCTGGACTGACCTATCCCCTTCCTAACTCCCTTTCTGATGAAGGGTCTAGGCCCGAAACGTCAGCCTCTCTGTTCCTATGATGCTGCTTGGCCTGCTGTGTTCATCCAGCCCTGCACCTTGTTGTCTCGGATTCTCCAGCATCTGCAGTTCCTACTATCTCTGTTCAAATAAGATGATCATTTGAATACTTTTGCCCCATAGCTAAAATGCTGTCTTTTCTAGCTGGAATTGGTCAGATATATCTGTCCAGTAGAAACTTGAATATTCCAGTTTTGTAAATAGTTTTTTTTACAAACATGCTTTGATTGTACTGGTTTTAACATGAATGGCAAAGAAATTCCATAACATTGCCTAGCAGCAGACTTAGCTACTCCACCCTGGTTCAGTCAGACCCATAACAAGCTGCAACATCATTCCAGTTTGAAAAGCAAGTTCACTGTAGGCATAATGTGGGATATATACCAGACAGTAATTTAAAAAGTATCCCACCACTCAATAACTCCTAACCTAACCAAACTTCCTTCTGACTAAACATTTTTATTGAACAATTGTAAAGTCATACTCATATATTAGGTGTGGTAACACAGTCAGCATTTCTCTATTTGTGAGGAAAGCTACAGCAGGTTAAGTATTCCCATCAGTGTACCAAATATTAACACTTAGTATATTAATATTAATATTAAGTGATCATATACTCCACTTTCAATACACCATAGTTCCTTGGTGTAAAGAATTTCGCATGTCATAAGTGACTTTCTTCAACAGTACAAAATCGAAGATCAAATAACTTACTGGCGTACTTTCAGAACTTTTGGGTCTGATCCTAAGTCAACTAAAATTAATTGTGCAGTCAAGCTTTTAAAGGATTAACAGCTTTAACTTGAACTTTACTCTTTTCTTTGAACTTATGTCCTTCTGTGACGTTGCCCCCTATCTCTGGAACTTCCCTCAGTCCTGAAATATTTCTTCTTCCTGAAATGTGTTTGTCTGACTCTCGCCTCTGGTGCATCACTGCCTTCCCTCTTACAGCCATTCCTTCACCTATTGAAGCTTCATATTGTAATATTCCATGCCTCAATCACCAATTCTTGTTTCTCTCACCTCTTTTAATATCTTCATTCAAATCTATTTCATTTGTTCACTCTGCCAAACCAAATTAAAATATCTGATTTTCTTTCGGTTTGTTTGCTTTTTCTCCCTATCAGTAACTAGTGTTATTGGCATCCCTCCCATATTCACTCACATGACCATTAACTTGTAAACTGAGACATCATCATCATTGTTAGGTTATTCAAACATCACTTGATCTTGTGTTCACCCAATATCCACACATGCTTTTCGGAAGATATCACTGGACATGAAAGTTTTATCAATTTTGTTTCCATATGTGGCCCAAAGAAACAGAAACTAACTCAAGCATCTACAATAATATCTCAGCTAAGGTTTACCAACTAGCTAAAACTGAGTATTGAAGGCTAAAAGTCTCATGGATAGGAGTTATCTTCTTTTTATCTCATGCTGCATATATACTGCAGCTACCAGGTAAAATGTATTTCAGCCAGACAGTACTCCACCAAAGCTGCCTGGCGACAGATCCAGTTTTATCCAGGATAGAGCTCTGGTTATGTGTGTGGTTACCCCAGCCAGGAGTTCTACCTTAAATCTTTCAGAGGATCTTTCCTCGTAATTTTTTAAAAAAACAAAATGCAGTAAAAGATGTCAAGTTTCTTGGATGCAACGGTGGAGATATTGCTGGCTGAAATGAGGACAGCAAAGATTGGATTGTTGTCAGTAAGGGTAGGAAGTACTATAGAAAGGTCCACAACTCCAGAACTTGTACTGTTACAGTGTCACAGCACATAGACTGACCTGTCAAGGTTATCCAAAGCAGTGAAGTCTTTTCCTGTTCACCTGGCCCACTCTGAAGAAACAAAAAAGCATTTTTTGTCAACTTTTTGTCAACATGTGTGCTTCGTTCCACATGGATTTCAATTGAAGCTCTATCCCTCGTGTTTCAAATCCACCCTGCATTATAGGTATTTCTGAGACATACAATTCTCCTAGGACTGCTGTTATTGCTGCAATCTGAAATAAACACTCAGTGCCACGTGTTGCCACATGCACAACCTCGAACCCTCTCTATCAACACCACATCACACTATCTCAAATCTGTCCCAGCCCCCATCAATTCCATTTCAGTCTTTGTCTCATTCAGTGCCTCAGCAAAAAACATTTTGTTTTCCTTTCAGTTGTTAAAGAGCATCAACGTCAAGAACTCATAAATACCAAATGTCCTCTGGATCCTTCCTTCCCTGCCCAACTCGCTGATCCCATCCTTTCTTCTTATCCCGCCTCTCATGATGAAACGAGTATTAACCATACCCTCTGAAATTCTGCACTCTGATGCTGAATGATCTAAGTTTAGGAAAGGACTCAGATTTAACGCTTCCCTCCACCTCGATGAATTTGGAGCGTGACCTGACGTTGAACTCTTCCTCCCTCATCCTCACCTCTTTGCCCACTTCTTTGTGTAGGAATCCAATTCTCACTTCACTGCTCATTTAACCTTTCTCCAATATTTACCTTTCACTTGGGTCCTCCTTCCTGCCTTTATCTCAATCAAGAACTGTTGTTGTGACATTGGCTGCCTTAATTTCTGTGCTCTCCTCATCGACTCTAACCTGCTTCCTTCTGAACTTGCTGCACTCCATTCTCTCAGGTCTTGTCCAATCTTTGTTATCATATGCACCGACATGAGTAGTGCTATTGTCGTCTGACATTCTGGCCTCATCCTTGCAGGGAGTTGAGAACCAACTCTCAGGTGCTTCCTCCTATCTCTCCTGTACTATGATCACACCACTGAATATTAAATTGTTGATTCATGGACTGTCGCTGAGCCCATCTTCTCTATGGATCTTTTCTCCACAGTTTCACCCCTCACAGAACCCAAATCTGCTCAGCCCACTTCTACCTTCTTCCCAAAATCTGTGGATAGGACTGCCCTGGCAGACCCATCATTTCAGCCTGTTACTGTCCCACTGAACTCGTTTCTTCTTAATTTGACTCAATCTCAACACCAAACACATCGTTCCCTCCCCTCCCCATCAACATTGTGCAGGGATCATTCTCTCCAGGGCACACTGATCCACTCTTCTGACACTCCCAACACTTTCTCACTGCCCCCTCCAAGGCAGCTCCCTATGTAATCGCAAAAGATGGAACATTGTTACCTTACCTCTATCTCCTCACTGTCCAAGGTCCAAACACACTTGGTGAATTGGTGAAATTGGTGAGACCAAATGCAGAAGGGGTCACCCCTTTGTGGAACACCTGCACTCTGTCCATAAGATGCCCCAAACCTTCTTGTCACTTGCTATTTCAATACACCATCTTGTTATCATGATACACTTCTGACCTAGAGTACAGTGAAGCCCAAGACAAGCTGGAGAAATAGCATCTCATTTTCTGTTTAGGCACTTTATAGTCTTCTGGATTCAACATTGAGTTCAACAACTTCAGAACTTAAATTTTATCCTCCATTTTGATTACTTACCCCTTACACATTGTATTTTGTTTACAAGGGTGTTATCTGATCAGAGCTGACCTGCTTTCTGCCATTAATACCTATTGTCCAGTTTTAATTTTCTCTACTATCATTAGCTCTCCCTTTGCCATTTGCACTGAGTAGGTATTTTTTAATCAATCTGTTCAGAGATGTAATTACACATCTCTGAAGCAAGTGGGACTTGAACTAGGGCCTTCTGACTCAGAGGCATGGGCACTGCCATTGCACCACAAGTGTCCTACCCTTACCATCTGTTCCACTTGCTCCCACTAACTCCATTTTACACTACGAAGAACACAGTTTTTCAGTCCCTTCAGTTCCAAAGAAGAGTCACATTGGACTCAAAACATTATCTCCACTTCTCTCTCGATAGATGCTGCCAGAACTGCTGAGTTTCTCTTCACTTTCTGCTCTTATTTTGCTTTGCAGACATTTACACTGATGATCAGTTTTAATATTTACTTTTGTTAAGTCTGACAGACAATGCATTGAACTTATGCAGCAATTCTATTTTAAGAATCAAATCAACTGAATGCCAGAAACTATTTGCAGAAAATTATTAGGAATATACAAATCTGTAAATGTTAAGGGGAGACCTTAGGCATGAATTTATGAATTGTTTTGCCCATTGATTTAGTAATAAGTTGAATGAATGGTTAATAGAAAATTGCAGACTCTAAAATGTTTATTATCTGAACTTGTCAGCAATGAATCAGAAACAATACTGGTAATAGCTCACCTGGTATGGATCCAGCACTGCATGCCATTGTTCATACGAGTTAAGTCCTGCAGCTAATTTGACCAAAGTGAGAAAGTACCATACATTACATTTCTATAGGTATGTTTCACAGGTATGTTTCAGTCAACTGTAAGCTGTTTAGTTGTATCGTCAGGAAGTAATAAAGTTTCTTTATTATATTATAGAAACACATTTCCTTTTCCATTTGAAGTTTACAAAAGAAGCAACACCTACACAGCAACATTTTCCTTTGTGTAGACTATTCACAGTTTCAATTTAATGATTTATTCTCAGCAATTTTTCAAATTTATATTATTCACATTAAATATTATTTTTATTCCTTATAAATGGAATAACACTTGAAGCAATGTTCCATTTGCTACTTTTTCTAAATTGTTAATCCAAAATAAATTGAATTATAAATAAGAATTTAATCTTGATCCATCACCCATTTGCTGAGAACGCTGCACAGAGTAGCTTCAATTCCCAAGCATAGTCCAGGAAATCACAGGATGGAGGGAGGGTTTGGCTCATCTTTGAAGTGGAATTTTCAGTGTTACTGACGTGCACCTATGCTCTGGAAGAGGGCATATTAGTTTGATTTCTTTTAGCCTTCTCCATTAGGCTTCATCTCCTTCTCACTGTTCTGTCACTACATTATGCCAACTTTCATTTCTTCCCTCGAGCATTTTGCACAAAACTCTCTATTCCTTACCTCAAACAATATCACTCCTCTCATTCAAACTCTCCTGCCACACAGTCATTCAAAACTTGAGCTCTCCTTGTCATTGTCTCCACTCTACATCGCTGAATCTACAGGGCTCTGTTGAGGCAACCATCACTCTGTCCTTACAAATTAAAACCCCAGCTGCCTTATCACCCTCATCCAACAACCTTCCACATAACCAATGGGGGCTAACCTTGTCAACCACCAGCACACACAGGAGTATAAGAGCCCATCATGCCTGTTCTGCTATTCAATATGATTATGGCTGATCTTCCACCTCCATGACATTTTCCCATATTCCTTTACATCATTGAGCATTTAGAAATGTGTAAATCTCCACTTTATACATATTCATTAATTGAGCTTACCTGGTGTAGAGAATTCTAAAGTTTTCTAAACCTCTGAGTAACAGATTTCTCCTCGTCTTGGTCTTGAGTGACTTTCCCCTTACTTTGAAATTGTTGTAGACTCCACAACAGGGAAAGTTCCTATTACATCTACTCTGTCTGTCTCTTCAAATATTTTGTAAATTTCAATGAGATCACCACTCATTCTTTGAAACTATAGAGAATACATATGCTGTTTCCCTGGTACCTCTTCTTAGGATAGTCCTCCCATTCCAGGAACAAATCTGTGAGTTTTTGTTGCAGTCTCTCTATGGCAATAATATCGTTCCTAAGGTAGGGAATGAAAACTGCACATAGTACTCCAACTATGGCCTAACCAAGCTACTTTACAATTGAAGCAACACTGTGCAGCTTCTATATTCAATTCTTCTTGTGATAAAGGCGAACATTCAATCAAACCATAAGACCGTAAGAAATAGGAACAGGAGTAGGCCATTTGGCCCCTAAAGTCCACTCCACCATTCAATAGGATCAAGGCTGATCTGACATGCCTCACGTCCACTTTCCTGCCCTTTCCCCATAACCCTTGATTCGCAGACAGATCGAGAATCTGTCTATCTCAGCCTTAAATATACACAAGGACTCTGCACCCACAGTTCTCCATGACAAGGAGTTCTCTCACAATCCTTTGAGAGAAGAAATTTCTCCTCATCTCAGTCTTAAATTAGCACCCCTTAATTCTGAGACTATGCCCCCCAGTCCTAAATTCTTCCATGAGGGGAAACATCCTCTCAGTATTTACCCTGTCAAGCCCCATAAAAATTTTATATGTTTCAATGAGATCACCTCTCATTCTTCTAAACTCCAATGAGTAGAAACCCAAACTGTTTAATCTTTACTCATAAGACAGTTTCTCCATATCTGGGATCATCCTAGTGAAACTTCACGGAACTGCATCCAATTAAATGATGTATTTTCTTCAATAAGGGGTCAAAAACTGCTCACGGCACTCCAGATGTGGTCTCACCTGCACCTTGTCAAGTTGCAGTAAGACTTCCCTACTCTTATACTCCAAACCCCTTGAAATAAGGGCCAACATTTCATTAGCCTTCCTGATTACCTGCTGTCCGTGTGTGCTAGCTTTCTGTGTTTCATGCACAAGTACCCCCAAAGCCACTTTGTGTTGTGGCTTTCTGTAGTTTTTCACTATTTAACTAATCTTTTGTTCTGCTTTCCAAAATGAACAACTTTACATTTTCCGACATTACACTTCATTTGTCAAACTTTTGCCCACTTACTTAACCTATCAATATCTCTGTAAATTGTTTGTATTCCTCTGGTAATCTGCCTTCTTTTACCTATTTTTGTGTCACCTACAAATTTGGCGATAGTGCATTCATTTGCTTCCTCCAAGTCATTAATATATATTGTAAACAGTTGTAGTCCCAGCACTGATCCCTGCGGAACCTGACTGGTCACAGGTTTCCAACCTGAAAAAGAACTCCTTATCCCACCTGCCCATGAGCCAATTCTCTACTTACATCAATATTCTACCTGCAACACCATGGGCTTTTATGACTTGGCCTTTTGAGAGGTACCTTGTCAAACATCTTCTGGAAGTCCAAAAACAACAAATCTACTGGTTCCCTTCCATCCACCCTAGTTGAGACTTCTTTGAAAAACTCTAATAAATTGGTCAGACATGACTTGAGACGTGATGATACTTAATTCCTCCCCTTTATACTTAAGTATTACTGGGTTATTCCAAATATCTTCCTCCATCAATCTTCCTAATGGATTGCTGCTCATTAACTCATTGCCAAGGATATCTGCACATTCTATCTAACCTCTTACCATTTAAGAAATACTCTGCACATCTGTTCTTCCTATCAAACTGGATAAATTGGTCAGACATGACTTCCCTTTCATGAAGCCATACTGACTTTGCTTGATTAGATTATGATTTTCCAAATGTTATGCTATTATTTCCTTTATAATTAATTCCAATACTTCTCGAACAATAGATGCTAAGTTAATCAGGCGAGAGCTAACCATTTTTTGCTTCCTTCCCTTTTTGAATTGGGGTGTTACATTAGCTATTTTCCAATTCTCTGGTACTTCCCCACAATCCAAGGATTTTTTGGAAAACTACAACCAATGCATTTATTATTTCTGTAGTTACCTTTTTTAAGATCTTAGGAAAGCAAGCAATTGGGACAAGGGGTCTTACCTATCTTTAGCCTCATTAGTTTGTCTAATACTTCTTTAGTGTTGGTGTTGATACTTAATTCCTCCCCTTTATACTTAAGTATTACTGGGTTATTCCAACTATCTTCCTCCATCAACCTTCCTAATAGATTAACTCATTGCCAAGTATATCTGCACATTCTATCTAACCTCTTACCATTTAAGAAATACTCTGCACATCTGTTCTTCCTATCAAACTGGATAAATTCATGTTTTTCTACATTATCGTCCATCTACCATGTCCTTGCTTAACTTATTAAGTCTGTCTAAATCCTTTTGAAGCCATTTTGCACCTTTCTCATAACATATACTTCAACCTTGCCCACATCCAAATCAGTGAAATATATTGTGAATAACTGGGGCCTGAGTACTGATCCTTGTGGTACCCCACTAGTCACAGCCTGCAACATGAGAATGACCTATTTATCCCTACTTTGTTTTCTGCCTGTGAGCCAATATTTAAGCCATGCCAATGCATTACCTCCTGTCTCATGTGCTTTCATTCTACTAACCAACCTCAAAAGCCTTCCACAAATCAATTTACAGATTCACCAATTCCCCTTTATCAATTCTCTTAACAGCATCCTCAAAAAATCCCAAAAGTTTTATCAAATATGATGTCCCATTCACAAATCCATATTGATTATAGCCAATCAAACCATTATTATCTAAGTGTCCATTTATCACATCCTTTATGACAGATTACAACAAGTTCCCAACTGCTGATGTAAGGCTAACAGGTCTGTAGTTCCTTGTATCCTATTTTCTTCCTTTCTTAAATAGTGGGGTGATATTTGCTACGTTCCAACGTGTAGGAGCCATTTCATAATCCATAGCATTCTGGAAGATAATCACCAATGCACCCAGTATCTCCATAGTATCCTCTTTTTTAGTATTCTTTTAGGATATAGAATATCAGATCCCAGGGACTTGTCCACCTTCAATCAATCAATTCTGTAATGCTACCTTATTACAAAGATTAATTTCCTTCAGTTCTTCATTTTTCCTAATCACCTTGATCTCCAACTTTGGGTGGATTTCTTGCACCTTCCTCAGTGATGTCAGATGCAAAGAAATCATTTAAATTCTCTTTTCTTCTCTTAGCAAACATTTCCTTTTTACCTAACTATAGAAGCTTTTACAGACGGTTTTTATGTTTTTTACTACTTTACATTCATATTCAATTCTTCCATCTTTTTTAGTTTCTTGATCTGATTTGCTGTATTTTCAAATCCTGACAATGTTCAGGTTTATTACTTTTTCTGATAACTTTACAGGCTTTTAAATCATATACAAGTCTTAACTTCCTTTGTTAGCCACAGTTGACTGACTGCCTTATAGTTGCTGTAAGTTATGCAATGATTCTTTAAAAATTATCTATGCCTTTATACTGTCATATCTTTTATTGTATTTTCCTAATCTACCACAGCCAATTTGCCCCTCATACCTTCCTTTCATATTTTCTTTCCTACAAATTAACATCCTGGCTTTAAGTTTTATAGAGTAGTGTTCTAAGAAACCAACACAAGAGCAGATTATTTTAGCACTGGCATTATGTCACAAAAAGGACTAATTAATAATCTCATTGTAAGAGATCTTTAATGATAAGTGACCATGATATTATAGAACTTTACATTGTATTTTTTTATTATTCATTCATGGGATGAGGGCGTCACTGACCAGGCAGCATTTATTGCCCATCCCTAATTGACGAGAGGGCAGTTTAGAGTCAACCACATTGTTGTGGGTCTAGAGTCACATGTAAACCAGCCCAGGCAAGGATGGCAATTTCCTTCCCTAAAGGACATTAGTGAATCAGATGGGTTTTCCCAACAATTGATAAAGGGTTCATGGTCATGATTAGATTCTTAATTCCAGATATTTTTACTGAATTCAAATTCCACCATCTGCCATGCGGGATTCGAACCTGGGTCCCCAGAACATTATCTTGGTCTCTGGATTAACAGTCCAGCAGTAATACGGCTAGGCCATTGCCCAGTAAAAGTGAAGCTACCCTCAATATTCATAATATTTTCTCCAAGATATCTTCCCTCACCCACTGGTTGAGCAACTTCTCAGCCTCATAGATTTTAATCTCTATCTAGGCTCACCTTGCCTACTGTCTGCTGAATTCGCTATTCCCCATCTACATTTCAGTGTCTCCATACAAACTCTCCAACCTATATTCACAGCCATTTCTTTGATCCTGCTATCTCTCTGTAGTTTCTAATCCCATAATCTTGATCACTGTCAAAGTTACCATCTTATATCCCTCACAATCCACATTCCTTATTTCCTTCCAATTTTCCCACGTTCATCTTGGAAAAAATGTTCCTGGGTTATGTGATAGCCTCTTCCATGCTCTCCAACACACGAACTGGTCATATCATCACCAACCATACCACTGTACTATTTGCCCCAATAATTCCGGTTTCTCAGCTAATCATACACTTCTGCTTTGGCTATGTCCGTGTCACAGTCTAATATCTGCATTCTGAAGATCTGAATTTTCCAACAAAAACTAACTGCTTAGTAGAGTCTCTCAGCTCAACCACTATGTATCAATACATTTCCAACTTTAAATTAGGAAGTAATCCATAAGACGAAACTCTTTCCACATATCTCTGGTCCCCAACCGTGAGTGACTATTAATGCGTGACCACTGCTGGGACTGCAAGCAATTCTACGAAGAGGAGCAATGGTGACTGGAATTAAGCAAGGCTTACACTTAGGGTGGAAAGGGAGGGAGCAAGTGAGGTCAGGAGGGCAGATATAGGTTGATGGGAAGGCAGGAAGTACAAAGGTGAGACTAACAGCTTGGGGATTATACCCAATGTGCAAAAGTCACCACACCTTTACCCCTTCTTCCTTTCTGCGTTTTAACTAGCTGTGTTAAAATGACAGTCATTTTGCTCTTGAATGCCTAGCACTGCTCAACATATTGTGGTAGCCCAGGTGGATTGAGGGCTTTAAACGGGCAATATTTGGCCACTTAAAGGCCTCAACAGGCCAAAGGGCATAAAGTCTTTTATACACCTGACTCAACCCCTGTATCATGCAGACCAGGTTGAGGGAGGACAAGAAGGCAGACCACCTGAGATATTTTGTATATCCTCCTGTCGAAAACAAACTCACTGGTGTTTGCAAAATCCAGCCCATGAGCTCCTAGATAGCAGAATATAGGAACGTTCAAGCAAACACTACGACTGAGTTTCTGAAATTAATGTCAATTCCAACAAACTTGTCATGGATACAAGAAGGAAGAACCATTCTCAAAAGAAATAAAGGACTTGTACATGTTCCTTTCCAAAGTTTGGAATTTGGAAACACAAATGCGGTTACAAAATTATGGGCTACCAATTGAATCCAAATCAGTTCACTTTGATATCGCATTTATTTTCGTTATTACATGTAGAATAACATTCAGACGTTAAAAGTATGCTCCTTGAGTGTAACGGGAAAAGTATTCAGTTAGTATATAAACAAACATATTATTACATAAAGAAGTTAAAATCCTTAATATGCAGCTTCAATTCCTTTATATCTCCTTTAGTAAATTATAGTTTCTTAATAAAGGGTGTGTGTTGAAGCCTGTCAACAATCTTCACATAGTCTGATCAAATAGTTCATTGAAGATAACTGAGCAACATCATTTCAACAATTAATTTGAAAGTGTGTATTCAGGATTGCAAACAGTGTCAGAACGCCATTAAGTTACAGAAATCTTAAAGGTTGCTGATGAATCTGAAGTTCTTCCAAGAAAGGGAAACTGAGTTTGTGGGACAGGTATATCAAAGACATCCATCGATACAAGGAGCATATAGTGCAATGCAAGTGAAAAGTTCCCCTCAAGTTTTGCTTCAAATATCAGAACAAAATATTCAATCTGGGATGATGATGGATGATTGTCTTTGTGTTTAATAATCCAGCATAAATGCAATGAAATCTTATACAGCAGAAAATAAGTTTGCAGATGCCTTGAAACCAAACAGGAGGCAATGCGATGATTTTTGACAGAGACCTTAGATGAAGATTTCATAACATTATGAAGTTATCTCATAAATGTCTCAAATATTAACAATTATACATGAACTATACTCGAACTGTGACAGTTCTTTGGTGTGAACTGAATTGTGCTAAAAATTCTAAGTTAAATTTTTGGACTTCATGTTAAATTGCTCAAAATCTTTAAAAAATACCCTGGAATAAAGTTGCAACAGTATATGATACGGGCTGTGCTAGAAAACTATGTTATAAAAACAGTAAGATTATGATTTCTAAAAAGTAGTGGTCACTATGTTGCACTGCATAGTACCTAATATGCTATAACATTGAAGAAATTAGTTACAATTTATTAAATTAATTGGAAATTCTGTAATTCCCCCAATTGTGTAAATTATTTACATGGCTATATTCCCAACGAACATTATTCGTTGACTGCTCTCATACCACTAATTTTGCAACAAGGGATAGTAACATATTTGTGATCAGTATAATATAACTAACTTTGTTGAATGAAAACCCACAGGATTACAGAAATATCTGATCTTCTGATTCTGGTCTAATGTTGTATTTTGCATATCTGTCATTGGCTGCACCTTCTCTTTCCCAATTTGTACATCAAAAATGGCAAAAATAAAGAAATTATATAATCAATCGCCGAATGTAAGTCCTAACTTTCAGAATGATCAGAGATATACAGTCATTCTCAGGTAATATTTTATCACTTTCTTGGATTGGCAAGGTCTAACAGGCTGAATAGCCTGAACTAAGCTTTGCACAAAGTATATGATGGCTATGAAACTACTAAGCATCTGAGGGCATAACATTTTCCTAAAAATATGCACGTTGTCTCAGGTTAAATGACAAATCATTGAATCTACAACACAGAAACTTGTCTTTGGAAATGTTCATGCCTCACACACTCGATAAAACTTTATCCCACTCGGTATTCACTCGCCTCTATTCCCTTCCTATTCATCAAACTGCTCCTAAAATGCATCAATGGTATCCATTTAAACCACAGCATATGGAGGTAAGTCCTACATTCTCCCAAATTTCTAAACAAATTCCTCATGAATCCTTCAGTTAAACTATTAGTGGTTCACATATTGAAACCTCTTTGTTCCGGATTCAACCAAAAGTAGGAACAATTTCTCCACATCCAGCCTATTCAACCTATTCATAAGTTTAAAGAGTTTTATCAGATCTCTTCTTCCTCAGATGATGACGATGTCTGTACACAGAGTGTGAAACTAGTGTCGGCTGATGCAGTGACTCATGTCTTGAAGGGTTAATTTTTGTCACCAAGCAACCCACCTTGACCTACATGCTGTATCAGATTTGGGTGTAAGCGTGGATTGCTGCTGAATGAAAGATGATGATAAGTGGGCATACAGTGATACAGTGCCTATGGTCACACGTCAGCTGTACAGGTGAATACAGCCAGGTTCAGGTCAAAGACCATGCTCAGCAAGGTGTGTGCATTGAATGTTTGCCTGCAATATGGGGAAGCTTGAAAAATGATATTTTATTCACTTGTGGGATGTGGGTGTCAAAACCTTGTGATCATTTGACCTGTTGTATCTGAAGGGAGACAATGGGTTGGATTTCAATGTGTTTTTTTTGCTAAGTGCAAGCTACATTGAGATTTTCATAGAGATTCCAGCCACAAGGCCCATCGGTATTTCTCTCCCTATCTTACCAAATGCATCTAGTTAACAACCCATGCTCCTCCATGTTACCCCTCACGTTTGACACTATTCCCATTTTACCATGTGCTGTTCTGTAAACAACTTGCCACTCAGTGGGTGTCTGACAAAAGACCAGAATCCCTTGCGCATGCACCATCTTTAAAAGCCCATTGTGCACCTGGACAAGTCTGGATCTTCCCTGCATGGTTCCTGGAATTTGCCCTAGTCATGGCAACTTTGAATTTCCCTCCTAAGTCTTGGTGTGGAACTTGATCTTGGAACTTTGCGTTTTAGAGGTGAGAATGAGCTACTGAGCCATAAACACACAGAGAATGCTGAAGAAACTCAACAGATCTGGCAGCATCTGTGGAGAGAGAAACACAGTTAATGTTTGAGTTTGGTATCATTCTTCTTCAGAACAGCTAGAACGAAAGGCACTGAAACATTGGGCAAAACCTTCATAAGCTCTGAGCAAATGGGAAAATATGTCAAAATCTGAGGAAATGCGATTCTCAACATCAAGAAAAATAAATCTGATCTTGCAACTAAGTTTTGAAAGGCAAGATGAGAATCTCATTGGTGAACAGTGAGAATTTTTTTTGCATGCATTTGCATACCATTGGTATCGAATTTGACCTCATTGATATACTTGCCTATTTGCCTAGACGATGATAACTCTTGGCATGAAAATCACAGCAGGTGACAGTTCCAGCTCATTGCTTACTCCTCTGAGTACCACCCTGGACAGAGTCCTTTTCTGATGAAGGGTTTGGGCCCGAAACGTCAACCTTTCTGCTCCTATGATGCTGCTCAGCCTGCTGTGTTCATCCAGCCCTGCACCTTGTTGTCTCGGATTCTCCAGCATCTGCAGTTCCTACTATCTCAGAGTCACCAGTATCTTTGGTTATGTTTCCTGGGTAGCAAATACCCACATCCCTTACATCTACAGAGATTAGCATCAAGTTCATTCCAGCTGCACCATCATGACATATCTCCAACCCATTTACTGTACAGTTCTAAACTCCAATGCTGCAGTTTGCAATGCACTGGCACCTTTCACTGGAATGCTGCTGCAAGGACACTGTGTGCAGGACACTCTTGGATTTGATCAGAGTGCACGTTGCGTCTCCTCACTTGCTTTCTAACCACTCATTCACTTTGCATCTACTTGGATGCTGATAGCTTCTCTGCCTTGCCTTGCCTATATGCACTTTGCTACCTCATTCAGAACTTAAAGGCTCACAGTACTTATGTTTTGCTGTGCTGTTTAGCGTAGATACAAATCCAGGCAGCTTGTCATTGTCATCAGCAGAGATCAGTCAACAAAAGGGCATGTTGCTGTATGGCACCATGTTTTGTCAATTTTACACCTACTGCATGTGCTAGCAGCACATGTGCCAAACAAATGGCATGTGTTTCAACCAAGTGACCATGTCTCAAAGTCTAAAAGGAGTAATCCTCGGTCAGGTCAAGGGATACAGTCTTTGGTCAGTGACTATCAACACAATAAATCAAGAGCAGTCCAGGGTCTGTACATGGTCAGTCATCCATTGGGAAATTCAAGGGCAGGGATCTGATCTCTCCAGTTCAGGGAGTGGGCCTCAGTCAGTCCTGCAGGTCCAGTTCAACCAGTATAGGGAATGGGTCAGTCAATCAGCAAAGATATCAATCAGCAGTCTGTCCATTTATCAGTCGGTGTTGTCTCTTGAAGTCAGTAGGCATTGGGTCATGGTTAATACTGGGGTTCTATCAAAGTGGGATTCTCAGGGACTGCTGCTGCAGAAGGGAATCTGGCCCCGTCTATCATGGGGATTGGAGGCAGAGATGCAGAGCAGACAATAACTGTGAAGGAGGCAGCTAAATGTATTATGGTGGAATAGCGGGAGGGCAAGAGGTATTGTGGAATTGAGGAAGGGGGAGGGATCAATGATAGTGACTACCACACTTGCTTCAACTGGGGGCTGTATTCGGTTATGTTTAGGTATGATTACACTGTATGCCTAGGCGTCAGGGTGTGAAGTGTGGAAATGAACAGTTAAATAAATCGGTTGTGTGGGAACATGAGGAAGATCGAAGCCTGTAGGCTTGACAGGGAGGGCAAGGAAGAAGAGAACTTGAAGAGTTGAAGGTGTCACTTTGACTGAGAAGCTAAGCGTGTGACTCACTATGTGAAGTGAGACTGACTATTGCCTTCCATCGCCATCCAAATGCAAATAAGCACTGAAAATGGCTGCCAAAACACTGAGTGCTGAGTATGTATTTCTTTTTCAGAGGGACAGGGGTTCACTTTTGTGCAAAGTGTGGCCTTTCAAATGGTAATAGCATTAAACAGACACCCATACAGTATGAATCAAGGACATCGGTTAGCACAAAAAAAATGTACGTGTCAACTAAAATGCTGGTAGCCTGGAAAGATTGACTACAATTGCCAAAGTAGGAATCACCTCCAAGGTCCCATAGCCAGCACAGATTCAGGGGTTGTTCACCACACCATTAGCTTTTATGCAATGCTGTCTTTCTTGAGTATTGTGGAAATGGGGTGAGAAGGGAGTTGCTCATTATTGCTGCCACACATATGATATACCACTGTACGTGCAGTAAAACTGCTGGAGTAACAGCTAACAGGGCAACAAAGGAGAAACGTACATGTAGAGGCATTGCACTGACCTCCTTGTCAGGGCTCACCATGTTGCAATGTTTCGAGGATGCTGTTCAAATGTTCTTTGTGTGTGGCTGTGCCTGCTGAATGGTCACATGAATGAGGAGCTGCTTTGTTTCTGAGATTGCCCACATCAGCTCATTGGGATCGTCCCCAGTGGGTCCCAGCACAGAAGCGGTGATTGTCCCAGTGCCCATTGCACTAAGGCCTGCCATGTGAACACATGAGGAAACCATGTGCCTCAAAACACAGGAACAGCATCAATCTCCAGCCGATGTGAAGCTGAGCCTTTCTATTGAGCTGCAGCCGTAGGTGCTGTCATAAAGCAGTGAAGGTGCAGGAGAACCACAGTCATTTCTCTTCCATGAAATGCTGTGCTGATGAGAGAGGGGTAACAGTGTCTCACTCTATCCAAAGGTGGAGTTCAGAACACCATGTCATACTGTACAGTGTTTCTGTAATGAAACACCTCCTTCCATTGGCCTCAATCAGGGACATCATAAAATTATAGAATCCGTAACAGTGCAGAAGTAGGCCATTTGGCCAATCGAGTACACACCAACCCTCCGAAGTGTATCCCACGCACCCTTCCCCATATCTTATTCTTGTAATCCCACATTTACCAGGCTAACTCACCCAATCTGCACATCTTTGGCCATGGCTGGCCCCTCGACATCAGGCGTCTATGAAAGCCATGTCTGATTCGTACATCTATCATCCAGGCAGAGGACACCTTCTCATCCTCTAAACAACTGGAGGACATAATAAAGCTATCAAATGGATGAAGGAAATACATGAAAGTGGCAGCATTGTGATGATGAGGACATTCTTCAAACAGAGCAGCACTGTGAGCATCCTACATCTCAGCAGCGTCTGCCAAAGCAGCAAAGAGAGGCCTTGGAGGGATTTTCAGGAAGTCATCTTTCACTGACTAAATGGTTTGAAACTGCTTAGGCCAGCACTGCCTGTACACTCCCAACTGCAAGTGCAGTTTAACGTTTTGATCTTTCTGTGCAGTTCATACTGTTTAATAAAAATTAAGGTTACAAACTGTTGGAAGCCTTCACCATCTAATATGCCCTCATTCAATCCACACAAAATTTTATGCAGGTATGGGCATTCTGAACAATTATCACTGAGACAGGGTTCAAACATCATGTGGTGCTAAGAAATGACTAGACTATCTACTTTCATTCTTGTTTTTGTGGCTAAAATGACGGTAGCTCACAGAGTTGATGATGATAAATGGAAACGTATTTACAAATGTGACAATGCATTTACAATGAGGAGTCACCCATGTCCCAGGTGGTCTCTTTTTCCCTTCCCTCCCTCTACATCAAGGTGTAGTCCCTCTGTCTGCTGCTCAGTGGGTGGCAGACCACTCTATCACAGAGCCTGTTGGCCTTGAAGTTTTAGGTGGGTGACCCCTGAGGGGTGTCTGTGGCCAGAGAACCCAGATGCAGGTTCACCCTCCCAGCTCGGAATCTGAAAGAGCGAGGGTGACAGACAGGAGGTGAAGGTGGAAGGCAGTGTTCTGAGAGGAGACTTCAGGCGAGTGCCTGCTAGGATGAGTACCAAATGACTACAGTGATGAAGTGCAGGTCTGCGTGTGTATGTGTACATTTCTGGCAGACCCTTAGGCTGCTGCACCTGGCAGCTCCACAGAAGGCACCAACCAGAAGCAGCCAGATGTTCACGTGCCAGATGCAACGTGGTACAAAGAGTGTTGGCAGACTCCTTCAACCTTTGAATCAGTTTGCCCAATTCCTCCAACAAACTTGTCTGTGTCTATTTGTGCATTTGGTTAAAGATGGTCATGGCTGACACCATGGAGTTCCCTCCTGCCTGGGGCTGAGGAGGTGCCTCATCTCCAGCAACGCTCTGAGGCCCAGTGATCTGTGGCATTTCCCAGTCCTCCCAACAGTAACTTCACTGATGTAGCCAGTGAGGTGCCGGCATCTGAGCTGACACAGGGTACAGGAGGCAGCCTTGCCAATGCCTCCTCTGAGGGATCTCTTCCTCAGGGATGGAGGAGTTGAGGGTGCCTTGTGAAGCTGCTATCTTTAGGATTGGGACTGTGTAAACGTCACTGGTGCCTGCAGGAGATCAAAGAGGGAATGAGCTGGGGAATGAACAGGAGAAAAAGTCAGGCATGGTATGAATACATTACTGAGCAGGTAACGGAAGAGCAGTACAGCACGTGATAATAATTTCTGCTTGGTTGCACAGACATGGAGGTTTCATATCACCAGACATGCAGTCCCTATCCTCATCAGCAAGGGCAAGGATCCTGTTCTCCAATGGGGTGAGGAGACGGATGTAAGGCACCACTCCAACTTCTTGCCTCTCTCTCTGCCCTCCTGCGGACTGTTTCCTCCTGGAATGAGACAAGGCGAGGGATTGAGTGAGATGGAATTGGCAGACACAGCTGTTGGTGCTAATGGAAGTGGAAGAACGATAATGAGGTGTCCTCAGTGAGCAAGTGGGCAGTGTAGAGGGCAAGTGCAGGAGTCGATGTGAGGGAGGGAAGATACTGCATGCAACCGCGAAAAGAGTAGACCCTGAGACTTGGTGAGAGGTGAGTGCCGAGATAAGATAATGGCATTTATCCTCAAGGTTTGCATAATGTCATTAACTTTCTTGTGGCATTGATAAGCATGTCTTCAGACCATGAACACCACACTGACCTCAGGGGCAACACTAGATCTGGCTGGCAGGGTCTGGTGCCATGATTGCCTCTTGCAGTCCTGAAGAAAGTGGATGGCCCTCCTCTGTACCATCCCATTGACCAGGGCCTCCAGGTTCTTGTTAGTAAAGTGGGAGCTGCCTTCCCTGTCTCAGCCATCCCTGGGGCAATCTTCCAGATGCAGGAACTGTGAAAGGCAGCTCCTGGCTGGCAGGCACTTGATCTGGTGCCCAGGCTTTTTTTAAAATGATGCTGTGCTGCCACATGTGGACCTTGGAGGTCCATGCAGCAGCAGAAAAACGTAAAGGGATAAAGTTCAGGAGTCTCCGAAGGGCCCAGTTGTGATGAGTTCCTCCACTGGGGGAGGGAAAGGTCATGTGCGCAGAGCACCATAGAGGCATAGGACGAGCTGCAGACCAAAATTAACACTCCGCTCATTTCTGGTAAAATTCAGCCCGATATTTTCTTCAAGGTCCATCGCAGGTAGCAAGACCCTCATTTTCACATTTAACTGAGAATGCACACTGACACTGATACATAGCTTTTGTAAAGTGAAAAGGCTGGCTGAAACTCTGGATGTTTAAACTGAAAGGTAAGTGAAATCAGTGCAGCTGGACTCTCAACTATTCGACCAGACACAGCCGGCAAAGTCATGCTACTTTGACCATAGCTTGTTGTGAGGAAAGGAACGGACTGTGGTTTTGGTTGTGTGTGATTCTTTAGATCACTGAATCGAGGTTTGTGTTGCACAACAGGAACAACAGCAGCCTGAAGACAGGTTGTTATGTTGTACTTGGTACATTGGACCTACATAGCTATATTCAACGTGAAACTAATGATGAAGCTAGAAACATTCAGTTTTTTGTGCACAAATCAAACAACTAATGCTCCATTAAATGCAAAATAAAACTGTAATTTACTATTTGAAATGTACTGACCCTCCGTGAGCAGCAAGAAAGTAATATCTCATCACTTGACTCATCATTCAAATACACTGAATGATGTGAAGTTCCTGTATTTAAAGATTTAACACAACACTAAGTCATGGCGTGTTTACTTACATCTAAATATGTTTTCTAACGTTTAACATTACCAGCACAAAAAAATTTGCACCGAAAATGAACTTTTATGAGCACTTATTCATTCTGTTATTATTTTAAACATTGTTTTGAACTGTAGAATAGACACCGATTCAGAAAATTAAAAAAGTTCTAAAAGTCATGACATCCCGTACACAACTGTGTCGGGGATGTGGTTGCAGCTCGCATGACTGACTCAGCAGAATGAATAATCTAGCTTTGTTTTGTTGTCGGGATGTTTCCTGACTGCATCAAGTGACTCATTCATATTGGATCTGATAATGACTTTTTAAAAAGCGGACACTGCTTAGCAATCCTCATTTTGATCTCATTGCTTGAGATGAGGAAACTATTTCTAAGAACTAAATCTATTAGTCTCGATTTTTCTATTTGAAAGGGCACCACCCGCAGAGTGGGAGTTCCGCCTCAGACGCTGAATGATTTTCCAAGCCTGGAATCAGGTGATGGATTCCTTGGATTTCTCGCTGGAGTCACGGTGGGAGCCCACTGGGAATAAAAGGCAAGAGGGAGGTCTGAGAAGTGAGCGAGAGTGAGAACAGAAAGGTTACATCTCTCTATATTGTATGAATTGCTAGTCTTGGTGAAGCATGTCTCCACCAATCTTTTTAAGTGTAGGAAACTACAGCTGTAGTGTGGTAGAGAAAAATTACTCCATGCTCAAACTAGAAATGAACAAAATATTGTTTATTGCATGTTCGCAGCTAGGTAGGTTAGATAGGTTACTTTGATATGATATGCATTGTTACAGAGACTTTAAGAACAAGATGTAAGTGACCCTGGGTTTTAGATTTTAGTAAAACATCTGTTTAATCTTCACTTTTGGAGATTTTTTTACAAACATGACTTTATGCTGGACTAATAAGGGAAAGTGTGCATTCTTTTCTGTTTAATGCACTGGTCAGAATCTAATAGGGGGCGTCAGCAACATGGGGATTTATGAGCAGAATTGGGCAAAACAACTTGTGAGGCCTCACTTGATGTCAGGACCATCTCACGCCATCTATTATGCATTTGCTGAGCAGAGAGGTGAACATCTCTCTAGGCCGCAGCAAGCTGCCAATGAAAGAGGGAATATTGCTGGTTAAATGTCTCACTGACAGCATAAGTTACCTCATTAAAATCCAGCTTCCGATCTTCTCAAATGCACCAACCAAGCTGGATATCGAGAATTCTCGACATGGAAATCGCGCTGTGTGCCTGGCGAGTGCAGCTCACTGTGTGCTGCAACAGTACCCCCATGTCGGACACAGGGCACCAACATCTTGGGGCACTCTCTCTGGGTACCAGTCACATAGATCCCACATCCACTTACATTGACATGCAACATGTGCCAGCCTCTAAGAACCCTCAAGGTACACCTCCAATCCACTTACAGCACATTTCTGTACTTCAATGTTGCACCTCTGGCTTCACCACAACTACCATTGTATTGCTGCAGCGAGGACTCTGAGTGCTCAGGGACATGCATCCAGCTCATGGACTGGACCAAGCAGCATCTCTGAGATTTTGGATTTCTTTCACAACATTTACTCGCTACCTGGATGCTCACAGCATCCTTGCCTTTCATTGCCTTGCCTTAGCTTTGTGCATTTTGCCCCCTCTGTCAGAGATACCAGGTTCATACTAATACTGTCTTGCTTTGACAAGCAGAAGAAGGTAATGCAGGGGAGAGGGTTATTGACTCTGGGAAAGGGTTGTGTTGGGGTCAGATTGAGAAATTGCGGCGAGAGTGAGAGATTGGGGTGGGAGTGAGAGGTTGTGGAGAGAGTGAGAGGTTAGAGTGGGAGTGAGAGGTTGGGGTAGAGTTAGAGGTTGGAGTGGGAGTGAGATGTTGGAGTGGGAGTGAGAGGTTGGAGTGGAAGTGAGAAGTTGGGGTAGAGTAAGAGGTTAGAGTGGGAGTGAGAGGTTGGGGTGGAAGTGAGAAGTTGGGGTGGAAGTGAGAGATTGGGATGGAAGTGAGAGGTTAGGGTGAAGTGAGAGATTAGGGTGGAAGTGAGAGGTTGGGGTGGGAGTGAGAGGTTAGGATAGGGTTAGAGGTTGGAGTGGGAGTGAGATGTTGGAATGGGAGTGAGAGGTTGGGGTGGAAGTGAGAGGTTGGGATGGGAGTGAGAGGTTGGGATGGGAGTGAGAGGTTGGGATAGAGTTAGAGGTTGAGTGGGAGTGGGAGTGGGAATGAGAAGCTGGGGTTGGAATGAGTGGTTGGGGTCAGGAGGGAGAGGTTGGGACAGGAGTGAGAGGTTCTGGTGGTAGTGAGAGGAGTGCAGTGTTCAAGATTGGGTGCCAGATGGCTTCACAAACTCAGGCTAGCTGATCTGGGCCTGTACAGTTCTGCTGGGAGAGCACTCGCTGTCAACTGAGTGGCTGCAGAGGCCCCGATCTCATCAGCTGTCTCTTCCCCTTGTAGCTGCTCACTTTCCCCTTCCCCTACTCCTCTGTGGACGCAGAGCGGTCATCATCCTTGTGCCCCTGCAGGCTCAGTCATTTCTGCAGCACTCTGTTGTCCAAGGCACATCAGAAAACTCCCATTAGAACATAGAACATAGAACATAGAACATTACAGCGCAGTACAGGCCCTTCGGCCCTCGATGTTGCGCCGACCTGTGAAACCAATCTGAAGCCCATCTAACCTAAACTATTCCATTGTCATCCATATGTTTATCCAATGACCATTTAAATGCCCTTAAAGTGGGCGAGTCTACTATTTTTGCAGGCAGGGCATTCCACGCCCTTACTACTCTCTGAGTAAAGAACCTACCTCTGACATCTGTCCTATATCTATCACCCCTCAATTTAAAGCTATGTCCCCTCGTGCTAGCCATCACCATCCGAGGAAAAAGGCTCCCACTGTCCACCCTATCTAATCCTCTGATCATCTTGGTACATTAGGTACAGCATATGCTGGTGCATATACAGAAATCTGCCTGAGTTCAGTTGAGGCAACTTTAAAAATCCAATGGTATGCTATTAATGGCTCTGATATTTATATGGTTCAGATATACTTTCTGGTGTATCAGGTTTTGGACTTTTCATGAATACTATTAGCCCCAGTCTCCAAGAAGCTGAGAAGGCTTGTCTTTAAAGTACATCAGTGTGTGTGGGATGTCATGGTGCAGACTGAAATCATCATGGCAGCTTCCTGGTTGCTTTGCTCAGCCATGGATCAAAACCTTCCGACAGCCACTTATCATCTTATCACTGAGAGAGTGAAATCCCTTTGAACAATCTGGATGACCTATGCCACTTGCAGTTTATGACTTCCTGGACCTGTGAGAGTGCAACAAGAGCTGCAAAAGGCACACTACGGATTGAATTTTCCCAAGCTCAGGTAAAGTAGATTCATGGCATCTGGTTCGTCATGGCTAATAGTGACTTCTTCACATGATCTT
Source organism: Rhincodon typus (assembly GCF_021869965.1). NCBI lineage: Eukaryota > Metazoa > Chordata > Chondrichthyes > Orectolobiformes > Rhincodontidae > Rhincodon > Rhincodon typus. The sequence continues at coordinate 45,305,236 of NC_063338.1, forward strand.
CTGCTCTTTCCCTCATTCCTTATAGTTTTCGTCCATGCAGCCCCACCTTGTGCATTGGTATGCCAGGAAAGGCAGAAATGAATTCCTCAGCATTCACACCAATGCACTGCATTCAAAACCCATTGCACATGACTTATGACATTGCAGATGCCTTTCCCACTGTGACCCTGCACCACTATCCCAAGGAACAGGCCCACAAATCAGCAAATAGCCCCCAGCTCAATACACTGCAGATAGGATCCAGCCCAGTGCACTGCAGATAGGATCCAGCTCAGTGCACTGCAGATAGGATCCAGCTCAGTGCACAGCAGATAGGAGCCAGCTCAGTGCACATCAGATAGGATCAAGCGCAGTGCACTGCAGATAGGACCCAGCCCAGTGCACAGCAGATAGGATCCAGCCCAGTGCACTGCAGATAGGACCCAGCTCAGTGCACAGCAGATAGGATCCAGCCCAGTGCACTGCAGATAGGACCCAGCTCGGTGCGCAGCAGACAGGATCCAGCCCAGTGCACTGTAGATAGGACCCAGCTCAGTGCACAGCAGATAGGATCCAGCCCAGCGCACTGCAGATAGGACCCAGCTCATTGCACTGCAGATTGGACCCAGCCCAGTGCATTGTAGATAGGACCCAGTTCAGTGAACTGCAGATAGAACCCAGCCCAGTGCACTGCAGATAGGATCCAGCCCAGTGCACTGCAGATAGGATCTAGCCCAGCGCTCTGCAGATAGGGCACAGCTCAGTGCACAGCAGATAGGATCCAGCCCAGTGCACTGCAGATAGGATC
>NC_063338.1:45306032-45306335 GCF_021869965.1 Rhincodon typus
CAGTGCTCTGCAGATAGGGCCCAGCTCAATGCACAGCAGATAGGATCCAGCCCAGTGCACTGCAGATTAGATCCAGCCCAGTGCACAGCAGACAGGACCCATTTCAGCGCACTGCAGATAGGCCCCAGCTCAGTGAACTGCAGATAGGGCCCAGCTGAATTCACAGCAGATAGACCTAGCCCAGTGCACTGTAGATAAGACCCAGCCCAGTGCACAGCAGATAGGATCCAGCCCAGTGCACTGCAGATAGGACCCAGCTCAGTGCACAGCAGATAGGATCCAGCCCAGTGCTCTGCAGATAGG